>NW_008824940.1:2316743-2333639 GCF_000699105.1 Pygoscelis adeliae
GAGACCACAGTTAGCAGGACAGAAGCCAGACAAACTTTGTAGCCCAACCATTACGTTTTCACATTTACTTGTAGCAACAGCAGCCCAGAGGGCTTAATGCCGCTTTTGATCTGCCTAGTCTGACAAACTCGTGTCCTTTGCACCGCAGCAGGGAGAAGGAAACAGCCGTGAGGCAGCGAGCAGGGAGGGCGCTGGCCTGGAGGAGCTGGGTTGGGGCCAGCGTGCAGTATGTGCTCTGAGCTGGACACAGCTAATTATTCTGGCCAGTGCCCCCGACCAGCCCTGGTTTCCACTTGCAGGCATGCCTGGCTGCCCCCCCCCCCCCGCGGCGTAAGTGCTCCTGTCCCCAGAGCTGCAAACTGCCTAGGGCAGCAGTGCCTGTCAGACTGGAAAGACCAGGTCTCAGGTGGGTCTGTTTTAATTCATTAATGCCCTTATTTCCGAGGCACAGGACCTGGCTGTTTACCTTTGCCTTCTTTCCATAAATGAGTTTCCAGGGACTTGAAGTTGACCATGTCATCCTCTGCTGGCTCCCCTGGGAAGCCCGACAGCCAGGTCGAGCCTCTGCCAATTAGCTCAGCCCCGCTCAAACTGCAAAGTCGTCACGTATTTCAACTGGGAGCACACCCTCACCACCACCAATGCTAGCTCTGCTTTGCCACAGCTTTACACACACACACAGGTGGATCCTCAGCAAAGCAGGGGGGTCTACAGAAAACCTTATTTGCTTAATTAGGTTTGCACTAAGACACGAGACTCCAACTGGAACGGTTCTTCCGTCTGGGTAGTAACACAGCAGCAAACACAGCTGTGCCCGACCTGGAGGTAACGTAAGTTTCCCTTCCGTTGGCCTTGCGTTTCAGAATCCCACCCTTCACCACCAGCTACCTAAACTCTTCAAATTACCACATAAATACTTTCCAAGTGCCTGCACTCCATGTGATAATTGATCATGATGATCATAAATACACCAAAACCTAGGTCATACTATGAATTTCAAATTAAAGATACCAACGATACTCCCATTAAAACAAAAATAAAAAGTGTTAAGGGGCGTCCAGGTATGTTTGGCCACGGGCTCGATTGCTTCAGACTTCAATGCAGCTGCATGTAAAACCAACTACATCACCCTTCTTGTTTCTGAAAACAAGATCACGCTGTAGGTAAAAAAAATAAACAAACTAGGAGTCTGAGGGGAAATCATCTTGCATCTCTCACAATCTAGGATTCAACAAGAACAAAAATAACTGCTACTACTGACTTTCCGTATGATACCGGATAGAACAAGAAACCACCACACAGGCTCTTGTGTGCTCACGCTCTGCACTGTCGCATCTTGTCTGCTTAAACTAGACAAAGGATTTTACTTTCATTTACCGGGAAACAAGCTAAGTGGTCTCTCACAATACCTATGAAAGAAAAAAAAAACCAAATGAAGGCAAACCCCTACAAAACAGGCACCATGCCAATAAAATGACTTCCACATCCAAGTGCTAATTGTACCTGAACTGTACCTTTATACCCCTCAACAGGCCCACAGTTCTCATGGTGGTTGACACAGTACGCTTGCCTCTCAGAGCATCCAGTCCGAGGGCTCCTATGCCCTTGGACTGCCAAACTCTCCTGGTCTCTGCTAAAACATGAAATCGCCTCCTAAGGCTTCCCACACCTTCGCTCTCTTGAGCCAGCGTCCAGATGTTGTAACAGCAGCAGCGACTCCGTAGAGGGACAGCACTGCCATCGGGAGTGGGATGGCACTGCCATCGGGAGCTTAGCCTCCCCAGGACCGTGGGTGCTGGCGACTGGCAAGTGAGACAGGGGCTTACTTCCCTCCTTTCATCAAGGTATTTCAGATCTCTCTATAAAACTGGAACCAAAAACCTCATTCTCAAAAGCACCACGTACTATTGTTACAAAAAAAAGAAGTTTTCAAATCCTGTAAAAAGGCAGTTATGTTTTGAAAGAGTGGAGGGCGGTCTCACAGAAATACGCTTATCAGGCTTATTAGCACAGGAAATTCTTACTTTTTACAGGCCATATCTACTCTTTTCCCCTCTACCTGGCAAGACGGAATCGCTCGGATCCTCTCTGCTCCCACGGCAGCAGTGCCGGCATATCTCCACGCTGCTGAGAGAGCCCGTGGCTGTGGGTGGGACTAAAGCTACGGCCGCTTTCCTAAGCTGTCAGCCAGGTGCGTGCTGGCTGGTGGCAAAACCAGCAGCACCGGCACAAGGAAAACCGCAGCCGACGTCTGGGGTAGAGCAGGATTGTCCCCTCCAGAGGCAGCCTACCTCTGTTTTCAGTTTAAATGGCCACGGAGCCGTTTCCCTGCAGGACACACGTATTCTCCCTGAAGCAGCTCGGAGCAGCCACAGAAACTGGTTCCCAGTGGACAGATTCAAGGTGCAGGCACTAACCTGGGACCTGTCTGAAGGGAGGCTTCCAGGCACCCCAACACTAACTACATGTGACAAGTGCGACTTCAAATTAAAAAAAAAAAAAGAAGAAAAAAAAGAAGAAAAAAGGAAAGGGGAGGGGGGAGGGAGGAGAGAAACATCAAAGCCTTCCATAAACTCACGCTGCGCTGGAAGGGTGGCAATTATGCCGTTCTTAACTCTGAGGCTATTTGCAAGGGAAAGGATCGGGAGACTCGGAAAGGGTGCTCGAGTGGAAGAGGTTTATCTTGCTCCATTCAGAGGAAAAGATTACAGGCATAAAACTGTCTGTCACCTTGGAGAAGCTGGAGTCTTGAGATTTTGCCTCCAAAGCCTTGGGGATGCAGGGAAGGAAGCTGTTTTGTTCAGATTAAAGACAGACGCAGCTTCCTGAGAGAGGCTATCCCTCTCAAATTAGTGGATATTCTAAGACATTTGTCTCTACTGGCGTTAGCCCCGCACTGACTAGGTGCAAATGAGATGAGGATCAGGATAAACGCGTATTAGAAATACAACCCGGTTATTTCAAGTTATTCCTATTCCTCTAATTTCCATTTCCCTGGACGTTTCACACTGTGCATTAGTGATTCACAATGACGTACATTTACACACAGCAGGAGAAAACTTAACGAATTCCATCACGTCCTGTATTTGGGAGACTTTATGCCTGAGATACAGCTCCCTCGTTTTATCATGCCTTTTGATCTCCACAGAGTAATCTGTTTGTCCCTTGGCAGAACTGTGTAATTCTTGCTAATTTAATATGAATTACATTTACGCACTTTGGGCAGAATAAGCCTCCGTATTTGTTATTTCTCGCACACTCTCTTAAAACCAGGCCAAATGCCACCTACCTGTCCCCCGCGGGTAGGCATGCACGTAGCATGACGACTAGTGTGAAATGCTGAGGTAGGGCACGGCACACACGCATGCAGCAACTAAATGAGAGGTTCATGACAGGGAAATGGGGAGAAAGAGCTCCTGAGCCTTCCCTCCCGCGTGAGGCATCGCTTATTGCATCGCACAGCCTGTGCTAGGCAGGAAATCATGCAAATAAATAATTATGGCTTTTGTTAGGTACGTCATGGTGCCATAGGCCCCGCTTGGAGCACTGTCATAAAAAAAGTGGCAGATTCCTGTGGCTACGTCTTTCTCCAAGATACTACCAGTAGCTCCGAATGATTTCTGAAAAGAGACAAAAAAAGAAGTAGGGAAAAAAAAAAATAGGGAAAGTTAGGCGTGCATGCTTATTTATTGGAAACCCCCCGCCGCATTATGATTTTGCATTTATGCTGAATACTGAAAGCAATCCCCCTTTCCCTCATGAAAACCTTAATCAGGTTTATTATAGGACCCACATGACTTAGTTGCATCCGTGTAAGTAAATGAGGAACATGTAACTTCACGGATTGTTGTCCTTCGCGGGGGGGCGGGTGGGATTACTCAAATGTTGGTAATTCTAATGCCTTGGTAAAGCAAAACTTCAATCTACCCACTTACTTCAGAGCTCGTTAGCCACTACAATTTAATTCCCTTTAAATCTCCCACAATTCTGAAATTAGTTTTCCAAATATATTTCCAGAAGATACTTAAGTGATTTGGTCTATCTTTGTAGGGGAAAGAATAAGATCAAGCTCACCACACGTATGAAAAAAGGAGCAGGGGACAATTTTCAAATGCGGATACTTCCCACCGCTGCCCTCTGAACTCACCAGCTCCTGCAGAAACAGGTCATTGGCCACGTGCACGATTCGATCCACGTGGATGATGCCCCCGATGCTGTTCACCTCGATGTCAGAGAGGAAGGTGAGAACGAGAATGGCTTCCACCAAGAGCTGCCTGTACTCGGGCTGGGGTACGTGGTTCAGCACCGACTCCACGTGCACAGCAAACTTGATTTCGCACGGGGTCATCTGGCAAGTTTGAGTGGAAATGGAAAGAAAAACTGACAAATCCAGAAGACTAGTTCCCCTCATCCTGCAAGCACTTAACCATATGCTCCTCTCTGCACACGGGGGTAGACTGGCTGAAGCGAACAAAATGTTTGTGCGGCTTTAGCACTTACAGAAACTTTTTGCGTTGCTAGGCCCTGATCCTGCAAACAGTTACGCAACTTCCAGAAGACTGCTCCAGCCCTGCAACCCATCGCACACACGTTTTAGTTACGTGCAGGACTGCTGATGCTTAGCTGGCAAATTACCTCTTTGCTCCTCATGCTGCGGGCTCACGCACTCTGCCTTCTAAGGATCTTTCTGGCATCACAGGTTAGTTGCGCAGCCAAAATTACTGTCGCGCTTTAAAAATAACCACCCGCTTAGAGTGAATGCTTTTCCACACAGAGATACAGCTATATTGGTTGTAGAGCAGCCTAATTTGCACTGGCATAGCTGTATGGATGTTACGTGAGAGGCTGCTGCCTTAGGAGGTTTGTGCTTATTTCGTTTGATTCCTTTAAATAGCAAAATTAGATACTGTCTAGGTCTGACAGGCTGAAAATATATAAGCCGATTTATCTACAGAATAGGAAAAAATAAAGCTCTCCACTCTGCAAAAACAGGTTTAAATTCGGCAGAAAATTCCAGCCCCTCTTTTCAGCTGTTACCACCGTCCCTCAGAAGGAAAGGAAGCCAGAGACAAATCTGAGGGAACCAGACAGGACAACAGTCTCAGGCACACAAGCACCTCTCCTGCGCCGATGGATTACCGTTCACAAGAGTTTGTTTCCTAGTCGTGAATTCAAAACTTGCCAGAGCGCCTAAAGACAGAGTGGCAATCCAACTCAGGAAAAAAATGTAAGGAAAGGTTATGGATTTAAAGAGTCAAAGCTCTGGTTAGAAACAATCATCCTTAACTGGTATTTACTTTTGAGACCGCGATGCCAAAATACACTGGCTGCTGTTGCAGCATACTAAAAAAAAGAAGCGGCAAGCAACGTGCCTGCTTCATTCCAACAAAGCTGTGCTCTCTTCTCGCCCTGCCCGAAGGACTGCCATCAGCCACCCCGTTTCAGGCACTGCTCCGTGGGCGCACGGGGTCAGTGAAGGTGGGCAGAGGGCAGGCTCAGCAAAGGGGAAAACCTGCCACAAACCTGCTCCCAGGCCTGCCTGGCAGGAACTCATCTGCACAGCCCCGGGGAAGCTGGCAGAAGTGCTGGGGGAAGGTCCAGATCTTCTAACCTTCTTAAAACCAAGGGTCTGCAACAGCAGCCCCACTGCATCTTACACTGTCAAACCAAACATTCAGTCATGGGGCTACGAAATCGCTGGCATTTTACTGTACCTCTCTGGTGGTTGAAGAAGGAAGGACATACCCGTCAATGGACAGACCATGGCACTGAAACAACAACATTTTGACAATGAACAGAAATTACAGTTCTTGCAAGCAAATCTGAGTGTTCTCTGATACTGGCCAATATGTAACAACCCTCAGTTAAAAAAAACCCAACAAAACACAAAAACCCACACAAACCCCCAAACAACAACAACAAAACCTGTTAAAACTATTATTTCACCTTTGCTGAAGAAGTTACTATGTAACCTGGCAAACATTAGAAATAGCCTGACATGACACGTAGAGAGCGTGCTGTGTTCCAGTCCAGCTACTGAAGGGGAGGAAAATACTTAAGAGAGCCTCTACAGCAAGAGGCACACAAAGGAGAAAAACAAATCAATGAGAACATTCTGTGGGAAAGGATGTATAAATAAAAGATAATGTAAAAGCACGACAACAGATCACGAAAGTGAGAACCTTTATTTTTCATTTTCACTAAAACAACATTTAGTTAAGTGTTTCAGGTCCAGGGCACCACAACTCAAGGATGTCAACATGCTGTGGTGCTTGGGCATGGGCCACCAACGATGGGGGAGAGATGGTGTTAGAAATACCAAGCGGTGCGCAAGAGAAGAGTGACAAAACCTAAATGGTGAGAAGGCAGGCTAAGGAATGACATTTCTGGGTACCTGAGGTACAAAAACGCACAAAGAAGAAGAAAGAGCTTTTATGAATAGTCCAAAGAGAGTTTAAGAATGAAATATTGAAGACAACTTAAATAAGCACAATTGATTTTAATAGCCAGAAAACCATTCCAATGCTCCCAGCTATTACGTTAGGTCAGGACAGAAATGATGCTCACTCTACTGAAAGATCCCATTAGTAAATAGCCACGAGGTCATATATGACTCATCTTGGCCAACATCAACACTAACAGCTTCAGCGTAAGTGATTTTAGAAGGACAACCAAAATCAACCTGAGCTGCTGATGCACATTTTTCCCAACTGTGTAGGCATGAACAGCTCAGTGCTGCAAGGTGCCAAATGCTGGCTTTCATCCAACAAAGCAGAAGAACGCGTGCATAATCACTTTGAAATGAGTAAAAATTCATAATTCCCCTCTCTTCCTTCCTGGAGAGCCGCTTCAAGACATTTCCATACACCCTGAGCTCCAAGGTGCTGGCAAGGATTACTTTTCACTTAAAAACAAACAAAAAAATGTTAAGAATGCCATACAGCTCAGAAGAGCCAGCAAGAGATCTCAAGGCATTTTGGAAGAGTCCGTGCAGCTTCCTACTTCATTCCTTGCATCCTTTCTGAACTGGAGCGCCTGAACTGCCCTGCATTGCAGCGTCCCTCAGCGGCACTGACCACAACTCGCACTAGGCCATGGGTGATGCAAGACAGACAGTGGTGGAACAGAATCGTTCAGCCGAAATTCAGCGCCAGCGGTTTCAGAGAAAAATACACTTTCAAACAAACACGTGAACTTGTGTTAACGGAGCCCTTTTATGTTCAAGAGACATGTTTCTACTAAAGACTCTAGTTTCCACCGGTCTTCCAGCTGAAGACCAACTTCAACTCCTGGCAACACGCCGCCTCTCGACCACCACCTCCCCAAGTTACCGTACAGCTTGCTTCCTTCCAGCCCTCCCCGGCTGTCAACTTACCTTCTGAAGGATTTTCCACACTTTCTCATAAAAGCCAACAGGAACTCTGTTAATAGCACCATCAAGCCTCCTTCTGCGCAGCCACTGCCCTTTTCGGTCACCCCAGCTCGTCTCTCCTTTGGAGCCAGCAGGAGAAGTATTAGTGGGAGACGATGGAGTACTGCCCCTCTGTAAGAAACGTTAAAGCCTTGGTTATTTGCTTTCTACCACCCCAAGCACTACTCCTGGTGAATACATCATTCTGTTGCAATGCCACCTCAGAACCAGGGAAAAAACACAGGCCGTGATGTCATGCAAGATGACGGAGCAGGATTGATCCCTTTCTCTCCCCTTCACAAGCTTCGCTTCTCCAGTACTTCAATCATTTCTCAACAAAACAGGCGAGCAGTTCAACAAGGCATAACCCAGTAAACTTCACTGCTTCGTTCAACACAAGGCACGACTATTTTAACAAGTATGAGTTGGCTGCCAGGGCAGTGTCACTGGTGTGCAAGATGGTAGGATTTGCAGGTAGGTCTGACTTGGACTTCGGGCTCAGGGTCGTTAAGAGAACCGAAAGGTCCATGAGTCCAGCAAGAGAGGTCCTCCATGCAAAAAGCTCCATTAAAGTAAGTAGATTAAAAATTTACTTCATGTAGTCATGTAATCATCATCCCTGCCTCTCTGTAAGTATCAGTCTTGTTTCCTTTATTGTCACTATTGCTCTATTATTTTACTCTACCAGACTTGGAGACTAAATTAGGCAGCAAATCATCTTCAAAGTTGTGGCACTACCACTAAATTCTTGTTCCCATTTCCACACATGCAGTCTGCCTACTCTTTGCACTCCCAGAGACCGTGCTTTTCTGTTTCCTCGCTCCTTTTTGCACACCTATTACTTTCAGCCCAGAAAGGACTTCACTGAGAGCCCCATCTCAAATCCCATCATCTCTGAGTAAGGAACTGCCTAAGCAAAGTACTGGGGAAGGTGGGAAATAAGAACGAAAACTGTACGTTTGCAAAGGATAGGCTCACTGACTCTACACAGCCAAGCACTGCAAAAAGACCAGCAAATGCAAACAAAGTCCATATTCGCTCCTGTTGGTGTCAGTGAGGCATAGGTGGTGTTCCCTTGACGGCCTGATGCATGCTATTCCTTTCCACTGCACGCTGAGGCAGAAAGAACTTCCTCCACCCTGTTGCGCAGAGCTAAGGGATGCAGGAGGTCAGCAGGAGGGTGGGTGCCAAAGTAGAGAAATCCATCTGCATACCACACTTAATCTGTCTACTCAGGTGGTTCAGAGAAGCAAAGATCTCACTGACCAATTCTATGCACTTGAATCAAACACACAGTTGAAGCCTGCCTTTCTGGTACGTGGGAAGAGAGAGGCCACAGCAACCTGGCAGTTGTCTGGCCAGGCCACAGGGCTAGTGGTGCTCTGCAGTTGTGTATTTAGGACACTTGGGAGGTGTGCCACCGACAGCAAGTCTGCAGACGCAGAGAACCACGAATCACAACCACCAGTTTGAAGTGCATGCAGAGCTGCAAGCTTTCTGTCTCTTCATGACAGATCTGGAGCCTCAGACTTACTTTAAATTATTGAAGTTTCTGTTGGTAAAATATTTAAACAATCATCTTCCTTCTTAACAGCGAGAGCATAAGAGCAGCTACAGTTCTCTGCCTTGAAAGAAGATGACTGCCCGAGGAGATACCCATGCCCATAAAATGCCTGCCTCAGCAACCTGAAGCTGTTTGGGGTTCATTAATGTCCATAGACTGCCAGCATTTATCAACACTACATTACTTTTAAATACCGATGACACCTGTAGCATAATTCACCATCAGGTAGCTAAATCTGCTATAGTGCTTTATCTGCTACAACTGCTTAAGCTTCAGAATAACTAAGTGGATCTAAATGCGAGACTCAACTTCTATTAAAAGATTACTAATGAGAATTGGTTCCCAATGAAGATGAACAAAACAAAAAGGTAGGGTTTGAAAGCAAGTTTTTATGCAGGAGAAGCCACAGGAGGCGTCTAGAGCTAAGACCCTTGAACACACACACACACACACACAGGGTGAAGAGCAGGTGCAGAGCTGCAGACGGTGTTTTACCATGGAAGCGAACATGATGCTGGATATGGAGTGGCCCTCACGAAAGAACTACAAAACAAAACCAGACACCAACATGTCAGACAGACAGCCATGACAGAACAGGATGCAAACAAGGTTAAGTAAAGTAACCCGTCCATGCAAAGACAAGAAACATGGAATAAGCTCAGATACTCAGGCAAAAACTGCGACAGCCCCTGGACTCTTGCAGTGCTGCACTTCAGTTGACTTCGGGGCAGCTGCTGCCGATTCCCAGGGTCACGACGACGCAGACCCAGCTGTGCCAGGAGCCTCCTTGGTTGTGGTGCAGCCACGAGCTTCCCATGCCATCCACTGAGCTCCAAGCATGGCCAACACAAACTGCCACAGTTTAAGATGCATGCAAAAGCTTCCCTGTGACTCAGGGCTGGGAAAAAACCCCAAGCTCCCCACTTCCATTCCCCATTCATTGCAACGTCAGCAGCTTCTCCTTGCACAAGAAGGCCACCTTGCTGCAGAAAGTCTGCGGGCTGCCAACTGAGTGGGCAGCGCTAAACAAACAGCAGCAAGGCAAAATTTTCACTGAAATGTGGATGCACCACCTCGGACTTACAGCACTGTTCTGTAACTGTCCACCCCAAGCCATGCCTCCTAATTAAGTGTTAACGGTTCAGAGCCAGGCAAACGCTTGATGTTCAGACTCAAGAAACAACGGCAGCAAAAGAGCTGCAGTCACTCAACACCTGAGCTCTGGTGTAGAGATGTTAGTGCAAGTACTTGAAATGTTCCTTGTCACACAAATTTAATCCCCCTCTCCCTCCCACCAAAATGACATTAAATTAGTATCTAGTGAATTATTCAGAGAATGCAGTGAGATGTAGCAGGAAGCAGCATGAATGGCAAGGTGGAGGGAACAAAAATAAAACCAGCCAACTCCTCCTCTGTGCAAAATACCAAGTTTCCGTCTAATGCAAAAGCAACGCAGGAAATACATTTCCAACCTCAGCAAAGGTCCAAGTGTTTCAACTCAGGCCCACCTCTGTATTTAAAACAAAATAATGCTGCCACCTAGTGCCTAGCCCCTCTTCCTTCCTGGAAAGGCCCTGAAGTCCCACACCCGCCATACAACTGCAAGCCCTGCTCAGTCTGAACCCCCAAAGTCACTTCAGAGCCGGTGGAAAGCAGCTAGCAGCACCTTCACAGCCACAGCCGTACCACGAGGCTCAGCCATGACCATGCTTAGGCAGTGGTACGGCACAAACATGGCGACCAGGTCTTGTGAGACAGACACCGTGCGTTTCACAGGTGCCTTTGCTTCCCTGCCTGATCGTGTCCTGTGAAGAATCATTAACTGAACTTTATTGTCGCCATCAAACACTCCATGTCAAGACCGTGCAGAAATGCCACTCCTTTCTGAAGGCTTATCGAGCAAATCTGTTTCACACAATCACAGGAAAACATCACATACTTCCTCAGAAACTTACAGAAATGGCCTCAGATTAAACGAATCAGGCTTGATAAGCTCTCAGAAGAGAGGGTCTTTCAAAAATATGTTTCTAATATAGAATCACAGCATGGTTGGGGTTGGAAGGGACATTTACAGATCATCTCGTCAACCCCCCCTGCCATGGGCAGGGACATCTTTCACTAGATGAGGTTGCTCAAAGCCCAGTCCAACCTGACCTTGAACACTTCCAATGATGGGGCATCCACACCACCTCTGGGCAACCTGTGCCAGTGGCTCACCACCCTCTTTGTAAAAAATGTCTTCCTTGTGTCCAATCCAAAACTACCCTCTTTCACTTTAAATCCATTGCCCCTTGTCCTGTCATAACAGGCCTCGGCAAAAAGTCTCTCTCCACCTTTCTTATAAGCTGCCTTTGTATACTGAAAGACCACAATAAGGTCTCCCTGGAGCCTTCTCTTCTCCAGGCTGAACAATATGATGGCATTCATTCTTATAAATGTATTTTACTTGATCACCACCTTCCTATTTATCTAGTGCAAATGAAAATTACTAGTAGAAACATAAAAAAAAGAGAGATCAAAAACACTCATAACAAAACAATCAGTCACATTCATTCAGAATATTTTGGAGGTATTTTCTACAATATTACTTCATACGTTCAGTTGCTGTGTACTTTAAAGTATAGAACTTAAGTGTATATATATATTCTAGCAGTAATCATCCTCCATTCCTGAAGAAACAAACCAGGAAGAAAATAAACCAAGATTTATTTTCCAAGTGTATCTTTTCCAAAAGGCATGTGGACCACATTAGCAACTTGTACAGAGTATAAAAATGAACACTGTTTGCATGAAAGCTTCACTTTCTACATCTGACCTTTCCTTAGCTAAAGATGATTAAAGAGCTGTTTTACAGTTGATGCCACGAATGCATTAGTTTGTTCAAGTTCTTCTATATTCAGCATGTGAAACAAGAACAAAAAAGGAAGTATATTTTTGGAGGAAACATCCCTTTACTGCTTTCTGTTTAGTGATCAGCTTTAAATCAAAGGATCCTTGGGAACTTCTGTCATTTACCAAGAATCTGTTTGGCAACAAAAATGGTCTCCTAAAATTAACACACAAAAATCTAACGTAACACAGTACCAGAACAGCTGCATTTTCTGATAAGCGTTGACAGAAACCCCTCACCTGCTTCATCTCACTCTTCAATTTAGTAATACCGCTTCTTTCTGTTTTGGTTGCTCCAGAATGCCCCATTTCATGAATAGAAATTGCAGGGCTAGATGAAGAGGAATCTACAGGTCGCACTAAAAGAAGCAAACAGACATTTTTAAAGTTCTAGGGGGTAGAAAAACAGATGATTTTTTATCTAGAAGTTAAAGATAAAAGCATATCCCTTCACAAGTGTACAATGCTCTTGGTGACAGCATCCTTTCAAATCACATCAATAGTTCAAGCCTGATTACATCAAGTCAGGGGCGTAGATCCATACTTGGATATTGGGACTTGGTTTTCCAAAACACTGAGCAAACATAGCTTCAAAAGACATCAGAGTTGCAATGAGTCTGTGAGGGCTCATGAGCTGAGCCACAAAAATATGGCCCAGGAGACAGCTGAAGTGCCAGTCAGGAATACCTGGGCATCACAGACATGCTCCTTGAAAGCAGGTTAGACATGCCCTTTTTATGGTCTTCGTTCGGTCATATAAAATTTCTTCATTTTAAAAGTTTGCCTTCATATCACTGAAAACTTGATACAATCTTATTTCAGTGCAGGACAGCTTCCATCATACGTGTTTTGTTTATTCCACAGCAGACATACACAGGTACTGGCCACCCATGATTAACACATCACCTACACCTCTATTTTACGTACCAAGAGAGTAGATTCCTACTTCTAAGACAATCTAACTTTGTATTTATAGTTCTCACTTAACAATATGCAAGTACCCAAGTGGACAACTTACAGCTTCTTTCCACACCAAACTCTTTTCCACTGAGAATATGGTGTAGGAGATTTTTCATATCAAAGGGACTTAGATTCATCAAACTCTCTGAAGCTTCTTCACCTAGTGGAAACAAAACAAAAAGAAAAAAAAAAAAGACAAACATCACTATAGGTTGCTTTATAGGTTGTTTTCCTAAGTGAACTGCCGACTGAATGAAGTTCAGTCACATCTCCCTTGTGGCTAGCGCTTCCTTTAAAAAAATTAATATGTAGAGTCACATTTCAAAGAAAATACATTTCAAGACAAAACAACAAACACTGCATGGAAACAACGCTATCTGCATTAGTGAATACTATGCTGCATCTTGTGTGAAATCTCACTGAAGCTGATGATGAGAAAGCAGTTGCTCCTTTGTAGAGCAAGATCGCTTGGAAAGGCGTTACAGCCATCTCCCAAAAGCAGATGACATGCAGATATAAATTAGAGAGCCAGAGTTATCTTCCATAAAGAAATGCATGCATGTGGAAGGCTTGTGTTTTATTTGATGGTAGGTGAGAGAGAGAAAAAGCACATACATACACATGAGCACACGTGTGTGCACAGACAAGTCTCCCACAGGAGAACATGGAAAAGGCAACAGTGAAGCTGAGGGCAGTACAAAGCAGCTGGCTTTTAAGGCTAAGGAATAACAAAAGTGATCCCAGGAAAGAGAGGCTTTGCACTATGAAAAAAGCAGCTTCCGCTATTCAGCTACAGGTTTGGGGGAAACAGGGCTTTCTGTACACTCTTCATATAGAAACAGAATTATCCCAGAAAATTACTTGGCTCCTTTTGTCACCTTCTCCTAAGGGAGAAACCCACCACCCTCCCGGTGGCAGCTAGCCGCTCAAGTTAGAGAGCAGCAGCGTCCAAAGTGGGTTCCATCTAACCAACTCCCAGGGACCCCCACTTCACTCCAGGAGGGAGAAAACTGGGAAGACCAGAACATACGCTTCCACAAAGTTATCCCCCTTCAGGGTGTGCTAGGGCATTAGAAATGGTAACAAGAGCTGAGCCACAAAAATATGATCCAGATCATGCTCCTAAGTGTCAGCATTTGACTATATATTTGTCACATTAACTTGATTACGTTTCATGACTGCTCCTTCTTAGACTTCTGATCCCTTTAAATGTGGGAAATTCTTCCATGATTTTTCAGATCTCTCTTCAATCGTGATTTCTCTCTAGTTTCACTTTTCTCTTCCAAAATGAGTTTGAAAATATTTTTGCCTTGCACCACTTGTTTGTTATTTAATTATTGGGCTTTTTAGGGCATATGCAACATCTTGCGAGCCTGTAAGAATTTTTTTTTACTGACCTCCTGGCAAAATAACATATTACTAGCTGAAATCTAAACAGCAAATATTTTTCAGCTAAGCACATTCAAGGGGAGAAGGCTTACACATAGAAGGAAGAAGATCAGAAGTTACTTTGAATAAAAACTGCTGGAAGTATGAATTAAGGCTCAAATATTCAGAAGATACCTAGGGTCCTAATTCTCATTGACATTAGTGGCATTGGGTCCCTAAATACACACACATGTGCGATTTGATGACCCAGACCTCAAACACCTACTGAAAGTCAGGGGACTTCAGTATTTAATATCCACTTCAGTTTGAATAACTGGGGGCTGGAGGGGCAGGAATCTTTCATTAGGTCAAAAAGAGAAGTTATTTTCAAAGTTTGTAACTGCACATGCTGGATGAAGAAGTTAATAAAAGGATTTAACATACAAATGAAAAACCAACCACTGAGGTGAAGCAGAAATAACGCCCTAAGTACCCTTATGTTAAAATTGCTCTTACCTGAGCATTTTAGACTCCGAGCCAGCTCAGTGGCCATCACCTGAATTATCAGACCAATACGGAGCCTGAGCATCTCCACAAAAAGACTAGGCTGTGACCGGACATACATCGCCAAGTACATAATTATTTCCTGTAAGGACAAATCCATAAGGGCACCCATTCAGAGTGGGTTCTTTCGGCTCTCCCAGTCACAAAGCAAATACTGCCGCCACGCTGGGCACAGCTGGAAGAACCCTGTCTGCACATGCTGCATACCTGTGTCAGGACTGCAATACTGATGTCTTGGCCGCTGGCTTCATAAATAAGATCTGTGAGCTGCTCGGGTGGCAGTGGGCTGCAAGAAGGCAAACCACAATTAGCAGTGACTCTGACACTTGCTATTAACCTCTTGAACAAGCACTGGAACCAAGTCACCCAGAAACCATCTTTGCACCGCAAAGGTGCCTATGATTCTGCCTGGGAGGCTGCAATTCCTTCTGAAGGTGAGGAATAAGTTTTAAAACAAGATAATAGCAGCAGAATGGTACCGGCAGGAAGATGAAGGACAGGCTGCTTCTGTAACTGAGGCAGAGCTCCAACTTACGTGGTAATAATTTTCTCGCGGGGTTCTGGTGGCAGGCCCACTGTAAGTTGCTTGTGGTGCGACAGAAGGTCTGTGCATGCCTATCATAATGCGACAGAAAGCAAGAGACCTTTCTCTGAGTCATGTAGAAGTGATAACAGCTTTTAATTCCCAAAAATGAAGCATTTCTTTAGCAATTTTTAAATGCATTTCTATTAATTACCAGACATGCAGATCCAGCAGAATGCTGTTAACTAGTTGCCAAAGATCCCCTGAGGTCAACAAGGCTATGAGAGTCTGCCCAGGCTGAAAGCCTGCTTCCCTGCTCAGTGAAAGCAGCAGCATAATGATTAGGGACTCCAGTGGGGCTGGCAGATCAATAAAGGACTTTATCATAAGATAAACATTTGTTCTTTATTTAAGACAAAAACCATTTTTAATCAATGAAAAACTTGGCAGTATTAGCTAAAAAAAAAATAATCCTGCATACTAATATATCTCTTAAAACAAACAAACACCGAACATATTGCATCACATTCCTGAATTAGGCACCCTGATACATTCTGAAATAGGTGCTTCCCCCAGCACCACGGTGTTTATTCTTTTATATCAACCTCCTTTAAAAGTGGGTGTTTAGTTTACCTGTTTTAGCATCCCGAACCAAAGACCTCACGGAGCAATGTTCCTCTGATTTTGAAGAGTCTGTTTTCCCTCCCTTAACGTGGAACAAAACATATCATCTCTACTCTCTTCCTCCCCAGTTCTTTGTCAGTATCTTCTCAATTGAACATACACGGCTTTCTGTGAGCATGTCTGTACTGCTTGTCCATCACGTCTTGAGGATGGAAAAGGTTATAGGCTTAATGAAGTACCACGCAGGGCGATTATCACAAGTTGCTCCCCGCAGATATGACTGTCACTAAAATAGGGTATCCTAGGTGTGACAGTCAAAGCTTTGAAAATGGCCAGGAATTAGAGAAAGAGCTCTTCAGAAATATACAGGGATAAGTAGGAAATTAAACAAATACTTTAGAGTACTTGAGAGGAAACATTTTTGTCATGTTCAAAATCAAATATGTACCCTTACTGTGGATCTTTCTCGTTACCATTTAATAGTCCCAGATACTTTAATGCCTCTGAACAGCCACATCTACACACATGGCAGACTGTCTGCCCAACGGGAAAGGAATCGGCAGAACATGTTTTTGGTGCTCCAAAAGTGTCCATGCTATCACAATAGCAATAGACAATTACCAATGACAACTACAGCTTTCAAAGCACACAATTAAGCATCTCTGATTAACAGGGATGAAATGAAGCCTTCGCAATCATTTACAGCGTGACATTCTCAGTCCATGCCAACATTAGCACAGTTCACAGTACAGATCATAGAATCATAGAATCATTAAGGTTGGAACAGACCTCTAAGATCGAGTCCAACCGTCAACCCAGCACCACCATGCCCACTAAACCATGTCCCTAAGCGCCTCATCTACACGTCTTTTAAATACCTCCAGGGATGGGGACTCAACCACTTCCCTGGGCAGCCTGTTCCAATCTTTAACCACTCTTTCAGTAAAGAAATTTTTCCTCACGTCCAATCTAAACCTCCCCTGGCGCAACTTG
>NW_008824940.1:2334604-2353335 GCF_000699105.1 Pygoscelis adeliae
GAACCGCTCCATAACCTTTCCCGGCACCGAGGTCAGGTGAAAGGTAAAGATGTTGTAATAAGATTTTAGATCAGAAAAGCAACCAATGTTTACTGAAAAATGCCGCACTATGTAAGCTGTGATGTAAGACCAGAAGAGGGCGAGGGCAAGCACAAGCCCCACCGGCAAACTGGTAGTTTTATCTCTCTTTCCAGGCAGGAAACTGAACCAGCATTATTTATATTTCATACCTCAGCCAGGACTTCCACTCTCTTTTTGAGCATACCGGAAATATAACGGATCAAGCCCCATTCTTGATTGAGGCCTGCCTTTCTGTAGAGCTCGTTGAGTAGGCAATGAACAGTGACGCCATACTGTCCATCCAGCTCTGTGTCCCAGTCAGCACCTCTGCCAGAACAGATACAGAAGGTAACTCTCATCAGGTAAAATGCTACACTGCTTAACCTTACCACACAACAAGCAGCCTGGTTTTGATCGCATTGCTCATTTTGGTGACAGAATTAAGTAGCACATGGGACATGTGGGCCTTCACCAGAGATCAGTTATATGTGGACAAAACCCTCTTGATAGCAGGAACTTTCATTAACTTCAGCACTCACTTAGCTGTAAGTCTGTGACTTCAAAGCAACCACCCAAGGGATTTCCCACCAGGCTTTAAATTGAGCATGCATGCAAGACAGGAGTAACGCTCCATGTGGTGCTTTTTCAGAACAGAATTCAGCAATGTCTTCAGTGCTGCTGAAGACTGCACCCATTTTTCAGATGCCTCAGGGGGATCTCTAAGTTTTTTGCCCAGCCTCTTTCTTAGCTATCAACTAAGCTTCCACACTGCTTATGCCATTACTGAAAAAGCAAAGGAGATTTCTGTTCCTCTCCTGGTTTTGAAATTCACTCCATTATGGTTTCTCTTTGATAATGTTTTGAAGCGTCACAGAATGACCTTTCAGCTCCTGCTAGAGGGACAGAGTCCACCAGAAGTCCACCTGCCTGCCCAACAGAGACTCCCACGATGAAACAAGTCCAGAACAGGAAATTAAGGGTGCTGCATGTAGTTAAACAACAAAATGATATTTTTTCAGGATTTCCTTTGCTCTTTAAGAGAGGCTGCTAAACATTTTGCTTGGGAAATCAAGATCAAAGAAGAGGTCCTCACAGGAGAAAGACCAAAATAAACAAAAATACAATCTTTGTAGCAGTAAGACCATCTGTGATTAACACATGCTTGTCTTCGCAGCCAAAGCTAACTTCCTGCCAGGTTCCAGCAGTATTCTCCTGCACAGGAAAAAAAGCCCAATAAACGCACTCCAGAAGATGACTCCATTGGTTTGTATTTGCATTTTGTTCCCATCAAACCTGTTTAAATAGCAGCTGTTTACTAAGCCCAGCAGCTGGGGTTAGAATGTTTCCAAGAATGTTTTGAAGAGCACCGAGTTTTAGCCAGTGGTGCATTTAAACATGCAGAGGGATTAGAGGAAAAATAGTGACTACTCATTAAAATTGCATTTTGCTTTTAGTTAGAAAATGACAAGATGAAGTTTCCCTCCACTTCCCTTCTTGTGTATAGAAATCACACGAAATCTCTGTGGACTTAACAGTGCCACAAATATAGCAAGGTGTGTTCTCACTCATGGAAAGGATTTGTGCATTTCACTTGTGAGCCTTGGAGCCTGTATGTATTTGCAACTGTATGCCAATCAACTCTGAAATTTGCACAAGCATTTTTTTGTATCGGAATTATGTAATCATGCTAACTGAAAATATGCTTGTTAAAGCACAAAGTATTTTAACCTGTCCCCTCAAAACACAACCCTGAACAGTGGAAAGCTTTTGCACAAGAATAATCGGATAGTTGTGACCAAACTTAAACATGCTGAAGTTTATACTCAGACAACTCACTTCAGTATATGCAAGATATATAAGATATCTGCTTGATCATGGAGCGTTGGACATTCCTTCAGCTGCTCAACAAGCTTCCTGCAATCCAAATCACCATGAGCATCTTTAGGTAAGTGCAAAACATTTTCACAGTCCTGATAACAAAGATGGATGAAAAATCAAAGAAGTGATCTTGAAAAAAGTAGCAGATCACATTCAAACTGTAACTTCCCATTAAACAATACAACAGACTTACAACGTAACCCTGCACTTGAAATAGACACATCACATAGTTCTTGCCAGACTAGTGCAGACATGAAAAGGAGACTAATCCCAGGAAACACAACACCCAGAATGGAACTTTGTCTCTAGTTTTGGTTCAATCAACAAGGAAAGCCATTTTTTGGACAAAACAAAGAAATATTTTGTCAAAGAAAGAAACCAAATTATTTGCATGCTTTTCCTGTCATTTGCTGTTACTTGTAAAGAGAAAAGCAGGACACTATCTTTTATTAGTTGAAATAATTTAGAACTTTTTGAGTTCCACCTCTAACCTGTATATATGTGGTGTTTTATGAATGCAGATGTTGCCATCATAAATTTTCCAAGCTTATGAAACTAACATGTTAACTAATCAGATGATGCAATCCTGTGGTAAGTTCTTGGATGAAGAGAAGTTTTGTTTAATAAGCTATTCAGCAAATTCAATGGTTCGAAAATACCATTTCCACAAACAGAGCTGTAGAGCAGAATCTTTCAGGAGGCTGGATACAATCTCCTGTAACCATTCTCAGCAGCTGGTCACATATATTAAGACAAAACAAGTGCCCGGCACAACCCCATCTTCATGCCTTGCAGTGGGATTTGGCTGGTGCCTTAAGGACACCTGTCCTTTCACACACTCCCCTCCTGCCCAGACATTACTATAAGTAGCATTTCCTGGAGAACAACTCTGAAAGCCGTGAACATCCCATCCTTCCCTTCGTGTGTTCAGTTAGAACTAAAGACGATGACATAACCTTTGGCTTTTAAAAATAAGCACCTATTATATTATTTTCTGTTTGGCACACACAATTAAGAATTTTCCACTTGATAATGTCTATTTAACCAAAAAAACCTTCACCCAGCCAAAAAATAAATTCCAAAACAAGGGAGCAGCTATCCAGTGCCTTGGGGAGAATGGCTTGTCTGTGAAGGAAAATGAGAACTAGCATAGGGTTTGGCTGGGAAACACAGGAAAGGCCACAGTATTGTGTCCTAAAAACACAAACAGCGTAAAAATTCCCACAGCTTACCTTTGTCTCAAAGAAATGGGGATTATCGACAAGATTCAGAGACTTCCGGTTGTTCAGAACTTTAGTGGGAAGAGACATAGACGCAGCTGGAAAGCAAAGCCACCAGAAAAAAAAGTCCGTTTCAGTACAATGAAAATCAAAAACACCTACATGAAGCAATTATACTAGGTAAAAACCACAGAAATACCTCCAAGAGTCAAAATATAGAGGCAAAGCTTCTGAGATGCTGTGCGTGGAACTCAGGAGACAAGCTCATGTTCTGAACCCTATCTCCTTGCAGGCTTGCTCCGAGAACTTCTGAGATCAGCATGTCAAAGGCTCAGGTGCTATGTGCTCAACTGATACCTCTTATGACAGCCCATGCGCAGAAATCCTACAGCCCAATGACCTGACCCTGCTAAGTGTTTTAAACATTTTAACAGGAGGTATGTGGAAAAAATGGTCTAACTGGTAAGATGTCATAATTAAAAGGATAATGCTAAATGCAGGCTAACGCTCTGCTAATTTCATATGTTGAATTCAATAGAGGATCAGATGATATGGCACATGAAAGACTGGAGAAAAGACTAACAAAAAAGCTTGGAAGTTATTAATTTACTCTGAAGTTAAGGGAAGCCTTCCCTTAACCAGGGCATTGAATACTACATGCCTACACATAAAACAATGCGTATGTTGGAATCTGCTTACAAATTCAGTCAAAGCATTATTTTGGTGTAAATCCTCCAATCAGTCTATTAGAAATGTAGTATAATTAGGAATACTGTCCTCCCTCTCTACTCCATTTGTTCTTACAAATTTAGAAAGTACATGTGCATACCTATGTTTTTCTGGCATTGAAACATTTCATTTCACCACGACTTTATTAAAATAAGGACGTACATTTTGTCTGCCTTTGTATAAGCAAAGACAAAAAAAAATAATGCCCTGACTCAGGTTCTAAAATTCTATCCAACTGAGAAGGTGTAGCAGTTTCCATAACATGAACTTTGATTAAATGTTACATTTCATAGCAGGTTATTTATGTATATACCAAGACACGGGATACTGTGGGAACATGACAGCAACAGCTTCAGACTCATTCTTTCTGATAACTACAACATATTTGTGCCACTAGTTCTTTTTAAATGGCAGACTTTTTAAATACTTGAACTTACCCCTTGTAGCACCCGAAACAGGTTTTCTATTATTATCACTAAATAAATAATAGGGAGAAATACCTGGAACCTCCAAGCCCTTTGTCTTGGCCATTATTGACAGTATCTCTTTTGTGGAATGCTTTGCACTGAACACAGGCGATTGATTCGCAGTCTTTGAAGTTGGAGGCAGGTATGACTTCAGCGCTGTACTCTGCAGGACATCATTTATATACTGATCCAGCTCATCCTGGCTTTCTAGTGTGACATACATAAAACAAAAGATTTATTAAAGGTAAAATCATAATTTATCAGCGCTTTCTTTTTCAAACACACCACTCTATTCTTGCTTATATAGAAGGGCACACAAAAATGCAAGAATATCATAAGCAAGAGATTTTTAAGCTGAACAAATTGGAAAGAAAAAAATTTATCCATTTTTGACACTTTGAAAACAGTTACAGTAAGAAGTTGTTTTTCCATTTGAAAGGAAGCAAAAGCATTTTTATCTTGCTGGTAGTCCACAGATCACAGTTGGACTCTATGATCTTAAAGGTCTTTTTCAACCTAAATGATTCTATGATTCTATCATCTCTTCCACACAAGCTCTTGTACATGACTCCTCACAGTCTCTTCCTCCCTCTAGCCTCTCCCATACGCCCCCCCATCTCCTGACTCTTCAGCTTTACTGCAGCAGTTACTGGTCAACACCATACTACAAACACAGGAAGAATATGCACAAATTCCTTCTCCAAATTAAGTCATGCAGGTACTGTCCTCAGACTGATGCATGAGAAACCTGAATGACTACCAACTGCGCACAAAAAAGACTCTGCATTGTAGATAAACCCAGGCTCTGCTGATAGAACTTGACAGAGAAAAAATTTGAAGTGAAAAAGCACTACCTTTTTCACAGAAATCTGCTGGATAGCCTCCACATTCACTGTCAGGACTATTACGGCCTTCATTAGGGCCATCAAACAGTTTTACGTCACAGTCTGGATCCAGGAAGCTCAGATACGTATGAAAAGAGGTGGTAAGAAATTCTGATAGCTTGCCTATCTTCACCCTGCAAACAGGAACACATGCCAAAGTGTATTAACAGCCACCATTTTGATACTGATTAATGCTCACTGAGCTTTCAACGACTCCTCCAAAATTTATGAGACCTACTGTTAAATCCACTTTTGGTAACTACAAAGCAGCAGATACTGATACTGAGAAAAACAAATGCAAAACAATAGTTGCAGATCCAGCTGGGTACTCACTGCTCTAGCTACTAATTGAACTTCACTGTGTTATGGTAACACCTACGGGCCTAACTCAAAGCCTCATTATGCAGGATGCTGTATGTTTATATGAAGAGAGACCCTGAACAAAGACCTAAACTCCGAGGATAATGCACGAGAAACTGAGTCTGAGAAGTTCCCATGAACAGCAGTATCTTTTCACAAAGCAGTGCTGCTAAAAAACAGAAGGCACATCTGATTATCAGAGAAAGATGCTAGATTGAGAGAGGGCAAGCAGAAAACGAATAGGGAGGTACTGCGGCATCATATTAAATTGCTTTTATATGTAGATGAATGGAACACATAAGCTTGCAAGTACTACATGCAATTCATGTTTAAAATATGTCCAATAATTGTGAAAGATAATTACTTCTTAAAAACAGAAGCCCAGCCAAGACCAAGTTTTTGTATTTCCAAAGGTTTGACATTTGTTTTTCCTTATCCATTAATGGCAGTCAGAGATGGTACACCTTTTGGAAGATAGATCTTCTCCATTGTATCTGAGGTCCAACTACCATCTGATTGCCACATAATAACTGAAGGTGAAAATTCTCTCTCTGCAGAGTTCTAGTACAAGGTCTGTGCACCATCACAAGTTCAAAACTGAGGCTTGTATAGGGTTTAATTAAAAAAATCATGGAGACAATCGTTCGAGCGTTCTGACATTACCTTGCACCTCCAAAATAACCATCCTCTAATTTTCTTATGGTGGCAAGAACTGCTGGATGAATGTCCGTACCATCATCAACTAAAAAAGAATAATGAAAGAGTTGAAGCTTACCAACACATTCTTAAATTATCGTATCCAAATAAAGTAGATTTCTGGGTGTTCTCTACAAAGTAAACCAAGACAAATTTAAAACAGAACCCACAACTGCTATCAATACCAGCTTATTCAAAAATCCCCAAACAAGCAAGCAAACAAAAAACAACCCTGAGACAAGTTCTAAAGGGATTTCTCAAGACAAAACCCAACCCACTCAAGACAAGTTCCAAAGGGATTTCTATCAAATTTCTTTGGACAGAAATAGTATGGAGATGATGGGGAGATGCAAGGATATAAAGGGGGAGTAAAACCAAAATGAAATATTACCATGTCATCCAAATTTAGCATACACTTGAGAAAGTTAAACTGTACTTTTGATGTTAAAACTCAGATGTTGAAACAGTTGTGCCACCTGTCTCCTCTCAAACTGACTTCCATCCTACTCCGTTCCAGTAATCTACTCTGCTTGAAACAGAGAAACTTAAGTTTACCAAGCATTGTGTGGGTGATGGGAAACGTCAGGGTTGGTCTCCCTGTCATCCTCCAACAAGAAGTGAGGTAAGCCAGCTCTGTCTTGAGCATCTCCACAATCATCTGATTGTCTAGAGCCAGGTAGAAGTGATGCTGGTCGGTAAACTAGAGAACAGAGAGAGATGGCATATGAGTAATTGTCAGTGCTCTCCTTAATTTTTTCCATTTCCTCCCTTAAATCATTCACAAAAGCCGTATGTGCTATTCTTGACAACAACACAGACTGCATGAATTAACCTAACAAGGCCTGCAACTGTGAAAAAGAAATCCATGCTTGTGCAGAGTCCGTTTTCTTTCACTTGTAGGCTGACCATGAAAGAAGTAAGCCATACAAATAAGAAGTAGACAATCACACCCATGAAGTAGAATCTTCCCAATGATGAATTACAGTAACCTATGATCTGGAAGACAGAAGTACTCTAAATGTGGAAGAAAAAGCTAACAATAGCAACAAAAAACAATAAATAGGCTTAAGCGCACACTGGGGACTGAGGTCTAGTAACTGTATGTCTCTTGATAACAATCTGAAAGTCAAGCAGAATACAGACAAGCTGGCAGTTACTGTGGAAAAAAGGTACAGTAAACGTGCAACGGTAAAGCGTGCTGTTCCCACTACAGAGGAAAGCCAAGAACCACAGTAAGAGACGGGCTACTTTAGGAGCTGGAAACTAAAAAAGCTGGACAAACAATGGAAAGTATGTCAAAGCAGCCACAACAAAAGTTAAGGAAGCACATAAGCCTTGGGGAGGGGTGGAAAAAGGAAGCTGGGATGTAAAAGAAACATCAATTAGTAAGACACATAATGGTCAAGGAGAAAATACCCTGTAAACGCATCAGAAGTAGTAGGAAAATACAGAAACTATAGGTCCGTTAATAAAGAAAGGAAGGAGGTAGGAAGAGAGGATACAGACAAGCTGAAGCATTCGATGCTGTTTTTACTGACAGAAGAAAAGTAGTGAATTATGACCTGTAATACTACTTTTAACGAAACAATAGGAGTCCAGCCTGAGTATGGGAAGAAAAGATTAAAGAGCATGTAAATTCAAGAGAAATTACTTCACGGAACTTAAGGAACTAGCCAAAACAATCCCTGAGCCACTCGCAATTAGTTTTGATAATTCAGGAAGAACAAGTCCCAGAAATCCAGAGAGAAGCAAACACACTGCCCGTCTTTAAAAAGGAAGAGACGGGATAACATACACCAGTCAAGCCAATTTCAGTGCCTGAAAGCACAGGAAAACAAAGCCAATTTGAGACTGCCAAGATAATTACAAAATGACAAAGCAAGATGGCCAAACAGTCATATCAAAAACCAATCTCAGCAAACCAGTCCAATTTCCTTCTTTGGGAGCAACTAGATGGTAGGTACAAGAAAGTGGCTGACATCTCTCAACTTCTGCAAATTTTCACACTAGTGAGCTGAAGAAAAAACATCCGAGGAGGCAGTACTGCTTGAAAAATTGTTCTCAAAAGGTAGTTATCAACCATTTTTTCAGAATGAGAGGGTATCTAGATGGGGTCAGCCTTTGCTCCACACCTAATCAATGGTTTCATTAGAGAACAGGATGAAATACAAACTACAAAACCACACAATTTGTGGACATTGCTCAAGATCAACACCAATGAGTTAACTGCTAACCTTAGGAAGGTGAAATTAAACATTAATTCCACCCCCCCAAAAAAAGTCAGGGGAAATGTCTGGCTACAAAGTACAATGGAAAATGTTATGGAGGTTTTAGTCAAACATGGAATAAGCAGGACCTGTCAGTGTGTTGCTGATGCAAAGATAAATGCCATTTTGGAATATATTAATAAGTATATCCATACTTGAAACATGGCAGGATTTCACCTGGAATATTGGGTCCTACTTACATAGTAAAATGTGGACAAAGAGATTTTGAAAAAAAAATCATGACTCAAGGAATTTTTCCCTAATTTGCAAAAGTGAAAATTGGTGTGGGGGAACAACACAACAACTAAACAATGTTACAAAGCTCCTTGTGATCAATTGACATGGGGAAGAACAGAAAGGGAGCCACATTATTTGCAGTAAATCTGATGATGTTTGGACGTCATGTAGCACTGCGGAAGCCATCTACGGAGTCCACTGAATGGCTTCCACTGGAATTTAAAGACCACATTAATCCAACATCTATTTAGGAGGGTGTGAGCATTCGTTATCCTGCTCCAGTCGCACATGTTTGGAGTAGGTGATCCCTTGGCCTTCTAGTACCAACCACTAGAATAAGTCAGTGTGTCTGACTTAAGTGTGTCATATTTCATTAAATGTATAAGTAAGAGCCATTAATTCTGGGAGAATCCAAACTTCCAGCTACACTGAAAAAGGCACTAAACAGAAAACAAAGACAGAACATCCCTTTCTCAGCACTACTGACCCTTTCAACAATATAATGAAAAGGTTACATCTTAGCCTCTTGGGGGTTATAGTACTTGGCATGCTTATGTGAAACTAAATTTTCCACCAAAGCAATCAGTAGAAAGATATATTAAGTGACCTATTTCCGGAGAAACTATTTCATTAGCTAGAATGTTGGTTGGGGCAGAGATCAGTAACAACTTTGTACTATTGATTTGCTGTGTTCTAAGCCAGAAGCCAAAGAAGCCAGACTCTGTATGACAGAAGAGAGATTTATCAGCACTCCTACCATACTGATCACCCAACGCTCTTAAAAAACGTGCAAAGAAAAGCACATCTGCTTTATCAGCCCCACTCTACCTAAAGTAGTGTAACAGCATATAGAAGCAAAGTGCTTCACTAATGATTAGCCATTAAGCAAGCAGTGATTTCCCTGTCAGCTTTACATGCTCACCTGAGGGGTAAAAGCAAATATTTGATTTCTTATCATGTACAGCTTGGAGGTGCCTAACACTCCAATGTGTCGGTGTGGCCGTCCACTTAATTTCATGTTCTTGTTCCGGCCTGTAAAGAAGAGAGAAAGAAAAAAAAGCCTCACCTAACATTTCCTATGTGGTTTTCCACAACAACCATTTCAGACAAGGAAATCTACTTCATTTGTATCAGCAAGGCAGAAGACAGATAACAGAGTGAGATGCTACAGACTGGTGTGTTTTGTAGCAACCACCAATATAATAGCTAGAGTTCTTCAAAGGCCTGATTAAAAATAAAAATTTTGGCTTCACTGACCATGGGATTGGGTCTTTTAATTATAGTCATTGCTCAGCACCCAAAGCTTCCCCACCAAGGACAGGAGGTACGACCTTTCAAAAACAAGGGCATCAACATATAACAGAAATTGCCGTGCTTTCACTGTAGAACCTTAAAAATTCTTGCCCACAGAAGGCTAAATCCAAATACAAAGTACATCCAAATACAAAAATTTTCATTCATCAGGCTAATAAGCCCCACTTCTTTCAGTAGAGCTTATTAGCAAATGATCTGTGCTGCAATCTTTGTTCCAGCAGCCAGGAGATGACTTAAATCTGTCTGACAAGGAATATGAGCCAAACAACCACGTGCCTGAAAAAATACCACTGTGAACATTCCCAAAGAAGTCACTGTTAAAAACAATACACCAATGTATCAAATCATCCTACTCACCCCCACTAGTGAAAGAAAGCTATTATGAACTATTATGAAATAAATGTAAGCTTCAGCAAAGCCCTGCAAATGTTTCATTTGTTAAAAGTTCTTTGTGATAAAGAGACAAATTCTTTCCCAAAAGCAGTACATGCAATTTCTCTTCTCCGTGTAAAGGGCACACTTTCTAAGACTTATTTGAAGGTCCCATTACCTTGGATGCTTCCAAAAAACCTCCTGTTAAAACAAACAAACAAAAAACCCCAACAAAAACCATCACAACAACAACAAAAAAACCAAAACCCACTCCATGAACAACCTCTAATATAATACTCCTCTCCCTCAGCATTATCCATCACCAAATTGCCATGGGAACATGCTCCAGACTGACAGAGAAGCACGATACGGCTCCCCTTGTCCACGCTGCAAAGGAATCTACCAGTGCTGATTCACCCCACCTCCATTTTACTTTGCAGTAACATCCACAATTTTGAGTCATGAGTTGCTGGCATGCTTGAAGTAGTAAAACTTAGTTCAATTAGGAATACATGTAAGAAATTTTCCACCAAGACCCCATTCATTCCATCAAGGATTATCAAAAGAGAGTGTTATCAAAAGATTTCCAACTAAACTAGAACCAGTAGGAGTTTTGGGACATTTATTTAATCCAACTGCCAGGCTCTGGGGAAAACAGGCCTCTAGGGCCATGGTTGAGGAACTGGAACGTATTTAAAGTCCTGTGTTTAGAAAAGCCCTAAAGGCTTCTGAGTTTGCAACAGAGACAGAGAGCTTCAGCAGCTCAACTCAGCTCAGGGTGGGAAGGAACATTAGCAAGAACCTGACAGCCCAAAGACGCTCCAATAGCAGCATGGCTTCCCTGATTTGGAGCAGAAAACTTCCCAGGCTGTCTGCTGATAGAATGGCATCCACACTGCTCAATTTCCAGACTTAAAACAGAAGTACTCTTACTTCTGAAAGGAAGAAGATTTGGGTTTTTTCTGTGTTTTTCCAGGCATTTTTTCTAAAGCCAGTTTCTCTGTGGAAGTAGTTCCTGCAGTACAAAAAAAAGAGACAGTTCTTGCCTAACTCCAAGGGCACAGGAAAACTTGTATTTTGGCCACCTTTCCTAATGAGGCAATTTTTTTTTTTTTCCTGTGGGAGTCCCTTATTTAAGACAGACGTTCCATTTTTGTTAATCTTCTTTGCACAAATGCATTTTTTTAAATCAAAGAAATTGATTTAAATAAAAGAAATTAAATCAAAGAAATGGAGACAGTGTGAAGCAAGAAAAACAAAAATCAAAACACCACCCTCAAAAAATACCTTGCACAGCAGTAGTGAGAGGCTTCCATGTTAAAATACCTACCCAGCATGGTGTAGAGATTACTCAGGATGCGAGCTGGCTGCACTCTGAGCGGATGGATATCAGCAATGCTCTGAACGTTGATTCCACGGTCTTGCAAGAGATTCTTAATCTGATTAGATTCTGCCAAAACAGTTACTGCATAACAGAAAACAAAAACACTACTAAGAACCAATGTTCGACTCTTTTTAACTGCATGTTTCTACTGTCACCTCTCAACTACTGTATTTAGTTGACTAAAAAGGCACAAAGGCCTAAATTCTTTCTCAATTTATGAGCCCGTGAGATCAAAAGGGCATCAGACAGATTTTGGCTCTCTGCTTCTTAACATGTCTTGCCATTCTTGTCCACTTTGGATCACAGGGTAATTCAAGTTGGAAGGGTCCTCACGAGGTCTCTACTCCAACCTCCTGCTCAAAGCAGGGTCAGCTCTGAGGCTAGACCATGTTCTCTGGGGCTTTATCAATTTCTTCCAATTTCTTTCAGTACCACTAGTTTGGGTCATGCAGTCTCCTTCAGCAGATAGGGCTTTTCCCCCGTAAAACAAGAGGAAACGTGACTTGAAAATCTTCATTGTTTTAATAGAGTACACTATAACAACACAGCCGAGTCAATGGGGAAGAGGTGCTGTACCTGTATAGCAATAAATGTTACAGAGGCCATAAAGTGGCAGAGGTAGGAAAAAAAAAAGTCCCAAAATCAGAGGAATTTACAATCCAGGCCCTGATCCCACCCCTTGTCCTGCTTGAGGTTTTGCCCATGTTAGCTGGCTTATTGGTTTGGGACTAATACTTCAGTATTCTTCTTTGCGTTATAAATTCTTGTCAAAGAATGCTAAAAATAAGCCAGCATCTATTTCTGCTAGAAATTAAGCACTTCAGAATAACAAAATGCCATCCCCACGATACACCAACAGAGGGTAAACAAGCACTTGCCCAGGTCACAGTATCATTGATTACGGCTTCTCCTGATAAACAAGCTGGTTGCTTTTCCAGAGTGGTACAGGTCCTTGAAAAGCCTTCAAGCCCTTATCGGCTGGGGTTTGCCCTCTGGTTTCGGCTGTTCCTCCATTGACTAAAGAAGCCATTCCCTGCTGCAGCCAAAAGATAGCCATAAGTCTGGCTGCCTCATCTCTGTGTACAGAGATCCTCCCCACTCATTGCTCTCTGGTTCTTCCAAAAAGGGGCTGCACAGAAACCTAACTAAACTGACGTGTCTCCTGGCAGTCCTGCTCTTTCTTGCTAGAATCCACCAAGATTTTCCTTTTCACTACAAGATTAAGTTTGCCACTCCCCAGTCCCTGACAAGTCTTAAAATTTTAACAAGTATTTTTAAAAAACTTTTGTTAAACCCGATCTTCCCTCCTGGAAAAAGGCAGCTAAGCAAATAACCCCTTTCTCCTTCTCACAGTATCATCAAAGCATCCACATCCCATGCAAAAATCCACATTGTTTTTAAACATGTCTTTCTTCTCGCCTGGACTTCGCCATCACATGATCCAATTCACCCAGAATGTTCAAAAAACTCCCTCACCTTGTACCACAACATCAGGTTTAAATCCAGTGGAAAATCTCCTGTTTAAGGGATCAATTTCACCCGCAGCAAGAAATCCCTAGAATGAATGCAAGAGAAAAAAAAAAGAAGGGAAACGAACAAAAATTAAATAAAAGGCTTCTGATGACATCTAGAAGAAATCTTAACCGATTTTCATATTTTATCAGGAGAGCAGGACTGAAAGCCTGGTTATCTACCCCGTCCACTAAGTAGTACATTCAATAAAAACAATGGCTGCAATATTTTTCAGAACAACAAGAAAATGGTTATGACTGACACAATCTGCATGTTCAGATTTTAGAGTAGCAGCAACTGACTCAATTTTGCCAGGCCAGTGATTTTTTTGCAGCTCCACAGAGATATTCAACGGTTCCTTTAACAAGTCTATGGCTAATATGGGACAACTCTGTAGGCACTTTATGCCTCAGAGTAAGGCATAGCCTAGTGGAGCTGAAACAGTGCAAAATCCTAGCTCTGGGACAGCCAAGTCAGCCTGGGCATATTCCTCTAGACTAACTGTATATCCAGTCCATCTGACAACTTATTCAGCTTGATTAGAAAGACAATTGCATATCTATATATATATACACACACCAAAAAAAAGCTCCTGAAAGCTCACAGTCACACCTCCATGGTTCATGTACGTTTCTACTGGAAAACACATTGTCCCCTTCCTGTCAACCAAATTGCACTTAGAGCCCAAGCCATCTCAAAAGAAAATGAAATACAAGCTCACCTACTATACAAGAAACAATTACCTCTGCTAATAGGCAGCTAAGGACATACAATGATTGGCCCCAAAGATGAGGCAATTTTCCCACTGGTATACGATCCACTGAGTGAGGATTTTCATACTCCTCATCCACCTGAAAACAAACGCATAAGCAAGAAAAATTACCCTCAAGTTGTGAAGAACAATCAATAACATGGAAGTATTTGAAAAAATATGGCCTATCATCTACCCTTCCTAACTTGCCGTTATTACTGACATCCAGATCTCTTGGTTTTACTTTTAAGGCTGCACGTTTTCTGGGACAAGAACTATGCTTCATTTTCATTCACTGCTCCACCCTTCAAAGCTGGAGGTTGAATGGGGACTCTGCATGCTTTGGTGTTAGCACTTCCCCTTTCTTCTCACCATGCCTTTGCTGCCTTCCCTGTGGGCAGCTTGTAGGTAATTGTGTGTCTGCTTTCCAACCCCTTGCAAGATGACACTTGAACTTCACTGATGCCTACCTAGCTTCCTGAAGTAAAGGTGCTTTCCAAAAATGAAGGCTATTCCACCTTTCCTGTGTTAGCAAGAATGGTCAATGGAAAAAAGAGTAGACTCTTACTAATTTAGAAAAAGAAAAACTGCCTTGGTTTTGCAGTATACAGATCAATTGAGGGCAGGGGAAAAACCCTCCTAGAGAATACCTTTACCATAGCCGTTTTAAAATTTACAGATGGCAGGCAAAATCTACCCTGGTTTTTTGGCATGTTCATCAGATCATCGTCACATCAAAATTCAAAAGAAGGCTCTAAACTCTTACACACTTGTTCCCACTAGGAAGGCAACTCAGAGCTTCCACCTCAGATCTGTGAGCAAGACATCAGCTGTCAACACTCCCTGCCCAAACTCAGACCAACCCAGCAGGCTCCACACCCTTAGTGAGTGAGGGCCGAGAAGTCTAGAGCGGGAGAAGAAGTTGGCGGGGAGGGATACAAAGGCAAATAGCATGGAAGAGCACATAAGCTCGTCTGAATTTCTCTGTCACAATGTGAGAATCAGGTGAACAGTAACAGCGGGGGGGGGGGGGGCGGGGGGGGGGGAAAAAAAAAGGGGGGGGCGGGGGGGTGGGGAGAGAGAGAAAAACTAACAAAAAACCCAGCACAAACCCTAATCCATCTGAAACCTGTTTATCTCTCACATACAAGCTCTGGAAAAGAAAGAGCACGATCAATCAATAGACTAGACAGGCAGGAGAGTCTATGCTTTATTTCTTCTTTGAGCTTCAGTTCCTAAGTCAGCATCAGCACTTCTAAAATACATGTCTTGCTATGAGGATTTAAAACTTTAGACCTGCTCTAATAATCTGGCATCCAGATTCCCAAGTAAAAAATGTGACCATTTGGAAACCTAAAGTTTACCGTTTCTCAGCGGGAGCTGTGAGAGGTCTCTTTAGTTTTTAAATAATGTGCAGTAGTCTTTTTTATTGATGGTTTAGATTTATCAGCTACAGGAAAACCATAAAACTGACATTCATCTTGATATCTATACTTTGCATACTGAAGTGGATGCTGCATTTTCACAATACCTTTTCTGGAGGGACTGCATACAGTTCAGGCATTAGCACTATTCCGTTCTTCTCTCTAATAAGTATTCCTTCCAGAGCCTCTCTATACTCTTGTACCTGGAAATGTTTTTAAAAGAGAGTGAGAATTCGCATTCCAATCAGCAAAACAGAAACAGTAAACTAGAAGTTTTAGTACTTTCCAACAGTACGTTTCTGCTGAAAGTTCATTTAAAAAAAAAAAGGGGGGGGGAGGAATCATGACTTGCTGATGGAAGATCAGGGTTCAAATTCTCAGAGACTGTTCCAGCATCTCAACATTATCAGCCTCAGAAACATGAACACACATCTTTAATCTATAACACACCACTGCAGTACAAAACTTCTAACATATTCCTATCAAGAAGTCACTGGAACAAATCCTACATGAAATTTGCAACAGATGACAATGCAGTGACATGGATGTCAGGACTGCTAATATCCATAAAAGTGTAAGGGGTATAAATTGTTAGCTTTCTACCATACACATTTGTCTCTGATTTTCTGAATTCTGCTTTGCAGGATTGGGAAATCAGTTTCTGTTAACTGATTCGCTTAAAAATTTGCCCCACGGAAAACTTAAAATACATTTAAACTGTTTAGAAATATCTAAGTTAACTGAACAGAAAATCCTCTTGTTCTTGTGTTGTTAGACAACATATTATGACAGGAATACCAGACCGATACAAAATAAAGAACATTTAATATTCTTTTTACCAGATCCCTCATTTTGTTCCATTTCTTAACTATCCCATTCCAAGTTTTTACTTACAGGGAAGCTGTTTTCAAGCACTACCAGCACCTGCCTCCAAAATCCTATTTCTGCTATCCCTTTCTGATAATCGTGGAACACGCAAGGTAAGGTACCCACAGGTTCATATTATGGTACACTGATATTTTCAGTATCCTGTCCTTCTCCACTCTTTTTGAGTCCGCAGCGTGCTTATTTTTCTAACAATTGCTGCCATTGCAACCACTTGTTTGCAGAAGTAACTGGGGAAGACTAGACACTCACCTGAGTGTCTCAGTGACTCACTCAGCTATGTTTAAACAGTGGGAACCAGGAGCAATTGCCCGGTCTGACCATGCCCTAGCACAGCCCATCTGCACACCGTAAAGACAACCAGGTACACACCATCCCAGATAATCCAACTGTATTCTAGAGACTGCTTTGTGAAGTGGTATTTTATCGACATGACTGAAGTTTCAGTAAACTTTCCAATTTTTCCCCCCTCATGAAATAATGCCATTTCTCTCTCCACCAGACTATTTTTACTGTGTTCAGGAAAGCAACTTACATTTCTAGCGTCAGTATTTCACTTGATTTACAACATCTGGTACAGAAAGAGGGCTTTTTCGTCTGAAATTCCCTGCTTTGTTTATGATGCCGTTTTATTTTTTAAGAGGTTATGTTTAGCAATCTCCTGTCTCTCGGCACCCTAGGCGATTTTAAGTTACATGTATTTTTTACTTCCTTCAAGCCACCAATCTACAGAAGTCTTGGTATGAATACATTTAGTCCTGGATACTTGTTGCTCTTTAATTTACTGACACTCTCCAAGTGCCACTATAACCTTTGGAGGGCTACAATCAGTTTAGCACCCCTGACCACTGGATGCTTGACACAGTAAAGGCATGAAGTAACTTAGGGAATCATCAATTAACTTAGGAAATTAGTGAAAATTAAATAGGTCCTCATAATCCAATCCCAAATCTCCCTGAATGTACAAAAAGTACTATGAATCTTGTTCTCAGCAGCCAAGCCACAGAGACTGGGGAAAAAGAAGCTGGTCTCATCCTGCAGTAATTGGGAAAGGGGCATCAAGGTTGGCAATCAGACAGAACCAGGCAAATTAACCCCATTCAGTTTGACCAGTTTGACCACACCAGCTAACAGAGCCACTCAACCTAGTAGACAGAGGGCAACAAGGCCCCAGTGTGCACAGCGCTGCAGCCTCTACCACATCAAGAACTCCCCAGGAAGGTGAGATTGGCTGAAGACTACTCCCATCCTGCTGATGGGGTATCCAACTGATACCCAAAATAAACATGGAGCAAAGCTACAAAATACTGTGGGTAATGGCTTTGCATTTCCATTGAAAGTAATTTCTTCTTTCCTCACCTGAATTTTGTCCTCATTAAATACTCCATCAATTAGGAAGTATGTCCAGAATACCGGCCACTCACATTCAATATTCTCAAAGAGCTTGAGCTCAGCAGGATCATAGTGCAGCCTGCTTGGATCCTAGAAATTCAATCATACTCGTTTAGTCACAGTGCTAAATTAGTCACTCATATTCCAATCATAATGGCAGCCCATTTTGTACAAGTAATTAAAACCAAGAAACCAATAAAAACACCAGAAATAGTTTCCATGCAGTCTCTTGACTTCTTTTTCGCATTCAGTCTCAAACTCGTTTAATCGTTCCCTAGACAAATCAACCCTTCCCAGTCTCAGAATCTAGGTGTCACCCAAATAATCTTGGCTCTGCCTCAGTTCAAAGATATTTTGGGACGCCTCAGAGACATCGCTTCCACTTAGGCACCATAAGCATATCTAAGGGTCCATTTCTTACAGAATTATGAATTAAGTTCTAATTATGAATTAAGTTCTGTCCTTAATAATTGGGTTTCAAACCCTTAGCCTCCCTCAGCTATGTGTCATATCTAGGGTGGATACCTGGATTACTTCCAAATCCACTAACATGTCTTAACAGCGATACAGAACTTCATCCCTTCATGTAAATGAGACAAAAAATGTCTATAAACAAGAGGTGAAATTCTTCCTAATGTCTACTGAAAATATATATCAGAAGTGACTCTCTGGGTGTCTTGTAACCATCTCGGAGAAAGCGACAGCAGCCATAGCGGCCCTGTAAAAACAGACAAAATTACAGAAAACTTCACATACTGTTCTTCCTCACAGATTAACATCAGCATAAAAGTATGTGCTGAGTTTTAACTGCCACTTAGGGATTTTCCTCCCTCTCTTCCACGCACAGATGCACCGTCTGGCAACCCTCATTTAATTAAGATTTTTGGTTAAGAAAGAGA
>NW_008824940.1:2353358-2355436 GCF_000699105.1 Pygoscelis adeliae
CTTTCCCTCTGGAAAATAAAAATAAAGGAAATCCTTACCTGCAATTTGGATATGATTTCACTCTTGGTCACATTAACAAGGTGTAGATCCTCCACTGCAAAAGCCGGGTAAGAAATAATAGAGAGAAGGCCAGCATCTATCTCCTTTGATGTGGAAGCCCTTGGCAACATGGAGTATAGAATAGACTGAGCAAAACAGGAACAGAAGAGAGGGATGTAAAACAATTTACCTACTTCAAAAGACTATGTCAAGTGCAAATGGAATAGACTATACTACTTGCAAACTGACAGAGAACTCACTGTATAATTATTTTTAACTGAGTTAGAATGAGAATGCTTCACACCAATCACTTTCACATGATCTACTAGAAACAGGGTGAGCAGCGTAGTCTGAAGCCATCCTTACTACATTAAGTTCTTGGTTCAGTTAATCAACATTTCATTTAAAAACAAAAGGGAGAGGGTGTTGGGTTTTCTCCTAGCAAAGGAAACAGAAGACTAATTTTTACCTGACAATGTTCTACTTCGTCAGGAAGAACATGAATCACTGACTTGTGTCCTCCATGAGCGCCAAAAAGATCTAGTTCATCAATTGCTTCCAAAGCAGCCTTCAAAAAAACCCAAACAATCCAAAACCATTAAATACCTTTAAGCCAAGTGTACACCCTAGCACCTGTGCTTATCCTCTGAAGGAAGTTATGTAAGACAGAAGTTTGCTCCACAGACATTTTCTCACCTTTAAAGGGAAGCTTGGCAATATTTTAGAAAAAGTAAATATTTCTCTCTTTCTGCTAGTAGGATACAGGACTGATGTGCTGGTGACCCTTCTTACAATTTAAAGGCAATGCAAAACAATGGGGAGCAGGGCTTCCACAGAGATAATATCATATTAAAGTACTTAGTAAGAAATGCTTCTCCTGTCCTATATTCCAAAATAACCCCCCATTCAGCAGCCTTTCTCTCCTCCTGCCTGAAGGGCTGTTCAAAGAGGAAGGCTTGCTCAAGGCGCCCCAGAATCAGCAGAGGCCTGTGCCCCGAGAAGAGAGCATCACCATCTCTCTGATACTATCACTTCCCAAGGGAAAAAGAAACGAGACGTTTGCTCTCTGCACAGCATGCTCCACGTCAACAGGTGAAATCACCACATCTCATACCTCTTGGCCATAATGCATTTGCCTAGCGAAAACATTAGCAGCCCAACCACTGACTCATTTGGGCACTCCTACTTTAACCTAGCAGGCTACAAAACCTGGCTTTGCAGAAGCGGGGTGTGCAGCATCACGCGGGGAATGTGGCAGGAAGAAAGCATGGGCCAGATAGCCAGAGTCAGGCTAGCAGAGCTTTCCTCTGAAATGCATATTCACAAGGTTGCGGTAGCACTGAATGTTGCTCTCTGCCCATTTTTGTCCTGCAGGTTCACGGTAATGCCAATCTCTGACAAAGGAAGGATCGCACAGCACAGCTTGCCTTCTCTCTCTGCAGAGGCAAGGGTATTCTTCTTCTTCCAACACAAACATAGGTTTACTAGTTCTGCAGAGCACCTCTCTCTAGCCGAGTGCTAGAGCAGCCGATGTTCCTGATAGCAGCAGAAAGCCCCGCTGAGGAATTGATAACCGGGACCATGGGCAGTCTTAATGGTGCAGAAAAGGCACTGAGATTCACTCAAAGGCACACGCTCTGTGCTGTAGTGCTGCCACGGGTAGCCACACAAAGCAGATAGGGGAGACAAAATGTTAAGAGGGAGAATTCCTGACGCAGATTAAAAAAAATAGAATCCATCTCTCCCTCTGCAGCAGGGCCTCCAGCGTGCCCCCCCCAGTCCCGACACTGAACAGCACTTCTATTGAACTTAGAGCCACAGAGAAGCAAAGCCGTGCAGCAAGTCCTGCAGATCGTCCTGACATCAACGTGCCCAGAAGTCGTGCAGAGACCACAGCAACCCACATCAGGCTGTTCAGCGCAAAAAAAATTCATACGGGACAGCTAAGGAATAACCTCCCCCCCAGACACTGCTCCAATGCTATTCAACTGAACTGTGGCCAAGACCAGCAGTTTCTCCCTCTTGCAGTCACACAGGAT
>NW_008824940.1:2355500-2356316 GCF_000699105.1 Pygoscelis adeliae
CCAGAAACCATGTGAAAAGGTAGTTGCCAATTACACATTTACATTTACGGCCTTCTGAGCTTCATTTAGTATCTCTGTGACCTGGTGCTATGGGGGAAACAGAAATATCCACTCTCTTTTAAGTACATCTTTACTCATTTTTCTCTCTAAATTACTTGTGAATAATTTCTTAGATTGATATTCTGCTGTTTTCCAGAATTTACATCTGACTTAATCTTACCATGAAAACATCACATACAATACCGGGGCTGGAGAATTAAGAAAGAGGGACAGAAAACCAGAGGCCACTTTATGAGACCGCACCTCACTGAATCTATCAGATTCATGCCTCAGTGAAGCTGGTACCCTTCCTGCAATCCCTGGAACAACTGTGCTGAAGTCCTTCAAAATTGAGACAGCCAGCACGGCTTCACCAAGGGCAAGTCCTGCCTGACTAACCTAGTGGCCTTCTATGATGGGGTGAGTACAGCAGTGGACACAGGAAGGGCTACAGATGTCGTCTATCTGGACCTCTGTAAGGCCTTTGACACGGTCCCCCACAACACCCTTCTCTCTAAACTGGCGAGGTATGGATTTGAGGGGTGGACTGTCCGGTGGGTGAGGAATTGCTTAGATGGTCGCATCCAGAGGGTCAACGGCTCAATGTCCAGATGGAGGCTGGTGACGAGTGGTGTCCCGCAGGGGTCCGTATTGGGACCGGTACTGTTTAATGTCTTCATCAATGACATAGACAGTGGGATCAAGTGCACCCTCAGCAAGTTTGCAGATGACACCAAGCTGAGTGGTGCAGTTGACATGCCAGAGGGACGGGATGCC
>NW_008824940.1:2356695-2366154 GCF_000699105.1 Pygoscelis adeliae
GAGGGCCACGAAAATGATCAGGGGGATGGAACACCTCTCCTCTGAAGAAAGGCTGAGAGAGTTGGGGTTGTTCAGCCTCGAGAAGAGAAGGCTCCAGGGCGACCTTATTGAGGCCTTTCAGTACTTAAAGGGGGCTTATAAAAAAGATGGCAGCAAACTTTTTAGCAGGGCCTGTTGCAACGGGACAAGGGGGAATGGCTTTAAACTAAAGGGGGGGTAGATTTAGACTAGATAGAAGACCTTTTTTATGCCAAGGGTGGTGAAACACTGGAAGAGGTTGCCCAGAGAGGTGGTGGATGCCCCATCCCTGGAAACATTCAAGGTCAGGTTGGACAGGGCTCTGAGCAACCTGATCTAGTTGAAGATGTCCCTGCCCATGGCAGTGGGGTTGGACTAGATGACCTTTAGAGGTCCCTTCCAACCCAAACTATTCTATGATTCTATGATCACAAGGATTTTACACTTAAAAATACTCACTCACACACAAACAAAAATTCTTATACAATCAGTTAACTATCACAGTGGCCAAGAAGACTATGCAAAAGAAGCCATCAGATTTGTGAGAGCCCTTCAGCATGACAGAACAACCACGAAGGAGGTGTCAGGAAGACATTCTCACTTTGGCCATCCCTACGGAGCTTGCGTTCAGTTCAGGGATGCCCTGGTTTGTCTTATCACCACGTTCCCAAATTCCATAATCCTGCAACAACAACATCATCAAGAAAAAACTGGCATGATTATATACAAAAACAGTGTTTTCCCCCCTCGCCCCACAACAAAACCAGACCCCTGCATAAAATTAGTTTATTTGCCTTAAAAAAAAAAAAGAAAAGAAAAAAAGGCTCCAAGTCTCCAAAGAGCCCCTCCTCATGTTTAAAGAGCAGCACATAAAAATATAGCCCAGCAGGATCAGGTCTACAATCATGAATCACTGTCTTCACAAAGCCCGTTATCCTTCCCCCTGTGCCTGCCTCTCCCTGTGCCCTTTCAACTCATCACTTTCCAAAAAGTTTATTAACACTTTGCTCTTTTTAGAAAGGCCCATAAGATTTTAATAAGACATCACAAAATATTATTCATTATCAATAAAGAAAAACTATTATTATGATAGAACAAATATACCTCACCCAGGCAGCAGTAAATCCTCCACAGCCCACCCACCATCTCCAAAGACACTGCTCACAATGTAAAGTACTGACAGGTTCTGATATCTTCTCATGGAAAAAGAAGTCTGTATTTTCCTTCTCCATCAATAAATAATTTTCCACCCACACCTGAGCAGTGTTCAGGTGATTTACATATAAATAACTACTTACCGCAACTTTGTAGGCAGCTTCTATGTAAAAAACAAGATTCTGAATAAAGGTAACTTCATCGAGGGTGAAGATAATACGTAACCCTGATTAAAAGAAGGGAAAAGAGTAATTATACTGTATCAGAACTGAAATATTTACTCTTCAATGAGTTTCATGCTTTTGTTTATTTGCTACCAACTACTGCCCACTGAAGTCAATGGAAAAACTCATGCTGATTTCAAAAGATCAGGCAGCAAGCCTCAATACTTGCTGCTGATAAAATACTTCAAATGCCACCAATACATACTGTTTCAAAGACCAACCAAAAACCACCCCTGGGAGGGTGGCATTCAGACACGGTGGGTGCAAAGCAGAGACAGCTGAACCAGCTCTGGCTCTCGAGAGCAGTGCATCCCAATTCCTGCAGCTCCCCACCCCTCCACCCGCTTAGTGCTCTATCGAGGGACCACCAGGACAACCAGGAGCCAGCTCTGCAGGCGTCAATTGCAGGGGGCTCTGAGGACAGAAAAAACACATTAAGGAAACAAATTCTTATCCTCACAGGAGGAGTAGAGTTGAGAAGAGCACAAAATAAAACAGTGCCAGCAAGAAGAGGAACACAGACAGGACTAGTGGCACCTGACTCGATGTCGCCACTCTGAAGAAACCTGGTTGTCCATTAGGACACCCTATGTACTCTTCAAACATGAAACTCTTCTCTGACATGACTCTGAATATCTCATGTATTTGTACACCAACAAACATTAAGGGAATGGACACTGCCCAGGCAGTTACTATAAACATGAAATTCTAACTAAGCCATATCTCTTTTCCAGAGAAATATTACTTTCTTCTGAGTAATAACTATGTAAAGGTCTTTGAAGCTAGCTACAACTTTTTTTTTCTTTTTAAATAAGAGCTAGAATAGAAAAAGACTGCAACAACAGTCAAGTCTAAAGTATCTTCTGCTCACCTGATGCAGTCATCTGTGCCAAGAAGAGCAGGTAAAGGGAAGTTGCATCCACTTGCAGATGCCCCCACTGGTCATCCCCAACCACCGTGGCACAAGTAGCAGAGTTATACTTGGCATGTAGGCAGTCTTTGGTACTCTGCGTGCGTTTGAACTTCTCTACCTTATCTACCTAAAAAACACCACAACTTTCAAATATGAAACATTTAGGAAGAAATTCTCCAAACTATTGCAAAATTAACACCTTTTCTTAGGTGAGGAGAAACTTGAGGTCCTAATTTTTGTTACCTCACTTCAGTGTGTTTTGACTGATCAGAGTGCTTAAACACATCTCTAACTTTAGGCTCCAGCTAAATCCACATCTCTTTGGGAAAGAATAAAATGAACCTACCTTGTTGAGTTCAGATACTAGTTACAGGTATGCATCTTGGTGAAAACCAGTTTGCAAAGGCAAAAGTGTGATTTGCTACAAGTACAATCTCAAAAAGGTGCAAGTAAGATCAGAGTTTTGCTCAAGGAATCTAAAGAGTTTTAAAAAGACTCCCCACACCACTGTCTACACACACGCAAAAAAATCACTCTACAGAAAAGACACAAGGAATACATGCCTCAGATGAAACGCTTTGTAAATGCAACACGTACTAGTTCAGCTCATACCTATGACATTACCTGTCTCATCATGCACTGTAAGAGTCCCCGCATCAGCTTCACAACGTTCTGCAGGAACAAAACAGACCAGTGACACCCTCACAGGGCCAGCCTCATCAGCTGTTACGAACAACATTCAAAAGCGACAAAGTTCACACCCCCTACTAACGTCCTGCCAAAGGTAAAAAAGTACGTATTTGCCCGAAATGCTTTATATGCCTTTTTTTAATATATTGGTTGATTATTATTCCCACTTCCCTATCTAGGAGAACAAATCTTTTCCCAAAGGCCCTTTCTGAACAGTGGAGCAACTCTCTGTGGTCATTCTATCCAGCTAAGGAAGTAAGAGGAATGCTATGTCTTGTAAGAATAATAATGATGATGATGATTTTTAGAGTGACAGATCCGGGGAACACTGGTAGATGACTGCAAGACATTGACATGATTGGAAAACCTGTGGAGCTTCTTCCCCTCTTTATACAGTACAACAGAAAGCAGATGACTAATGCCAAGAAAGGGCCTTTAGGCATACAAAGAGAAGCGCAAGATTTTGTCCTAAACGAAGAAATCAACCCCATCTTTTTATCCAAAAATTATTATAGCCTCAAAATATGATCATGCAAACTGAGTCAAGGTTATTCTGTCACCACTGATCTCCCTGGTTTGAGCAGTACACGTCAGCATAAAATTTACCCAGTGCCTTCAAAACAACAGCAGACACTGACACTAACACTCCCTCACTTCCCATTTAATCCACCTCTACACTCTCACTTCCGATATCCACTTTGCCAGCTGCAGATTATAGAAATTAACTGTGTGAGTTACCTCCCCTTCCAATTCTCCAGCACATGAGTCTTACCAGTTTGGAGATCGTTGCCTTGCCTGGTTTGATCAAACACATCTATACACCATGTACAACTTCCGTGAGAGGACACAAGTGCACATTTCAAAGATTGCTACTTTAAATGGCATGCTTCTCCTTATGGGGAAGAATGGTCTAGCAGATAAATTGCTGCCCTAGGATCCAAGCGACCTAGGCTTGATTTTCTGCTCCATAATACACCTCATGAGGGATCTGAAGGTTTAATCAGAGGCTTGTAAATCTGGGCATAATATCTCTCAGAAGCCTAATTTTCAACAATCGGCCAACTGATGGAAGTTTGACTCCTAAACGTTTTTGTTTTGTTTATATTTTAATTCAGATGTTAGCCTCTCTGTCACCCAGTTCTCCAAATTCTGCTTGCCAGAAGGCTGTCAGAAACACTGCACACCACACGCTGCATGGATGATGCTGTCATAGGAACAAGACACGTTCTCCAAGATGAGAAAACCCTGCCAGATCCTAGACACAGCAGCAATGTGAATGCACCGTTCAAAACCACTACCATGTGAAAAAAACAAACAGCATAACTGGTTTACACCAAACTTTGACATACCTGCTCGAGCTCATAGGCTTTGGCCTTATCCTCGTCCCGGTCTGCATTCTTCCGATAAGCCATCCCCAGCCCCCAAACGGCCAGGATGCTGTAGATGTTGTCCCGTACCCAAGCATCCTTATGGTCCGTACCAGCTGAAAGCAGTCCTGTAACTGGATTCTAACCATGGCAGAAAGAATAAAGAACAAACATTACTACCTGAAATCCCATCTATTAAGACGCGCCGGTTCTTTCCATAACAAAGGGTAACAAAACAAAAGAGAGAGCCAGAGATGATTTCACACTGATTGCACACTGCGGCTGCTCGCAATTTCGCAACAAAAGTGAGGTCCCATCTTTCTTTCCCAAACTCACACAAGTGAAATGCAAAATTTCTTTGAACACAGCAGGATATAAAGCTTATAGCGTCCAGCTGGGCATCATCATCCACACAGGATTATTAGCTGAGTCACTGAGAGAAATTTGAAATATATTGGGGAAATAGGAATTTAAATTTTACATATTTGTAAGGAAAAGATGGTACTGAGTTAACATCAGAAACTGAGTGTGGGGTCTATTCTCTATGTAACTGGTCTGCAGCATAATCTCGAGGAAGTCAAAAAACACTACTTCCCTCCTAGGAAATTAAAAAAAGTATTTCTATTTATTTACCTGCTTGGTTTATGACAGCTAAAGCATGAATGCATGCAAAGCCTTTTTATATCCTCCTTTGGAAAATGTACAGAAAGACAGATTCTGATGGTGTTGAATCGCAGCGCTGTCTAAAAACCAGCACACTGAGTAATCTCCTGCATCCCAAATACTCCATTAAATTTTTCATTTCATCATTAATTCCCATTACTTCATTATCATTAATTTTTAAGACCGTCTTTCTCAGCTGTATGTTCTTCACTAACAAAGAAATGAGGTAGAGAGGCAAAAGGTCGATAGAGGTTTCAATCAAATCAAGACTTTACAGCCCATTTCAGTGGGGTGAACAAAGACCAGTTGCCAGGGCTGGTGTGACAAGGGGCAAAGATTACAGTAATAAAGAAAAGTCAAATTAAAAAGAATACACACACCAATTCTTCATTTCTGCCACACAGCGGTTCGCTCAACTCCTTCTGTAGTTATTTTTAAGAAGTAAGTTTTGAGGGGGAGGAGCTTCAATTACAATTTCCTGGGCTTCGCATGTGACAGCTGAACAAGACACAGGTGACAGCCTGACACACGACTGGGCACAGTTAGTGCTATTGTTATGGTTTAAATACAGCAATGTCTAGTGGCTCACTGAAACATGTAGTTCTGCTGAAACAGTCCCTCAGCATGGTCTTCACAAACCAAGTAACAACATCTATTTATATGTAAAGTAGCACATATGAACCCAAAGAGCTTAAAAAACTTCCTTCTGAACTTGAAAAGTCAAACCAAGGAGTAACAGAAAAAGAGTAAGTGAGCAAGCAATGAAAGGCGACCCCGCTCCCCGTTCAGCGCTGCGTCTGCGTGGCAAAAAACAGGATCTTGAAAGGCAGACCACATATTCCTAGTATTTTTAAAGTGCACTTTGTTTCCCTCCTCCCATACAGCACAACAAATGTGTATGTACCTGCAGCCCTGGTTTGACAGAGATCGCCCTGCTGCCTGAGAAATGATCATTTTGGTTTGTTTTTCCCCACCCTCCATGCTGGGCTGGCTGCCAGTCGCAAAATAAAAATGCCTCCATGTACCAAGATGGAAAACCCAGAAAAATGGCCCATGCAAGACTTTAAAAGACCATTCAGCCCCCAGGGAGGGACCTGCCTGCCTTCAAGAGGCTGCATTAAACGCATCCAAGTGTGGCTATCCCCCATTCCAGCGCCTTTGGTTCCCCTACCAGAAGGTCCCAGCTCTTGGGGCACACTGGGGCTGGCTCTCATGGACTGACAACACATTAATGTCTTTCTTCATGCACATTCAGAACGTTAGCAAAAGAACACAATCAGTTAATTAATATTTTTAAGTTTTTTTTTTTTATAAAGTACTTACTCTTAAAAATTACAATTCTTTTCTTCTGTTACGTGCTGACACCATATGAAAAGTACAATCCCTACCACGTGCTAAAGAACCTGAAGAAACACTGAGTGTGCTTAACCCCAAAGATGTCAAAGGGATTTTAGCTCAGCTAGTACTTCAAAGCACCACAACTACACAGCGATCACTAATTGGACTAGAGGGTCTCATCCTGCAAATCACACTGCACATACAGATCCACAGAGCAAAGAATTTTACCAGCACCCACGGTCTCTGCAAGCTGAGAGCACTGCAACAGAAAGCTGATTGCTGGACTAAGACTTTAAATTGTTGTATCATGCCCAATCCTATTTTTAAGTCTATTTATTAGTCTGGAGACAAAAAAACCCAAAACACAACACCAGTTCCTACAGGGGACCAGACGCTAATAAGAACTTCGGCAATATAGGCACAAAAATAGTGTGGTTCTAACCAGAGCAGCATACAAAGCCCACATTTAGCATCTTGCTGAAAATCTATTTAATTTGCATCTGTTTCATTGATCCATCAGATGAAAACTGATGTAAGCTCTAGCAAAGTTTGCAGATAGATTGCCTGCATGGAAGCAGACGTAACACAACTGGGGTTACCCATAAATGTATGCCAGATGTGCTTTTCCTATCAGCTCCATATGCTTTTCTCTTATAGTACCCTAGCAATACTTAAAACGTATATAGACATTAAGTTTTGCTATTTTATGGACATATCTTAAGATTCACATTTTTTCTTATCTCATTCAAATTAACAAGTGTAATAAGCAGCTGAGAACAGCCTTCTGGTGATGCTCTTCAGTGCTTGTTCAGCTACAGCATCGAAGCATCCCTCCGGCCCCTGTCCCCAGGGGCACGTGCAATAGCTGGCAGACCCCACACCACAGCAGGTCGGTATAACTGATGCAAGGGCACAAGACCGGAGCCAGTAGTTTGGTCTTAGCCTCCTTGTACGACTTTAACAGGATTGTACCTATCACCATGCATGCTGCAGGGACTGATCAGCAGAATGCAATGCTTGCAAAACAAGAAAAAGTTTGCTACGGATCCAATCCTGCAAGGTGCCGCACACAGAAAACCGTCGACGCTGGTGAGGGGTCTGGACCTGTGCTTTGAATGCATGTCTGCCTGGTAGCGTGTATATTCTGAACTAAAATTTGCCCCTGAAATGACATTGATTTAGAGTGATTGGAATGAACGCAAGATCAATTGCTGCTACTGAGAAACCCAACCCCTGGTGTACTGAACACCTTATCAAAGCAAAACGTTCCTGAGCACACTACATGTTCTCCCTGCTGCATCCTTACGAGAGCGAGCTCATTACTGCCCTCGGTCAGAGCACACCAGCTGAAGTGCCAAGTGAAGCAGCAGCCCAGCCCAGCCCAGCCCGCCACAGGCTGTTCTGCTCCCAATTTAGACAGGGCTGCACGTGGCCCAAAGACAACCATCCTAACTTGCCCAAGTAAGCACTGCATCTTTTCACCCAGCTGAGCAGAACACTTTCAATCTATTGCAGTGGAAAACCATAAAGAGTATAGAAATAGAAACCAAATCTAGAAATCCACCTTGCAGCATCTCTCTGGGCCCTCTTGTGATATCGTTGTCCCTCTGCCTTGCTGCTAGCCTGTGACTTGCTTTCCACACACAGAAGAAAACTTATTTAGCTCCTTCCCCCAGCTCTGAACTCTCCCCAGCATTGAGCACTTAGCAGAAAAGGCAGCACTGAGTCATGAACATGCATCCAAGCACTGTAAATAGCAATTACAAAATTCTGGGTCACTGGTATAAACTCCTATATTACCATTAAGTTACCCTTTTTATTATTGTTAACTATTAATCCCATTAAGGCACAGCTTTCACAGGGCATGTTTGATCTCTGGATCTGAGAGGCTCCACCTCTCCTCTAATGGAGGCTATTATTGGCATCCTCATCCTATAAACATGGAAATCAAGGCAGGCACTGAAGCCAGTGACTTGTCCAAGGTCATCCCGCAGACAAAAGGCAGAGACAGGAGCACAACTCAAAGCATCTCCTGCACCCCAGCACAGCGAGAGAGCAAAATTATCTTCTCACACCACTTATACCATGTTCTTGCATTTGTTTCTAATGAGTTTACAATAATTCGTACACAAACATTAGTTCACAGGTGTCTGGACCCTGTGCCAACAGTCAGTGACAAAAATCTTACCAACCTAAGCGGATTTGGGTCCTAACCTCTTCTTTCACTGCTTTCCAGTTTCTCATAACTGTCGGCAACTAAGTATATTTGGGAACTGATTTGTGCAAAAACCCCTGTTGCTCTCATCTTTATGTACTGGACTGTTTTAACTGAAGCATGACACTGAAGAGCACACTGTGAGTCCTCAGAGCCCGCCTGGGTGACACAAGCGCATTAAGCAGAGAGCACAACGCTACATGCTTATGCATATGTGCTGGCCAAAAAACACAGAGTGGGCAATACTTTTTCTGTACCAGCCCTGACATCTTCGTTCTTTTAGCGCTCACATATGCAGGCAGCCCTGCGCGACAAGCCAGAGCCCCAAGCAGCATTAACACCGGGAGAAGTCGCTCCACTAAAACCAACGCTGCACAAGCTGCGCCAGCAGCAGGTTGGGGATGGGAATCTCTTCGATGCGCACCGCTGCACATACGTACCGCACAAAGCACGCACGCCAGCCACTGCAAACCCTGTTCTGTCCTGGATTCACACCGAGCTGACAGACATATTTCAAAGGCCCTGCTAGGGAGCTCCACGTTACTGGGAGTTAATAGTGTTACGGGCATGCACATATATATATAGTGTTACGACAGGTGGGTGTGTATCATATGACCATAAACACATTCTATACACGGTGTTGTTGTTTGCAAGCTCGGACTTGCCGTATTTTCCGCGTATCTTCCAACGTACGTTTATATAAGCGGCCAGCGAGCACCCCCAAGGATCCCCACCGCCTCAGCTTTTCCCGCGCTCCTCCTCAGGCGGGGAAAGGAGGAGATACGGAAAGGAGGCCATGCGCCGGGGAGAGGAAGTATTTTCTTCCACCGGCCCCGTCGTGCCCCTTGCGCAACCAGGCTGCGGTCACCGTCCCCG
>NW_008824940.1:2366665-2387838 GCF_000699105.1 Pygoscelis adeliae
GGGGCGGGGCGGAGCCGAGCCGAGCCACTCCGAGTAGGTGAGGGCGAGGGCGGGCTGTCTGGGCGGCGAAGTGAGCGGGCGCGGGCGCGCGAGCCTGCGGACCCCTCAGCGAGCAGGGGCGCTTCCGTACCGGTGGGATGCTTGAAATCCCAGATTCAGCTTTTCTGAAGAAGCAGCAGGCTTTTCCCTGCGGCGTTTGCAGCTGCTTTTCCAAGCCTCTGCACGCTGCCCTGGGAGCGGCAGGAGAAGGGCAAGCGTGAGGGACGGCGGGGGGGGGCGGGGATGTCAATGCCCAAGGGACTAGCTAGGAGCAAAGGCAAGGCCGAGTAGTGCGAGACGTAGTGTGGCAAGTGACAAAGGTCAGGCTAAACTGTCAAAAACAAAGGCGATTTTATACATCCTCTTCATAAGTTCGTAAGATAAAATGCGAAAGGCCAGAGCATTTCTTGGAAGCCTTATTTTTTTCAGCCTTAAAAAATACCGTTTTGAGATCTGACAGAATGAAAGGCAAAACAATGCAAGACTTTAGCAGGTGTCTTCACGCCCCAGCCTTGGCTTTCCGACTTAACAAAGAAGATTTAGAGATTTCTGATGGAAATGAACCTCCTATTCCCATAGGCCCTCACTAGGGGCATTAGGCAACCTGCACTTTTGACCCGATTTGCCCTTGCGTGACTCCTGCTTTCACGCTGCGGTTCCTTAACATGGCTAGGACAGGAGCGAGCAGGAAGGGAAGTCAGGCAAGGAGAACCAAGACTTAGAAACTTGACAAAGACTTAAAAGAAAATAAGAAAAAAGTGTGTTACATACAGTTGCAAAATCTTCAGCGAGTTCCCTCAGTGCGCCTGACAACAGGAAGAAAAACCACGGTAAGTGTGGATGGCTGCTGAAGCACAGAAAGGATGTTGCAGAGTAGCTGGAGGTGTGGGATTCACTCAGACTTCAGAAAGGGTTTTTTTTCCTGTTGTCTTTTTTTTTCTCATGAAATTACAGCATTAACAGAGTTAATTTTGTAAGTTTTCTTTTGCTGTGCTTACTTTGTTGACTGTGTAACTGACAGCCGTGGCAAAGAAAACAGCCTTAAAAGGAGACCTGTCCGTGCAGCGGTGGCCGTCGGACAGCATTTCTGTAGGTACTGCGCAGCAGGAAGGGCGAAGGGGACAGGGCGCTGCTGGGAGGTTCATCAGCTCCGCCAGCCAGAGCCCTGCAGCTGCAGCTCAGTGAAGGCCGCACCGCCCCAGAGCGTGGGCCAGTTCACTCTCCCCTAAACTCTGCACGAGCTTCCTGCTTCAGGGCACTACTTCTTACAGAGAAGATTGCGTACGCTTAGGGAACAGGTTTGCTGAGCAAGGCGGTGCCAGCTGTAGGCAGCGTGTTGCTGTTTACCTATGACTAGGTTTAAAACCTCCTCACACATGTCCCTCACAGAGTTAGCTTTGCAGCCACAAGTTGATGCACAGAATTTTACTTTGTGCTCTGGGGAGGGGGTTGCAGCTTTTATGGAGCTCCAGGCTGCCACGGCTGAACTGCTAGCAGTGCACAAGAGACCAAGTACCAAAAAGATACAACGCCCAATGTGCAAACACTTTTTCAGCTAGTTTAATGATGATAATTATTCACGGAGCTAAAATAATATGCTGCTGTGGGTGCAAAATTTTGCTACAACATGTGCGTGCTTTTAAGTGGCAAAGTCAGAAAAGACTTCCCACCCCCAGGAATAAATCAAGTGAAAACGATTAAGAGAATCCTAACATATGTTAGTGTGCAAAAATAAAAACAAAGGAAGACTCCAAGCAGGTCCGTGACGGTGGAATATGCGTTTTCATAGGGAATTTAATTACTGAAGCCAAACTCGGCTATGTGCTTTTGCTCACAGCATTCTTGTGGAAAAGCTTCGGCAGACTTGAGGGCAAGCATCGACTGGACGGACTTATGTCAGGGTTTTCTCTGCCAAAAAACAGATTTGCTAGAACCATGAAAGGTAAAATATGTGGAAGACATTAAATGTAAGGGCTAGGTCAGCATTTTCTCCAAGAGGTTAGGTACTGCAGCTCATGTCATCTGAAGAGTTGTAACGCAGCCCCGTATAATGACACATTTATCTAAAAGACAAAGTTTATATATTTTACGTGTTGTACTTGCTGTAAATTTATTACATTTTTTTTTACAGTTGAAGATATAAATACAAGAACATTAAATAAATTTACAAGAAACAGTGCAAAGGCAATTAATTAGCCAAATAGTTAAAGCATTCACAGAAATGCATTCCAGCTACTAGCATTCCAGGTCGGTCTTTTATTAACATGCAGTTAAAACCTTGTGGATAAACACAACAAATACTTCAAATTCTCACTTTAAAAGCATATTCAGAGTAGTACTGGACATAGGTGACCGAAAGAACCCATGCGTTGCATATAGAACCACAAGAGGGTTTGAGTATTGAAGAGCTTCAATTGCTGAACTACAACAGAGCCCCAGATCGGAGGCATGTAACTGATGCTTTTTGTTGAGAAGAGTGTTTCCGGGGTTCCCGCCCCCCACCCCCGAGTCCCCTGGGAAAGCAAAGCCCTTGCTCCCCTCCAGCATGCATCTCCCTCAAAAAATCCCCTTTACAGGGTCCAGCACTCTGCAGCGTGGCACCGGTTTGTTCTAGCTCTTGCTCCAGGAGCATCCAACCTTTGCCCAAGAACACAAGGAAAAAAAGCAGTGGCCACAGCTGCACACCTCTGTGAGGAAGAAGAGGCACAACCAGGGCTCACGCTAATTTCTGTTCAGGAAGAATCTTCACAATGTTGTATGGGCGCTATTTTCTTTCAGCTGTCGTGCATCAAGAGCCAAAGTCCAGCTGTTTCAGACAAATACTACAAAGGGAATGAAATTTTGCTTCAGGAATTACTGAGATAGGGCCTCAGGATTTGGCTTGCCAACCAAGGGCCAAAGTACAAGCAGAAATACTCTTTAGAATAGCTCAAGAGCTGCCCCTTAAAAAACAGCCACGCAATGAAACAACAATATCTCGGCTACTAAATATAGCAGCTAGCATTTATTCTCTGTATTTTTTCTTCAAAAAATAACACTTCTCTACTTTTCTTTATCGTTGCAAATGAGAAATGGCAGTGTGTTTAATCTCTGGAACCACCACTCAAGATAAAATACTGACCCGGCTGAAACCAATGGCAAAAGCTCCTATTGACTTACTCAAGCCACTAACATTACTTAGTTGTATTTAATAACCTACCGACTACTTTACTTATCACTCCCTCATTCATGGCACTCTACTTTGACGATACCCGGTTTCTATCCCTCTGTGGTGTACTAAGAGGTCGCTAAAGGTTCAAGACCAACCGTGTTTGTATTTACAGTTCTGTATCTAGTGAATATATTCAAACCACCGTAAGTGATTTCACTTACTGAACAAATTAACGTCTGTATCATTCTATGTTAAAGTTAATTATTTCAATTAAAGAAAAACGCAAACTTACAATAAAAGTTAAAACAAAATACCAATTATTTTTCTATACACAGGGATATTTAAATTTATATTACAAGAAATAAATATAAAGGTATCATTAAGATGCTTAAAGGTTGATATTTTCCTGCTTATGTACATCACTACAGAGTTTGCTACTACAATGTACAAAAAGTTGAAGACAGTATAGCTAACATTTTTAAAGATGACATTGTTTGTACGCACAAGTTGTAACTTCCTACATTTATACAATACTACTATGCATTACATCCAGATAAACTTAGTTGTAATGAAAAAAGTCTAAACAAAACTTTCCTTTAAATGTAAAAAGCAACCTCAAAAAAACCTTTAATGAAGAATCAAAATGGAAATGTGCCAGCTGTAATTTGACATCCAAGACACCTTGTCAAAATAGTAGTGTTGGGGTTTTTTTTTTTAAATAATTGTCCTTGTCAATCCATTGCATGGCTGCCTTGAAGTTTCAGTACCATATATGAAATAAAATCAGTTCTTGGTCTGCTCACATTATGTAAAACTGTTAAAGTAAATCTCTACTTCACACTGTAAAACCATGTGCTGTTTAAAAGGAAATCACATTTTCTCAATAAAAGTTAGGCTTCCCCTCTTTGAAGTCCTTCTGAGCAAGATATGGCTTTTTTGGCTGCCTGTATCATCCTTTTCTTGCAATACCAGTTGTTTGCCTGAGAAGTCATGGAGACACACATCACCGTTCTGTACACTGAAAGAAACACCATTCTTCTCACTGGAAAGATGGCCTGTTGAAACAAAAAAAGTGCATCCCCTATCAGAAAGGTGCAGAATCAAGTCTCCCATGCTTTTTCAGTCGCTGTAGGGGGTTCACGCACTCTCATTTTGTCCCTGCAACAATTTCAAAATGTGGATTTTTCTGTACATATTCTGTATATATTTCTTTTCCTGCATGAAATCAGTAAGAGATTTGAGAGATGTTAATTTATTTATGCACAATAGGATTACAAATTTTAAGCAGCGAAGGTCTCAATTCTCAGAAAGTAGACTGTGACTTGGAATAAATATCACTAGGTAAGATGCAAAATGCTTCTCATTCTAGTTTTGCTTTAACAAGTTAAGTTTAACAGGTTTCTTAGGTTTGCCATGCATCTGAAACAAGAAAGCGTTTGAGAAAACAGGGATATTTTTTTCCTTTGAAGGGCACTCAACTTGCAGCATTTATTTCTGGAGGACAATCAGAATATGGCCTAGGTCCAATCATGGGTCTAAGCCATATTTAGACTGAGAATCTTACGCATTTAGATGAATCTACAATGAAGATGTGTAATACCACTGCTGATTGCAGCCTATTAATGACATGCTCCACAAATGCTCAGTTCACTGGATAGAATCTCCTACCTCTGCGCATCACATTCTAGATAATTTTCATGAGAATTTGGATTTTTTTATTGTAAGCATTTGTGCAAATGCTTCTGGTTGGAGTTCTCTTTTTTTTTTTTTTTTTTTTTTGCAAAGCAATCCAGTTTAAAAGATCTGCCAGGATCCCGATATCATATGTATCATATCAGTAGGAGTAAATTGTAAGGAATACCACGATGGGGAAAACAAAACCAGAACTAGTATTTCCTTTGGGAGGGGATGATTTTGTTAAACACTGAGAAATGAGTTCACAAACACAGATGCAGAGCTGTCATTTATCATTTATACCAGAAACAGAATTAATAAAAAACGTAAAACATCCAAGTTTGCTATTTGTGTTAATATTCACAACACTTCATATACAAACATCATCATGATTTAGCAGATTTCAGTAGATCTACTGAAAAGACACAACAGTGAAGGTAGAAACTGCTTGTGGTTTATGGTTTTAGGAGGAGGAAAACCACTGGTGAGAAACCTCTAGGCAGTGAAAGATGACTCTCTTACAGGGATCAAAATCTGATCCTCTCTAGTACACCTGGATTCAGTCCATCAAATACCTCAAGTATCCTGGAGCAGAATCCTGCTTTGGCTCTGTCCTCCCCTTTCACTCTCTCACTACCTCAAGCTTCTGAACCCTTCCAGAAGGGGCAGGGCCACATTACAGGATGCTCTCCAACTACTTCTTGTTGGGGTCACCAGACGGAGAAGTATTTGGTGACATCCCTCCCCTGCACTTCTGCTGCTTGAGTGACTGGGCTGGACTGCTCTTCTCTATTCTGCTTGGGCCAGGGCCCCCAAGCACACAGGCTTACTATCAGTCTACCCAAACACTTCCTCTAGAACTAATCCTTCACTTTAGGCAGACTGCGTTACTTTCAGCAGTTATCCTACCGATTCAAGCAGATGTCAGTATATCAAAGTCTCATTGGCAAACTTTTCTTTGGAATGAGAGATGGCATTTTTTAAGGAAGACGTGAACATGTATTTCTAGCTGATAAAGCTTACTACCAGTTTGAAAACGTAATGCAGAACTTAAACATCTCAGGATGGAAGTTTAAGGGAGTGGGTTTGTGGTGATGGCTGTCAAACAAAGATTACAAATTCCATGCCAAACTACTGAGCTGCCACTGGACCCACAAAACGGAAGCAATGGCCCAACAGATTACGCGAAAACCTCTTAGATATAAAGTCTAATATTTAATTATTGATTTAAAAGGCCATCAAGCACTAAAACAGGCACAAATGTAAACAGGGTAAGACGAGCAGAAGAGCTTTGTTAATCAAGTCAAATCAGATAAAAACTGAAATGACAGAAAATAACCGTACTTGCCGACACTGTAATTGTACATATATAGTTGTTTAACCCCCTGCCTGACTACAACTGTTTTATTTTAGAAGGAGTGTTCAAAATAGCTGTGCCCTAATGTTAGGGCAAAATCTGAGAAGAAAATAAGGCTATTCTGTGAACAAATTCAGAAAGGTGGTTTCTGTTCCTCAGTGAGGAAATCTGCAGGTTCAGCCACCGTGTGATACCTAACATGGTGAGTTTCCCAAACATGCAAGCCTGTAAGAGATAAACCAAAACCAAGGAAATATTAGTATGCCATGAAAAGATGAAGTTACACAGTCCAGTAGGCAAGCAGAGCCAGAGGCTGTATAGACACTTCAAACTTACCGTGGCAAGTCATTCAATCCTGCATCTGGAATAGCATTTCAGTGGAAGTAGTGAAGCCAAAACCATTAAGTATTTACAGCTCGGTACATTTATGACATAGGTCTTAATTTCTAGAGTGTTTTCTTTTTGGAGCTCACTTTTTAAAATGAAGTATTGCAATGTTATTTTGAAGTTCTAGCTGTGAGAGCAGGGAAATCAGGTACAGCAAATGAGAAGGTCCCATGTTCCTATCTAACACCAGTCAGCTACTTTTTGGAGGCATTTGCCCAGCTCGTCTGAGATACAGCTGCTCCATGTTGGGAAGATTAAGTGTAAGGAATTGCCTCAAAGAGCTTTGCTGGGAGGACCAACTCTATCCAAGCATAAGTTTAGCCTCTTCTTGTGGAAGTCCTAAAGACCCAGAAGAATTATTTAGTCAAACAAAGTATGCAGGCAAGGTATCATACAACCCTTTTGATATGAATGGAGGATGTGGTACAGGGTTCACAGCATTCAAAACATAGAATAAAATACAAGAGGAGATGAGGTAGGTCATCTGAGACATCTGTGTTCATAAGCGTGTAGGAATGAAGGTCTGTGAAAGTTCTTTCAGCTGCTTTGTCTGAAGCTGTTGACACAGGACAGACAGACTCTCACACTGGAAAGATCTAATTATGTGAATAAACTAGGACAGAACTGGAGCACATCACACAGAATTGGCATTGCTCAATGTCTTAGACCATCAATTTTGCATCTCATTCTAAAATACTACCCAAATCAACAACAACTTGTTCTGGAAAGCCACAACAGGACCATTCACTCAGTTGCTACAACAAACAAGTTCAATAAAACATTTCTGCTATCTTTCCTTCTGTTGAGAAAAGTAGCCAAAATGCTTTTGTAGCTGTGTATAAGCATGTCAAATGTTGCAGGGAGAGGTGGCATCTTTCATCAGAGTAACTAACGTAGCTGGAAAAAAAACCCTACAAGACATGCAGGCTTTTGTGCCTGAAAATTCCTCTTTGAAAGGTATTACTTCTACCTAAAAATATTGTCTTGCTTTGTATTTGATGACAGTGACAGTTACTGGATTCTGGTTCTCAACTGACCTGTTAGATAAAAGTATGTTAATTATTGCATTGTGTGGTATCCAAACACAGAGGTTTTATAAAGGAATGACAAAAAAAGAAGGAACTAATTTTACAAGCTCAATCTGGAAAGCTGTTCAGGGCATGTCCTAATGCCATTTCCTCTTACTTCTCTCATAAGCAGCTTCCATGTGAGCATTCTATGAATGTTCTTCCTCGTATTACTTCCTACATGATTTCTTTCCTACTTCCAAGCTACATTATTATCCTATATTTCTTTCTTCTTCAGGCAATGTTTGTTTTAGTAAGGTTTAAAATATGAACTGTTTTAAAACATGCTTGAAGTTTATTGTCATTATGTATTCAGGTGACAAGAAAAGTGTTAACAGCAGCTTCTGGTAAGTAATTGGTCTAATAACAAATATTACCTACTATTTGATATATAAATCAAGAGTTCCCGAGTAGGAGAAATGGATATTTTAAAACTTTGTCTGTAGTTCCCTAAAACATTTGTAAGGACATCCTGAAATATTCTGACCCTATACTTAGGAATAATATTTTGTCAGCACTTCATTTTACGTAAGCATGAAAGAGCATAGCACTTCTGGTTTAAGACCAGAAAAAAAAATAGCTTGAGAAATACTATTTTGCATTATACATACCATTTCCATTCGCATGCACTGAGTAATCATTATTCATTAGCAGTGTTGTAGAGTTAGTGGAGTTACTGTTTGATTGTAAGGAATTGGAAGAACTGGATACTCCTTGATTTACAGTCTGCTTCTTTAAACCGTTAGTAGCAGTTCTACTCCAGTCTACAATAGGTACATGTTACAGAAAATAGCACAACTCATACAAGCAAAATATAAAAACATAGTTAATAATGCAACTGAATTAAAGTAAAAACAAGGCTCTACCCACTCTCCTCACAGTATTCTAGACAGAATGATATTCTCCTGAGAATCTCATGATTCTTGATGTTTAAAATTATTTAAATCTAGTTCCTTTTTCTCTTGGCCCTTTTTTAATACAAGCAGCCAACTGTCATGGTTTTATGACTGCAGACCAGATCAAAAAAATAATTCAAGTACAGTTGATCCTCTTAAGTTAAAGTGTATAAAAAGTATATAGCTTTATAAGAAGTCAACTACTGAATAACAAAATAATATAAAATAATTTATAGCTTTTTTTTATTTAAACTATGCTTCACCTTTTTGTGGAATTCACTGGTAAAACTACAGTTGACTCAGAAGCTGGAACAAATCTTACAGTTTCTAACTATGATCTAAAGTCTTCTGCAAAGACATGCCTTTATACTGCAGTGGAAGAGATCAGCTGTGGTTAACAGCTTAATGCAACAGCATGTAAGAACTGCATCAACTACCACCTTTAGAGAGTATAATTTTGGAGGTTTATTATACCTTGGATAACAAATTAGACCTGCAACTGCAGCAACATAATTTATTGAATTTTTTTTTAAAAGTATTAGAAAATACTAGGAACTTAACACTGAGTATAAATATTAGAAGTAAAAAAAAATAAATAAATTCATATTTACCAGAGTTTTCAGCTAGCCTGAATTTCCCACAACAGAGATATCTTCTCCACTGTTTACGGACATTCTCCTTTGTTACACAATAGAAAATAAAAATGAAGAACCCTGCAAAGCAACAATGTTAGAGAATGTTGCAAAATTGACTTTTACTACTTCTTAATGAACAGTGTTTTGGTTTCCTTTCATTTCTTTTAAATTTCTAATCAAAAGTAATGACACCTTTCTTTGGTGAAAAAGTTTACAACTCTGAACACTGAAGAGTACTTTTCCCTTACATAGATGAGAGGAGTCATACACACAAATGCAAGAACAATGAATATAACCAAATCCACAAAGTGCATAAAGTTTCCTTCTATAAAATAAGAAGTAAAAAATTCTGTGGATCCTGAAATTTACTTAACACTTTTGAAAAAGAATTCAAAGAAATGTCAAACAGAGGGTATGATACAACACTGTCGGGCTATGCAGCTGTTAGCACGTGGTATGACACTGTCCCATCTTTTATTAGCAGCTAACCTGTTACCAGCAACTGTAACAGAACCAGTAACGCTACCAAATTTTGGGCATTCATACAAAGAAAATAACTCATATCTAAAATAACAATAAATGGTACCCCTTTTACCACAAACTCAAAGCCAAATATTTTCTAGAAGGGATGGGGCTCATCCCTGTCTCTTGCCAGTGCCACATTACAGACTCATTGCTTCTCATTTACTTCTAACTGACACAGGGTGGGACCTAACTTTCCCTAAAAAAAGTCCATCGTCATCATCCCCCTTTAAGGAAGAGTGGCACTTAGTCTTTGCACAATTTTCCCGCTGCAATGTGTCCCTGAGAACAGATGTTAGGTTTACATTGAATAGAAAATAACATGAAGGCAAACCTAATGATCAGACTGGTGCAGACACGCATCTAAGTTATGTTTACACTGCTTTTAAGGCCAGTTAAGCATGTAAAATCCCACTAGAAGAGACTACTCACATATTTCTTTGCTTAAGTATCTTTCTTAACTTTGGCTTTTAGGATGAATTTTTGAATGTAAGTGTTGCTCTACACAGATGGTTCTATACCATTTTCAAATACAGTTTTGAAACACTGGCATAAGCTTAATTAAACTCTATACAATTTATGCACCATTATTACTTCTAATATCAAAATTTGCCCAGCACTTAACTTAAAACTGGGTAAAAGGGGAACTTACTTTCACGTAACAGATTACTCTGACCACACAGAATCTAGGCTTGTATTAGTTCAACACAATCCCATGCAAGACCTGGGAAGATGTGGGTTCAAGCCCTCAAGATACCAAAGAGTAAGGTACTAAAAAATCAACATAGCAAATAGGGGAGGGGTATATACACTGAACTGCAATTTTCATTGCTTTAGTCTCTCTGGGAAATCATCCAGAATCATCTGGGAATCATCTGAAGTACCATTCAAGCAGAAGTTTGGATCCAAACTTCAGTAGGGCAATTCAGGTATACTTAGGTAACTGTAGGCACCTACGGTACCTCATATTTATATGAAATCTTTTGCAACCTCTGAAACTCTGCTTTTGGATATGTCCAGTAGCATCCTGGCCTTTGCAGAACTGCATGCCTTCGTATCTACTTCCTGTATGTTCTCAAGTACGAAAGGCCATGCTTAAGAGTTAGACCACTAACTTTTAGATGTTGCAGCCTTGCCTGTCTCAATGACCTTTGTTGAATGTCACACCTCACCCCGAAGCCTTAGGGGTAAGTGGAGAAATGATAGTTTTCACTACATTAATTGCATTATTATGTCAACACTTACAGTAACTGAGTATTTACAATTGGTCTGTTGACTAGAGAAATACAGTCACTTCCAGTGGTGTCTAGTTTGCATACATTTTTAAAATCATAGTATTTGTAGAGGTAAATATACTATACAAATAAATAGCTTTCCTGTACGTTACTGTAACGTAACTGTAACTTAAGATTACAGTAAAGCAGTATAATCTGTAATTTAATTAACATGTTAAAGCACGTATCAAAATTACATCTTTATTGCTGAATCAAGAAAATGCCATTTCCAAACATTTCATTCATTATATTGTATGCAATAGGCTGTCACATGGAGGATAAACTTACCTTGCAAAGTGTTGAAAATGGTAAAGAGGTAAGTAAATACCTCATTTACTGTGAAGAAAGCAAATCCCCAAGTAATTCCCAACAAGAATGTGAGGCCAGCAACACTCCTAAGGTCTTGAATACTGGTTTTTCTTTGAGCACCAAGTTGTTTTTTCTTTTTGATACGACAGAGCTGGATCAGCACAACAATGAACATGCTGATATTGATCAGGAATATCAGGCAAAAGTATCCCACAGCAGTAATATAGAAGACAATTCTGTTTTTAATCCAGCAGCTAGAACACAAGAACAGTCTGTCAACCACGATCAGAAACAGAAATTAAGTAAAATAAACATCAGTTAAAGGTGTAGTTTGTTGCACATGCAAACCATTTTTGCCTCTTTAGTAAAAAGTACTTTTTTGGCCAAAGGGTAAGAGCTTTCGTATAGGCAATAACCACAAAACACATGACATACTGTAGAGCTGTACCATTTCAAAGCTCTCCCATTGCTTCCTTCCCTTCCCCACCTTTACTTTAAAGAAAACCAATTTCATAGGACCTCCCTCCCACCCGCCTCCAAAAAAGCACCTCCCTTTAACTCACAATTCATCAGGTCTGTTTACTGAAACCTTTCCAGTGGTTATAAGTCCATAATTATCAGGTGATACTGCCAACACAATGGACACAACTACTGCTGGTAACCCTAAAAGATTACAAGCAAACACATAAGTGAAAATCATGACAGACAGTATTATGATGACTTGAAATTATTATATTTTTCTTTGTAATCTACAACCTGTTTCTGAAACTTGTCTGTTGAATTCTGTTGACTACTAGCTGTCTGAAAGAATCTAAAAACTGGAGCATTCAAACTGCTCGGGAGCGTAACTTGCAAGGACACAAGAGTTCTTCTCCAGCACTAGCTCCAAACCTTCTGAATAAGGCAACAAATGCCATCACTCATCAAACCGATTTAAAACATCAAATATAGGATACCCGATTTTCTTTCTTACATCTCTTTTAAGAAAACAATTCTACTGTTTTTAGTGCCTTCACTCATATTTACTCAAGTGGCCACAGAGGATAATCAGGTCCAGAATCTCTTCACCCTTTAACCAGTTGGATCTGTTTTGCTGCTTTTTGTTAGCAACAGTGCTATCCCAGAAATGGAATATATATACTTATTGGCATTTATTTTCAAAACAGAATTGACGCTATCTGTCTGGTAAATGGAAATGGAAGTATTCAAAATTGGTTCTATTGTACTTGCACAAGGAAAATTCATTATCAGTTTGCATTGCAGCAGCCTCAGTTCTGCAGTTAGGGGGGAGTTCCCTACCTCAGAAAGGTGGAATATATAGGATCAGGTTTACTGATAAATGTATACCTGGTCACTGCAAGGTCATAACATTTAATGACTCCTTCGTTTTCATCTCTGAACTGCGTCACATTCACTGAAATACTTGATGAGAGGATTTATCCATTTAGCATCAGAAAGGAAAAAAAACCTCTACAATAAAAATACATACCCCAACCAACAACGCAAAATTTAAGAATGTATTTCCGTACATAGGTATTAAAGACTTTCACAAGGGCCAGATACATGTGGAAAGCTTCTAGGCCCATCCAGGTGAAGGAAACCAAGAGGAAATAGTGAAGAAATACTGCAACTGCAATGCATAGGCCTCGTGTATCGTACAGTGCAATCCATGAGTCAAGGAGGAAAACTAAGTTGAGTAGAAGTAATGCAGCACACAGCTGAATAAGGATTTTGGAGGGGTAGTCTCTCCGGATTTTCCTAAAAAAGTAAATTAGTGAGATGACATCAATTGTCCATGGATCCCTGGCTTACTTCCTCTCTTGTAGTCCTTAGTGCACAAATGCCAAGAAAAAAAAATATTTATATATTTTCATTCATATATAATGCTTCATATATTGCATTTATACATGGAGACTGTAATTTACAAACAACTTCCAAATTAACGGTCTGTATGAATAAAGTTTGTTATAATAAGGTTACATAAATGCAAACAATAACTTTGTTTCTTAGAGTTCAGTACCATGATTTTTTTTACATTGTATGTTGGACTTCCCCTTGTAACAGTGCTTCCAAAAACCAAAATGTGCCTGTTCTTTATTGCTAAGTTAGATTAGGCTTTTGACTGGGCTTCTAAAACCTTGATAGAGACAAGTAAGTCCTTGATGACAGGATAATGAGAGAATAAATGTGTGCCAAATAAGTTTGAGGATGATTTCCAAAACATAGAACGGATGATTCAAGAGTTAAGGCTCAAACGGAAGAAAATGTTTCGACAACCAACAAAGAATACAAATGCATTTAAAAATGCTATCATTCTGCACTGCCCTATATATGTTGTATCTTAAAACATTCCTTCACACTTCTATTATGATAATCCGTCATAAAATATTTAAGAGTGCTACTTCTTCACTTCTTACTGCATAGAGCCTCATGATTAATTCACTTGTCCGCAAGATTAACATTCCTGAAGACTGAATCAACACCTTCCTGGTAAACTGGACAAATTTGTGCATTCTTAACGGAGACAGAATCCATAACTATTGGAAAGGACTTCGCAGTGAAGACTACAAGCAATCATAATTGAAGAATAACGGGAGCCTAGTTGAACAGGTACTTACTCAAAGGCTATGTAGGTCACAAGAGTAATAGAAAGAAAAATTGCAGAGAGGCCACAGCCAATATAGGATATAAAAGTCAGTACCAATTCTTGTGTGGGATTCAAAGGAGTATTTCCATACAAGTTCTAAAATGGAAACAGAAGCTAATTTCAGAGAACATGTTTATTAAATGGAAAAAAATAAAAAAAAAAACCCCAAATGCACCTTTCCCTCTGCAATTAAAACAAAAAAAAAAGGAAACCGTTCTTTTCATCATGGATCTTATAAAAGGTTAACTGAAAAACAGAAAAGCCAATCTAGTCCTGCGAGGAGCAGGGAGTTGGACACAATGATCCTCATGGGTCCCTTGCAACTTGAGATATTCTATGATTCTAACTGTGAAATCCCATTTGATTAAAAACCTGTTTTAAATTTGATTTATCCTAATTTTTATTTCCTACAATATAAACAACTGCCTAAATGTAAAAGCTGCGGTTTAATAAGCACTTAAGGAATTTTTTACTTCAGTGGTACTCATGGGCCCCCATTCAACAAGCAGCTTAAGCATGTGACTAATTTTATGACTATATGTACTAACACTGAAGTGAACAGAACCTGAGTAGTATTTCATAGGTGGTATGTGCTTACTGAATCCTCATTTGCTTAAGATAACACATGCTTAAATGTTTTCTTGAATTAGGGTAAGATCGCATAATTTTTTAAATAATTACCATCAAAACTGCAAAGCTTGTGAGGTGGTTGCATGAACAGACTGTTTCATTTACTCTACTTTCTTTAACTATGCAACCTTCATATGACCAGCCTCCATGTCCACCTGTTAAAGAAAACAACTCTGTTATTCATAAAAGCCTTTATTTATATTAACATGAGTTAACATAGCTAAAACAGTATGTTATCTTGGGTGATATCAAGTACTTACCATTTTTATTAAAGTCCCAAAAAACACATCTAACTGTTGAATTATCCTGTTTGGGAGGTAAAAAAAAAAAAAAAGATATTTTACTACACTGTGAGTTTATGATCAAGTAACTTAGGAATTTTCTACAAAATGCAGGCAAGAATAAATACTGTATACAGCAAATATACCTGTTTTACATGAACGCAAAATGAATTTAGGTGCAGAGAATGGATTAATATTGCAATATGCATGTGAAAATATGCTGAACAAATTTGAAGTCACCATACAGGAGCTAGCTCTCATGCTTATGCTAAGATTCTGTTCCTGGTAGAACATTATGAATGCTGTTTCATTGTCTTCCCACACTATACAAATTCTTGGGATTTCTCATCCTTCCAGATTTTGTAAGTATCAAGAAAATGACCATACAGAAAAGGAAAAACTCTTTTTTGTTTGCAAACATTTGATCACTTTATATTACTATGATGTTAAAGGTTTACATATAGATTTACCACGCACACGTGAAAATCCTAAAAATAGTAGCAGTAATACGCTATACTGCTATGAATACTAATACTTCTACAGTTATATCTCAAAACTCAGTATTATATCAATACAAGTAAAGACTACACTAAGCCAGCTCTACAAAAAAGCTTCAGGTACATTAGTGGAATCCCTACATTTTTCAGTTTATAATATTTCAGTATTTTAAACTCTTTTAAGATGTTGGATAGAAGATTTTAATCCTTGATGCCCATTTAGGAAAGAGATGGTGTATATGAGCCCTAATACTTTCAGATGACACAATCCCGTGTTCCAGTTTAAGAAACCACATTCCCCCTAAGAAAAAAGACTTTTATTGCTTTCTGGCCATGCAGCACCTACAAATGTCATGATTGCAGCATCTCCGCAGCAACCCCCACTGTCAGGCTTTCATCTAAGAGTTTTTATTTGAAGAATAAAACAGAAGGGTAGGTAGAAAAGATAAAAACTGGATGGCTAAATGATAGAGCAAAATTACCTGAAACCATTTGAAAACAAAAATTTATACCACTGATAAATAAGCAAAGATGAGTGATTTTTAAAGTCCAGATGGAGATGAAATGTCCACACTAGTAAAGCAGAACCAACTGATCTGAATTCTTAGTACATTATTTCTTCTACAGAAACTCCAACGGAGGTAACAAAATCGTACTTTAAGTCTGCCAAAATGTAAATCATACCTGATTAGGTTTGATATTCTGTAAGGTGACAGTAACATTTGCCTTTAAGTTGCTAATTGTGAGGTTAGCAACACTTGATGATATAACATTGCTGATTAAAGATGCATTCTTCAAGGACAGATCCTGGAACGACAAAAAATAACCAGATTTTAAAATCTTAAAGAAAACAATAGTAGACTACAGCACCCACAGGCTCAGTTATTATGCTGAGCGAGCACTGGACAAAAACAACTACTTTTTAAATCAGGCAGTTTTGAAATGTGTTTTGTGGGAAAAAAAGTCCATTTATATTTTATTTTGCTCTAGGCTTGAGTTTAAAGCCCTTATAAGCAGAAGATCAAAAAGATACCTGGAACACAGTGGTCTTTTTAAAGAAGTTGAATATAATTCTAGAAGCCAAGTCCAACTCTTCAGGGGGTAAATTTGTCAGCAATGATGAAGGAAGTGTAATTGATCCAAGATTATTTAAATCATCAATTGCATTAATGCCTAGAGAGATCTGAAAAATAAATGCAAGGATTATGCTTCATTTCAGTCACTAAAGAAAAATTAAATTATGACTTATTTTCAGTTTAGAACTTCGAAATACATATCTGCGTAATCACTGTCAGGAACTCACTGCTGTTCTCATTCCTCTCCTGCTCCAATGAATAAATAGCATCTGCAGGCCTGAAAAGGATGCAACTCATTTCAGGTCTGCCTACCATTGAAAATACTCTGGCTTTACCCATTTGCTTACAAGAACAGAACACATCACTGTGGTGGATAATATTGATTTGAAAAGGGTGAAGAGCAACAACCTGGGTAGGTCTATGTAACTGTGTAGGGAGATTAACATTTCACAGCATGGAAGCCTGCAAAGGCAAATAATTTTTATACCCTATATGAAGTATGTCAGAATTCAGAAAAACTGTAAATAGCCATTACTTGTCAATAGGTTTTGAAGTACAGTAGGTTAAGCAGAACATAAGAACATAAACCCTAACTTTATGATCATCTGGCAAAAATGACAAAAATAAACTGGGTAAGCTACAATTCAGATATCTCAAGAGCTTAGTGATCTAACATTCTAAAAAAAAGATCTGAACTTTCACCCAGTTTTCTGTGCTGTACTTATAGGACAGAGAGCTTTATTTAGTACAGAATCTCTAACATTTTCTTGTCACACATCAGTCACTTTACATACAAATATCATCATCTCAGAGTTCCCGAGAGATGTGAAACATCAGCAGAACTGAAGAAAGAAATTACCTGTGTATTCAAAGAATAGTTGTAATAGGAATAACAGTGTGAGCTCTCCACAGTGCCCTAACAATATGGTTTTAACTCTTCTGTTTAGACCAGTGGTCTCCAAACTTTTCTGATCGTGCACCCCCTAAAAATTTTTTGAGCATGCACCCCAAAATATATCTATCTATTTATAAGTTATATGCATGTACTACTGTACTAATATATTATGCATATTATAAAACATACACAAACCCAGAAATTTTAAAAGGATGAGATAAAGTTTAAACATTATTTTTTTTTAAATATATTTTTTATTTATTAATCATAGAAAAAGTATTTTCTTCTTGCACCCCAACGGACCGTCATGTACACACCCTGGGGTACTTACACCCCACTTTGGAGATCACTGGTTTAGACAGCCATCAAAGAAATCCCAAATCAACTCCACAAAAGCATTCCTGTTGCTCTGATTTGAACTAGATGATACTTGTTGAAAATTCTCTGCATTTCATTGCCAGTGCCATGAGGTTTCCAGAAATCATTACTTAGCAAGTATCTGTTTTTCAGCACTACCACCTCCTAGTCACCTCACATTCATGCACCACATATTGCAAAGAAAATAGAAAAGAATTCAAATGTTAACATTTCATATCATTTTCAGTATCACAGAACAGTTCCAGTATTACTTATGGCTCATGCTAGATTAAGCTATTTCCTTCTCTGAGAAGACAGAATGTGCCAAAATTTGTCCAGAACTTTCCATCTCTCCTTGCTTAAGCCATCACGGCTGCTATTGTCCAAATTATTATTTCCTCAACCAGGAGGGCGGTTTTGAGTGAGACAAAGCGGATCCAAACTTTCTAAGCACTTCTTTCTTGGCGAGACCAACTAGTCGTGAGTGACAAATGTATGAATGTCATTATCCAAGCAACATAATAGTTCTTTCCTGGAACCCTCTGCAATTAATAGCATTCTAACAGACAAAGCCACCTGGCAACACTCCTTGACAAATTTCAGCACTGTCAGGGTGGATGATTAAGTGACTCATGATTCAGGGGTTTTGAGGCAAAGTTATCCGCCGAGTACTCTGTCCATGCCGGTGTTCTGGCTGTACCCCCTCTAACAGCTTCTTAGTCAAATGCCAGTTTCTGCTAAGTCTGTTGCTTATTTACACCATAATAGAAAATGAAAGGAAGAACTATGGAGGGCTTCAAAAACAAAGTATTTTTTCTCTGAAACTAACATGAACAAAAGATCCTGAAATTGTGACATAAACACAGAACAAACTCATGTTATATATAAAAATAAAAACATAAATACTTAAAAATAAATGTTTGAGAATTTCAAAGTATTTAGAATTATCAGTGTTTAACCTGGAGATCAGCTGAGTCCTGGACAGCAAAAGACATTTGGTTGGAGCGGATGCTATTGGTTTTGACAACTGCCAGAGCCAAGGAAGGGGAAGCAAAATCAGCAGACGTTGCTGAAAAGTTCAGTTTTAAGCCAATATAATCCACCAGTTTTATAATTCTGTTAAGAAAAAGAGATACTTAGCATTACCAAGCACATACACCCAAAACTCTCAGGCAAGTTGTGGTTATGGAGCTGCAATCCCAGCAAAGTGTAAAATACAGCTGACTCTGCTTACTTGTTGTGGCGTCAACACAGAAAAATACACTGTTTTCCATGGCATTATATTATAGTAGAGCTGGTAACACTAGAATAATACTCCTTCAGTTTTGTATAAGTACATTAAAGAACAAGAAATATTCTTCTGGATTATGATTATGAAAAAATGAAACTTGCTGAAGCCAATTTATCAAGACAGTCAATACAACACACCTTTCATCTATTGCCAGAATGACCTACCTGTTAGAAATTCGGGGTGGTAATGGTTGAGAAGCAGTCAAGACTTTGCTAACCTCACTAACCATCCTTTCTACATCTTTTGGCTCTACTTTTCCAGCTGCTAAATCATTTTCTATTTTGGACACGATTTGCTCAGCTGTGGTGATATTAATGGTGGTATATACAGAAGTTGTGTATGTGGTAGCTGATAGTATCTTCCCTGTGACAAAAGAAAAGTTGTGCATTTATTTAAACATTGTGTTCAACAAATGAAGTAAGCTTTGAGAAGCAGAAAAATTAAGCGGTTCTCTTGACCAACAAACCTTATCACAACTTGTAAGGTCTCTCAACATGTTATGTGAAACAGAATCCCTTTTTCTCCCTCTGCTACTTTGCAGATAGCAATACTTTAAATCTTATGAAAACATAAAGCAAGGTTTCAAATGGCCAGCATTAATTCTGCTTTTTATTGATTACAAAATTCCTCAAATCAGACCATTAGTGATGTTAAATAATCTATTATTTTGAATTTTTAGCCACTGGATGGCTGAAAGTAGAACAAAATCAAGATAAGATCAGCAATTTGAAAAGAAGCTTGTGAAGATGCGTGCAATCTTCATAGGAAAATACACAGCCACTAAGAATATTCCTAATCAGTATCAATATTTTAAAGAAAATCCAACATTGATTTGCAATATTTTAAATACTAGCTTAGGAAAAAAAATAGCTACCTGGCTCTGTGACTTAATTTTTTTCTGCCAAAGGTACCTGTTGGGAACTTAGCACAGTACCTATCTATCACAGTTACCAACCAATTTGTAGGGTGAGGTATCACTCATCATGGCCAAAAGCATCAGAATGTATTTGAAAATAAGTATACTCCTCGTGAGAGTTGTCTCAGGCTTTTCACAGTAATTGGAAGGTCACAGCTCAGATATATAATCTTGTTTAATAAAGTTTAAAAGCAAATTCAGTATATGGCATTCAAATAAAAAAAAAAAAAAATTTACTTGTCGTATTTACCTGTGCTCCCATTAGGCAGGCTACCATGGCCATCAGCAGTAGAATGAGGATGAGAAGCTGAGACAGAATGGTTGACAGGACTAACAGTAGGGGTCAAAGTTATTGTGAAAGGAGTAAGGGAAAGAATAGGTGCTGTAGTAACATTTTTGTTACCAGAAATAGGTTGGGTCAAATCTGTAGCAGGATGAATTTGTGCAACAGATTTGGTGGTAGTCTCAAAGGGGGAAATTGCTACTGGAGATTTGGGGGAAAGCTCAGAAGAAGAAACTGAAGAATGTTTAGTGAAACCTGTAGAAGGAGAAATTATTGTAATAGGCTTGCTAAGATATGCAGCATCAGATTTAATTGAGAAAGCAACATTAGTGACAGATTTTGTTGCAGGTGTGGAAGCAGTGACAGATTTATTAGAAGCTATGGAAGGAAAAGTTGGCATGGTAGGTTGAGCAAGAGTCTCAGAAGAGGAAAGTGTAGTGGTAACACTGGTGGAAGACACAGAAGTTTCAGTAGTATATGTGGTAGAAGTTTCAGAGAGAGGATTTGTAGTGGGAGATGTGGAGAGAGTTCCAGAAAAAGAAATTTCTGTGAATGGTGGGATCAGTGGTCTAACTGTGGGGCTTTGCTTGGTAGAAAGCACAGTGGGGGAAATAAAAGTATTAGATTTGGAGGAAGTCTTTTTAGGGAGAGAAGGAGAATGAGGGAAAGGAACCCATATAGAATGAGGTGGCACTTGTATAGTACTGTAAAAAAAAAAAAAAGGCACAGAAATGCATGTTAAATTTAACACTGTTTATATTTTAAAGAAAACAAGTTACAATAGAGGAATATATATGAAAGAGATGGACATACTACTAACAACGTATATTTTAAAATCAATCAGATTGGATGTTTCATGCTCTAGTAACAAATATGAATTTCATAACATTTTGGGGGTTCTTACATTCTATTTTGCTGTAGTTGTTAACCAGCAAGTCCATAAATGCTACTGCTGCCTTTGCTGCCTATTCTGGAGGTGACCTGATGCT
>NW_008824940.1:2387864-2432205 GCF_000699105.1 Pygoscelis adeliae
AGAGAAGGGAGGGGAGGGGAAAAGGGAGGAAGGGGGGGGAAGCTATATAGGAAAATGCCTGTCAGGTTGTTCTTATGGAGTCCTTCCTAGCTATTACACCGCAACATGGAAGTTGACTCTATTCATGCATTAGGAAATTTAGGAAATAAGCAAGTCAAATTTTGTATTTATACTTACTACATTTGTAATTCTTCCGCAGTCAAGGAACAATACTTCAGCGATGAACAGCAGCACTGTTCTGAGATGACAAACAAGCATTAACATAGTTTATTCTGAAGCATAAAAATTGCTAATACTGTTAAGTAGGATATTCAAATAAACGTGTTTTATGTTTTTTTAAACAATAGTGCATATTGCATAATTGATTTGGGGTTTTTTTCTGAAATGACATTTGCAAAACAGATCTCGACCAGTCAGAATACTGCAATACCCCCAGATTTTTGCTCAATGCCTGACAGGTACAGATTTCTCTTTTTGTTATTGTAAACAAACCAAAATGCAAAGTTACATCTTTTGAAACAAAGGGACAAATGGTATGAGTCACCACTGCCTACTATCACAATATCGCTAAGAAAGCTTGGCTACTTTATAAGCTTTTCAATTCAGATCGCCATTTCAGTGACACATTTATGTTCTCAAGTAATTTTACACCTAATCCTTTCAAAGTCTGCTTTATTAATGTAGTCAGCAATTTTATACCGAAGTTTTTTTAAACATATTTCTATCTTCCCCCTCCCCACCCAAAAATCAGAAGGCTGCATTTTTGATGTATTTATATTGTTCAACAAAAAAATATTTTTATCTAAAAGTAAGTAACAATCTTTTCTTTTAGCTGCTTGGAGGTCACCTGTAAAGATATGAAATTTAATCTGAAAGGGTAACTGTGATGAGGTCATGCTTAAAGCATAACTTACCAAGTTGGCTTATTTCTGCTTTGTCTGTTAAACTGCTTATATTCTCTCTCTCAGTCAGCTTCATTATGAAATTGCAGTGTATACTATAATGAGAAGAAAAAGCTTCAGACTCAAGAAACAGATCTGCCTCATCTTTACAACGCATGAAACTAACATCAAATGCTAAGTGAAAGCACATTAGCACAAATGCTAAGTGTGAAAGCACATTTTTCCTAGGCTTTTTCAGATTTGGGGATTTTTTTAATGCACATAAAACACTATGCCAGGCTAAAAAGAAGAGTAATACATCAGTTTGTGGCAGCTTATTTTCTCTTTTCTCTACAGACGCTGTTGATTCTTAAATGGGGTTCTCCCTAATTAATGTTAGCCATTAAAGAGTTGATAATTTTGTGAAGATAATAATGTAATCTCCACTGTTACTGTAAAGAAACTCCAAAGAGGAACTAGCAAGTGTCCTATGTGGCTATGTCAGTGTATATGAAATCTCCATCACCTGGGGAAAGCCAGTGTTCTCTCTCTTGACTTTAGAGAGAACTTAAATGACCCACTTCAGCACGTAACTACACATTGACAATTATGGTTCAATGATGTGAAACCCTGCCTAAACTAGCAAACCTACAGTAAGAATTCTTCACGTTCAAACTCACACACACAGGTGAATAAAAAGGCAACACACAAAAGATGAAGTGAAGCTTCTTTCCAGCTAACAAGAATGAAAAGAGTACCCTAACTACTGCCAGTATATGACACGAAGGTGTGATCTGACTTTCTGTCTTTTACTATTTGAGTGTTTTGGACTGATCTTTCATTCTAACCCAGGAAGATAAACCACAGATTCAAGTATTTGGGGAAATGAAGTTCCACATTTTGTTTTACAATATAGTGTTTCCAAGCTGATCAGTTTAAAGGACCAGCAATTTAGTGGTGAGTAGCAATTAAATTGACAGACATTATCTACATTTCAGGGTTTCCAGGATCACCTCTGTGGAGCAGCCTTGCCATTCTGATACCCCATGGCTTCCAAACTATGAACTGGTTACCTTCTCAGGCTTCCCCTGCCCTGAGGATGGCTGGTTTCCCAAGCTGAAGAACAGCAACTTGGGGTGTCTGAAGCAATTCCCTCATAAAGACTGCATTGTATTCACAAGCTCTGTAAGTTTGGTGGTCCCAAATCCCATAGCCTTAGAGGTTAAGTTGCTATGTGACTCAGCTAAACAAAGATGCAGAAGAAATAAGGCAGGCAAGCATGTGCTTCACCAGAAGATTAATGAAAAGCAATACAGTTTCGTTTAAAAAAAAAAAAAACAAACTTTAAAAAAAAATCAGTAGTGCTAGGAGAATAATGGGATCAGAATTTCTTTGTCAGTCTACATGTATTTCTCCAGCCTGTTTCTCAAACTTAACTTCCTAGAAAGTTTGTTTTTTCTTCTATTACATAGCCATTCATACTTAATATATCACAAGACAATATATGAGCTTTTAAATATATGAGCATTTAAAAAATTAACAACAAACCTCTGGTTTTCTGCACTGCATTCCATAACAGAAGACTGTAATGACAAGTGAAAATACAAAAAAATTGTTTTGTCAGGAGAAAACAGGACTGATACTTAGATAATGACATTATCAGAAATAAGTTGGAAAAAAGTTTTCCAAACAGTAACAACAATTAGTAATCTTACCTCACTTAGTGCTTGCAAGGTTTTGTTGAACTCTGAAATTCTTTAAAATTAAAAGTTACCATTATGGAGGATTTTTACTTATGTTTCTAAAGACAATTACAACAAGAACAAGCAATTACTGAGAAAAAAGATTTTTTTTCCAGTTGATCAGTGATTTTTTAAAATCCTGTGAATCCTAATATTGTAAAACCACTTTTCAAAGGATTCAAGCTTTTAAAAGTTGCCTTTTATTAGTCACTCCACAAACTAAGTTTAAACCTCTGTCATCACATATTTTAACATCAATCCACTTCTTCAAAAGTTATTTAAAAAGAGCAAAAGATAAAACCTTAATGTTGCCTTTAGGCAAGCAAGCATTTGGAACAGAATTCTAAATTTATACTCAAAGCCACAGAAATAGAATGAGTAAGAAATATGGATTTCTTCTACAAACAAGACCTGTTGGACAATTACATCTTTTTGATTTTCAGGGTAAGTTTTGGCAATAGCAGTAAATATTCACTCATTCAAACCTCTCCTTATAAAGACTGTGAAAGAAGAAACTACACCAAAATAAAAATATAGATATGACTCCGAGAATACGTATTAAAAAACATGCAGCTATGAAAGTTCTCTTAGTAATTTCCTAAGAGACAGACCAAATCCCTGAAATTATAAAAAACATTTATTCATGAAGAGCAGCAGTCATACTGGCATTCTCAACAATCCACAGTTCATGTCCTCAGGTATTATTATTACTACTACTACTACTATTATTAACATCACCAGCATATAAACAACAAGGCCTTCGGGCCTTGTTGAGCCCCAAGGAAACTAAAGGACCTGAAAGGAAATCAGCAAGTGTACCATTTCTTAAAACAAACTCCAGTGGTACATAAAACAAAACTAGGACTATTCTAACCAATATGAACTTTATGTTAAAGAACAGTAACTTACAATTCCTGAAATTTTTCATTTATAAAGTGCAGGAATAATGCAAAGTGAAGAGCCCGCTAACCACATGGAAGGTCTCACTTCATCTTTTTCAAATATAACAAAGATTTCAATCCTTATTGAAAATTACTTACCTCAATTCTTGTGGGGTAGGTGCTGGAAGTGCAATTAATTTTGTAACTTGATTGTTGATGGTTATGTTATTAATCTGTTAGAAACAAAGATTCCATGGCTAAGTAAAACCAGTAATTTTTAGCCTTAAAAGAAACATGCTCATTTCACACATTTTAACAGTCTGAAATTCCAAAGATAAGAAGCAAATTTCCTCATGAATACACTTCAACAAACATTTACCATGACATTGTTGTCACAATTTATAGAAGGAATTGGCTCACTGAATAACAGGATTTGATTTGTGAAAGATACGGGCAAGAGGATAGTGACCTCACCATACCTCATGTTGGAAAAAGAGGAATTTGGCTTAGTTTGCAACAAAGACAGCTTAGACCAGACACCGAACAAACTGTCTAACTGTAAGTGCAGCAATGGGACGAGCTCCAAAATAGACATAAGTGACAGACAACATAGAATCCTGGGAGTAGGAAGTCAAGAACTGAGGTGAAAGACATGGTAGGAATGATCTAAATATATATGATCTGGCCTTAGGGCCAGGGCATACACTAAGGTTTATCTAAAGGCCCTTTATAGATCTGTATTCTTATGTTCTTCTGGTTGCCACTATTACTGGTTATTTTTACATTTCATGCAAGCAGTGAGCACCATGATGAAAATGTCATCTAACATACATGGTATTGACATTACCTAAGAAATATTCTGCTAAGAAGTAAGAGTTTCAAGAGGCAGGAAACCCGTTTTCCTAATAGCTGTAGGCATAATGTTAATACACTAGAACGGCTTCAGTAGGCATTATCACCATTGAAACGCAACACAATGCAGAAGTGGCTTTTGCCAGGGGCCTACCCCTGCCCAAACTCAATGCTCCATGTGCACCCATGCAGTAGCTCTCTGTGGTGATTTTGCTGACTGCTCTCATGCTTGCAGAGATTGACATGTGAAATCTCAGACTGAGTGCAGAGAGGGTTGTGTAGGAGAAATATACAAGGTTCTTTACAAGCTAATGTCTTTTTTTTTCTCCCTTCAGTTTTCCATCTATAACAACTAAACATTCTCATCCTCATAGTATTATCTTGATACTGAATAATCTATATGGTCCTTGCTTTGCATATCATTCTCTTAAACCTCTGTTGTGTTGTATAAGTGCACACTTGTGTCACATAGGCCTATTGCAAAATTAATAACTGATTAACCACATGCCAAAAAGCATAGAACGATACCCTATTTATGAGAGTCTCAGCATTAATTATTTCCAGGATGTAATCCAACTTAATTTATGCCCACACTGTTGCCATCTAATGACGCTCGCCTTCTAAAGTAAAGTGCCTAAATTAATCTCCAAAGGAAGATCCTGTATGCCTAAATGTAGATTTTTAATTAGGCAGTTCTTCTCTCCCGACTTCCCAGGGCTTCCCCCTCCTTTCAGTGCCTATATAGAGAATACAGGCCCTTACTGTAGGAAGTTTACTTTGCTGGAATTCCAAAATTTTGCTGCAAAGCAGCTGTTTAAGAGAGAGAGAGTAGATCCATCCATTGCAAATATTAACTTGTACTGCAAACTGTATTTGAAATAAAATAAAACTATAAAAACCATAATAAGAATGTTAGGGTATCAATAAGAATGTTAGGGTATCAGTATTTTAAGTGTAGACAAAGAAACTCATTTCAACCTTCCTTACAATAAAGTTTTAAGAGACAGAACACTTACTATTTCTACATTTAGTGACGTGTTACTTTCTTCACTTGCCTGAAGTTTTACCTTGCCCACATAGAACACTAAAACGAAAAGGAAAAAAGTTAAGAAAATCAATGCTAAACCACATGATGTAAAATTATTTGAGAATTTAAAAGTTCATTGTCTTGTGTTACAACAGAAGGGAAATAAGAACACTTACACTAGCTTTTCTGATCATTCACTGTTTTTGCAATCGTTCTTCCATCTCTTAACTTACTACTTCCACAAATGAACTAGTCCAATAGCTTCATTATTTTCTGTATATTTATTTTTGCTGACTGTCTCTAAATTCCTTCTAGTTCTTTTTTTCTTATTTTTTCCCAAAACTTAAAAACTGCACTGCACATTACTATTAATACAACTCCAATGAGAATAAAATGTGTGGGTAAAGGCAAAGTGATACTCAGAAAATTATTCCCTTGGGGATTAAAGAACTTTCAGGGTACCATAATTCAATAGTCCTTGAGAGCTGGTAGACCCATTTTGGAGACAAAAAGGAACTTCTGCGACACTTCTCTTCCTGCAGCCACACATTCAGTGCAGGCTATAGAGAAAGATCCACACAGGAATGCATACATGACATCACCCAAATCATCTAGCAGTTTACTGTGTCAACCAGTAGGAAAACTTTATAGCGGGGGCGCAGATACTTATTCTGCCTCCTTCTAATCTATAAAATACCCAGCATATGGCTACTTGGTAGAAGTGACTTCTTTTTCTTAAGTATTTCTCACAGAAGCTGTTTATCAAAGTGTTTTGGAAGGCAGCAACATGTACCAACAAAATCTTTCTTACTACATTTTTGTTAATACACATAAAGGGAACATCACTGCCCTTTCCATTTTCCTTTGTTTGTCTGTTCTGTCACATTACACTTTTAAAATACACACAGGCTTTTACAATAATTCTCCTAAACACTATTTCAGCTTCTATTCCTGATACAGAGTTAGGGTCAATATGGCAAACATTAGCATCTACCACAGCATACTAGCTTCTTGTTTTTTCACGCTTGTAATTCTTATCTGCAACCGTGTATCCTTTGATAAGAAAACAAAGATCAAAAATACAATAGACTAAACATTACTTTTAAACAAAAAAACCCCACATTTTATATTAATTTTTTAGAAGTTATACAAAATCTAAATTTGCAAGAAAATTTATTACAGAGCTAGCTTTTACATAGCAACTAAAAGTTGCCTCATTACTCAGAATAGAAAAATAGTTGGACATGTTTTTTATATGAAAAAAAGGAAAAAGAAAAGCACTAACCTGAAAAATTACAGACAGGTGTTATGTTGCATAAAATGGTTTCTCCTGCTATAGTTTTTTTGGGGAAAAAAAAAATCTAGTGAGTAAAAAAGTTGAACTTAAACCCAGTACTGACAAACATACATATTTACAATCACGTCAATGTTTTAAATGTAAAGGTCTTTTCCTTTTAGAAATATTTCACATACTGTCTAGGTTTCACTTCTCTAGGGCACTTCCCATGGCATTTTCCAAGACTTAGTATTCAGAGTGAAACATGCTGGTTTTGATTAATTATTTTTGAATAATTTTCTGTAACAGTTTCCACAGAAGACCTACATGCAAGTGGTCTTTTTTTTTTTTTTTAAATCCAAATAAAACAGAAATCAGTATATCATAAAGAAGCTCTTCAAATATCACAGTATTCAATCACTAGGTAGCACATTATCTGCTTCTACGCCTTATATAGATATTATCTGTATCCTGCTACAGCTACTTATGAGAGCATGAAACTAAAACTGTTCTACCTGATAGAATTCAAACGATGATGATAGCAAACACGTATACTCTCATCTAGTAGCACATGTCTTTAGTTAGTTACAGCAAGCTTTTGGCTGCTCCCATATTTTTAATATTACCTACACTGCAAAGAAATAACCCTGTTCCCAAATTAAGGGTACTGTAAACAGATGGCTTTGTTATATAAAATCAAGATAAAGGACCAGAAAGATACTTGCATCCAAGACAAAACTTCTACACTTGTTCATAAAAACAATGTGGCATCACAACTTTCCTTACTAAGCGGATAGATTGGCCTCCATTAACAGAAAAACAAATGCTATTTTCTTGGCTGTTATCATTAGCTAGTACCAAATGAGATAGGATTTTTTAAATTTTTTTACTTTTTCTGTGGTACAAACATTTGCCTGTTATAGCTGGATGCTTCATCAATTTTATCACCATCAACAAACAGCCATCAGAGGGTACAGATTGTGAGCCAGTGGCAATATTGAAATTATTAGAAAAAAATTATTTTTTCAGACAGCAATTTCGATTCAAATAAATTTGCCTTCCCTTTTGTGTTGGCAGTTGTCAGTGAAACAGTTATGAAAATTGTATCAGTACTTTTTAAAAAAAAAATCCTTAAAGAAATAAAAAGTTCATAAATAACTGGATTAGTCAAAATTATTAACTACATAAAGAACAACACCACTTATAAAAACCTAACACAAAATCCAGGAGTGACACAAAAGTAGAGAGTAACATCAGCCTCTTTTTCTTTACAGAGCACCCATTTGTGTGCCCCCTAGTCTTGCTTAGGATCTCTGCATGCCACCAAAATGCACAAAATAGATAAGCAGTGTGGAGGATAAAAGATTGATCAAAAATCACTAGTGCTTCCAGCCCCCAAAGATCGTCAGATAACATAGCTGCAAACTTCCTGCAGGTCACATTCACACAGTCAAATTTTACTAGCCAGTATGGCTCCAAGCCAGCTATTCTACCACTTGCGCTAATTCAGTGCAAATACATTCTAATTGGTCTACCAGGCTCCTACATGGATAATAAAAAAATTAAATTCAGCCTACTCCTATACACTGGACCTGCCCTGAGAACATCATGACTGGATTCAGTCTGCTTCAATCTACTAAAAAGCATGAGGATTTTTTTTTTTCAAGTATACATGGTCCCTGAGATTGTGTATCTTACATCTTTGTGGTAACCTGCTGTTCTGACTTACAAAATAACCAAACTCTTGTATAACTTCTGCGACCATCTAGGCAAGCATTGCAGAATTAGACCTTCTATGAGACTGGAGATCAATGCAAAGTAAGGCAGACTGCTAATATGACAGACCATAATACCAATAAAAAAGATCCTATTAAAAATATTTGGGAGCTGACTTCCTGAACTCACACACACTTATATTTTGAGGAGCATAAAAGATCAGTGGTGATATAAGAAACCTACCTGGTGTTACGGTGGAGTAATAATCAGTGATGTTAAGAGCTTCTGTTTAAAAAAAAAAAAAAGTTTAAAAATTAAGTTTTCACATTTTAACTTAAAAAGCCTATAAAATACATGTCACAAAAATAGGTTTCCTGATTTCTACTTTAGCCTCTGTCTTCCCAGGAGAAGTGTAAACACATGACCATTTATAAGGGAATGAAGTTACTTTCAGCATGGGAAATGAAAAAGCAGCTTTCAGAGTGAGATCCATCCAATCAACTGTTTATGTGCCCATATGAGCCAGTTACCCTCGGCTCCCTATTATTCAGTGGAGAAAGTGGTGCTTTTAAGGTGTGATTCCCATTTAACCTATTCTACACGGGCACTTCAGCATAAAATGAATCATGTTCTAAAAATGTCTCTTTCTCTCTATCAACTATAAAGAATAGCAGGATGTCTAGCTCATATACAGACATGTAGGAATCTGTACGGATATGGGTGAACCTACTCCTTGTTTTCAAATCCAAGCATCAGGAAAAAAAGGGGTAGCAAGTTCTTCTGATATGAATCTTTACTGATCCTATTTGGCAACTCATTGCAAGAGTGTTGACATATATAAGACATATATATAAGTGTCTTTAAGGAATGGGGTGTACATTTTAGTTCTGTAAAATACTTTAAATAGTATCAGAAAGTATAGAAAATATTCTATCTATAGATATAGCAAAAACTTACATACTTGCTAAAAATAAATATGCCCAGTTTGGGCTTTGGTAAGCAGTGTAATATTTTGAATAAAGAAGAAAGGTTAATAGCTCAGTGTCAGTTAAATGCGCTTCAAAACCTTACCCATGCAGACTTAAAATACAGATTGGAGATAAATACAAATTTTAAGATCATGTAAGAAAAGAATTTGGACTAAACAAATCCCAGTTATTAAAAAAAAAAAGGCAAACTTTCATGAATGCAACAAACATCTCCCTTCAGACCTTACTCTCTTCATGCTAATTCTCACCTGCAGTTTGTGTAGTCTCCTCTGAAGTCATATCTGAAGAAGAAAAATTAATAACAGTAAAAACAATAAAAATAAAATAAAAATCTAAAAAAATCTAAATCTAACTAAAATTAAATAAGAGAAACATTAATGAAATCTTGCCTGAAAGATTAATAGGATAGGTGATAAAAGTAACAATAGAGGATTCTGGAAAAAAAAAAAGAGAAAAGTAAAAACTGTAAAAACTGTATTAATATAAAATTTTATTTCTATGAATTTTGGAGGAAAAAAGATCAAGCATGCAAAACTTCAAACAGGAACTGAATATTATTTATCTAAGTTCCATTTTAAGAACAACTGCAGTGCTTGTTAAGAATCAAATATTTTAAATAATGTTCACATTATTTCAAAAATCTGAGTATCTGGATACAAACAGCTGGTAATTGAGTTCCATCAGATAAGTTCCTTTTATTGGTTTTCATTCAGATGCAGATGAATTTGGCATATCCAATAACAATAACTGCTTAGCCCCAAGGATCTCTTCCTCCACGAACTCACAACACTCATGAGCAGAGATGACACACTGGGTTTGGCAAACTGTCTCCCCAAAAAAAGCTGTTTTTGCCAGTAACCATATATAAATAAAACAGAGTGAGGATGCAATTTTTTTTTCAGCTACATCAAAGGAAAAAAAAAAATTACAATAAGGCAATATAGAAAAATTTAAGGATTACTCAGGAAGGATGTGCTTAGTAAGCATATTTTAGGTGTCAGCACAGGAATACAAAGTGGTTAGAGGACCACTTTATATCACTCCAATATGACAACTTAGTGACTTTTTTAAAATGGGCCAGGGCACCTGCATAACAGCAGAACATTATGCTTCCCAAACTTCTTTACTAAAAGCATCACTGTCAGTAGTAGAAGCAATATCTTAAGTATAATAAAGAAAAGTTGGTGACTCTGCATAAAGATAGTTGCATATCAAGAAAAAAAAAGCAATTTACTTCATTACATGGAAAGGGAAAGGGAGCTTTTCTTTCTGATATATTTATTTCAACCAGACTAGCCATTTTCAGCCTTTTCAAAAGTGCCCTCTTAATTCCATACTCTGAGTAAAAGCTAAGCATGTTTGTTTTTAAGTAACAATCCTGAAGACAACTGATTTTCTAAGGCAACTAACAAGCAGCCAAAATACGAGGGAATCAGAGTGAAAACTAAGTGCTGACTTCATCTGTATTATTTGGCTTGGTATAAACTACAATAAATATTGAATTGGCTGCAATTATTAAAGATGAACCATTCCCAGAGAAAGATTGTATCTGTAAAAGAACAAAAGCATGTGTGTTTGTGTCTGTATTATTTCTTTTCTCCAGAGCATGGTGTCTCAGTATACATTAAGCAAGAAAGCAACTGGCTTTCACGCAGCTATTTCTGTGTGTCTACATTCTTCATTTTTTAAAAATGCTTTCATGGATGATGTTCATCACCTCTGGTCCCAGAAGTTATTAAAGTCGTGTGTGTGTGTGTGTGTGTGTGCGGGCGCGCGCGCATGTGTGTGGTATACCACACTGCATCACATGACATATGCACATCTGCTAGGGTGGGAGGAGATGTAAGGGAGCTCTCTCACTACAGTGTTCCTCCTCTGCCATCTCTGCAAACTGTTCACTGTTTAGGTTACTGGACAAAAGGCTCCTGATCAAGCAACTTGCACCTACTTCATCCCCAAGCATCACTGCCACAAACCATGAGTGATCCTATAAGGCAAGCTATTTCACTACAAAGTAGAATGAAGAAATTAATTTTCTCTTCAAAAAATAAACAATGAAAACATTAACTGTTGGAACTCATTTACATTACAACTTTTCTGCATTACCTCAGATAAAAGCAGAAGATTTATCTAACAAGAAATAACACACATTGCAGTAATCAGTAAAGTCCTGATTTTCTTACCAGAAATGGTTGTTGCAGCTGATTCTCCTGAATTTGCAGCTTTTGTTTCATACAGAAAAAAAAGACGGAAAAAAAGGACCATAATGAAGTTTCAGATACATACATAACCATCCTCAGCAGCCTTTCCTTATATTATCAAAAGTTTACTGCATTCACCAGAAGAGGGCAACACCTGCTTATCAGAAGAACACTTCCAGGTTGTCAAAAAAGGCAGATGTAACAATCTCTGATTAAAAAAAATTACAATTTTAATGAATTCAAATAGAATTCAACTGAAGATTATTGCTTTTCAACAAATAATGGACAGTTTGCATTGTATAATGTTAAGAAAACAAAAATCATTGACCCAAGATATGTGCCACGCTAGCCTGAAAGACACATGCCTACCCTGAGTGTCTTGCTAATTCTGGTAATGGGAATCAAGCGTACCTAACAAAATGGCTGTAGTTGGGTATGAAGAACTCTTCTCAGACTTTGTATAGTAACACTGAGACTTGCCATTCAAAATTTATCCCATACATATCTGTACTCTTTTCTATCCTGCAAAAACAGCATTACAAAAACCTGTATCAAGTTTGAACCTCTGATCTTGATAGGAGCCAGCCAACTATTTATTTAGCAAACACTAGCCACTAAACCTTTGATGTTGTTACAGTCAGTATTTTGATCAAAAAGTAATTAGGAAATTTGATATCTGGTTCACATAGCAACTTCAACGTTAGCCCTTTTGTTCACTAAGTGCTTTTTGACAGTGCCGCAGACAAGTCAAGTCACAGTTATCAGAGAAATATTATCTAAAGCACAGCTGACTGCAAATATGAAACGCTATTTAAAAAAATATACTTAAGGTATTTCAACATCTTCTCTGAAAACTGAAAAGTCATCCTATAATGTTACTTACAATACGCTAATTATACTGTAAAGCCTTTCCTACTGTTGTAGAAGAGATAAGTCAGAGATATCAAAAGTCTCTGCGGAAACCCAGATTTTTTTTGTTAAACATAGTAAACAAGGAGTTTCTGAAAGGCTAATCACTCACATGATTCCTTGCTCAGACTATTTTGCTTGCCTCACTGAAAACTACTAATAGCTTCTTTCTAAAGGATAAATGTAAATATAATTTCTGCAATGAAAGGAGAATCGGAGTAACCCCAGTGACCTTATTTTCATTTTCTCTGTAAAATTGCTGATGCTATTTGCACCATGAAATATGCTAGTAAGCCACAAGGATGATATGGATAATTAATTTGCAAATATGTACATATTCTTAACTGTCTCCATGGATTAAAAAGTAACAGCAGCAGCAATCTTCCTACACATTTTCCAAAATACAAGAACAATGGGGAAAAAATACACAGAACCCTCATATACCTGTTGTCTGTTTTCTGCCAGGCAACGTAGCAGCAGTTTCAACTACAAAGGAAGAAGTTTTTTTAGGAGCAGAAGTTTTTATATATATTTGTACACACACACTTTTTTAAACACAGCCATTTTAGATGTGCTACTCACCTCAATTCAAGCTGGTTTGCAAAACTACTTTGCATCCATTGAGAAATGTGTGTCGAGTCTTTTTGAAAGCTGGAAGGTGAACTCTTCTGAGTTCAATTTTTTACCCAGTTTATCACTTTTGTACTTAATGGAAGACACGGATTAGGCTGTGAGCTTTCCCACTGCCCTTCCATTGCCAATGTCTTCAGAAACCCTTTCAGCACATTTGCTTGTGTGAAGATGAAGTAGACTAAATATCAGCAACCAAAATGTAACAGGTACACACAACTGTGCTTTCACATAGCTATTTTTGCAAAAATGTGGAAAGGAGATGCTGATGAATTATTCAAGAAGTGAAATTTTATTAATACAAAGAGAAACAGAGAAATTAAACAAAAAAAAAGCAGGGGGCAGGAGAGTTGGGTAAGATAGGGATGCCTTATTCCATACATATTTACAAATTACATGAGATGTACTTTGAGAATACATCTACATCATGATGTGCATATACATCATGTAGGTGCACACATGCCCAAGAGCTGCACCACCAAAGAACATCTAAACAATGAGCAGATAGATCAGGCTGCCAGAAATTAAGTGGCTCAGGCGGACTTGGACTGGGAATGAGAAGGTGAGCTATTTCTAGCTCAATGGGCCCATGAAACATGTCCCTAGGGACACCTAGGGAGAGATGCAACATATAGATGGGCTCTTGATCAAGGTGTGGATCTGACAATTGAAGCTATTGCACAGGCTACCCATGAATATGAAACATGCGCCGTAATCAAGTGAGCCAAGTGGCTAAAGTCTCCCTGGAATAGAAGATGGTGGCTGGGCTATCAATATGAGGAGGCCTAGCAGACCGATTACGTCAGACCACCGCTGCGAACCTGCCACCAAGGAAAGTGCTATGTGCTTCCCATGGTGGAGGCAACTAGCAGGTGGCTAGAAATGTACCCTGCAGCCTATGCCACCACCCAAAACATCATCCTGGGCCTTGAAAAGCAAGTGGCAACACAGCACAATGTACAATTAACGCACTGTCACCTACTTCAGCACCCTTGATAGCTGAGACCCTGGCTGTTGGGGCTAGGAGGAAGACATATTCTCTTCAAGTCACTGAACCTGGTGCGACACTCTAGCCACAGCCAAGATGCAGGCCCACAGGGTTGCGGAAGAAGAGAGATTCTCTTTGAATTGCCGGAGCTGGTAGGACAGTTTCTCCACAGTTAGTGCCTTGATATCTGGCCAGTCCATCATCACCAAGGTGTTGGCATATTACACTGGTGCATACTGTACTAACCTCTGCCACATGGGCCATGTGCAATGGACATCAGCCAAATCTTTGGAGACCTGGTTGTTGCCTAGGTTGCTGTAGACCACCTCCACCACTGCTAATTCCCTCAGATGCTGGACACCTTCCTTTTTCCATCAGTAATGGTCCACTTGCATCAGCAGTCTACAAGACCATCCTCGGACTCTGAATCCAGTGATCCAAGTTCAAATCTCTGTGAGACCTCCAGTAACCACCCAGTTGGGGATGACACACAGTGTTGGGGATGACACTCAGTGCTCTGAGGCAGCAAATTCCTGGGTAGCAAGGTGTGTGGGAGAATTTGGGCAGATGCCTACAGCAGTTTTCACCTCTGATGGCCTAGGAGTTTACACCTGAACAGGCACGGAATCCTGTTGAAAAGGCAGACCACTTGAAGGAAGGATGTCTTGCTTACACCGAAGACAGATAGAGACTTTTGCTGCTGTGTTGGGGCCTGGCCTATGCCTACCAGGCCTGTGTCCAGCACCCTGAAAGGAGCAAGAGGGTCTCTGGATCTAAGGACATACAAATGGATGCTGTGGCTAAACCAGAGACACAACCCTAACCATAATAGTTACTCCTGCAGTCAAGAGGAAACAATGGAAGTGGAGGTTGACCCAGTTAGTGAAGGAGGAAGAAGCTCCTCTTGAGGGGATGCAGGAAGAAGACTCAGAAGAGGCAGCCTGTTCTGCAGCAGGACAGACACAAGAACAGGAGGGGGAAGTGATAGAAATCGTAAAAGAGACAGAAACCACACAGTCCCTATTCCTGAGTGAGCTGCGAGATATGCGCAAAGATTACAGCTGCCAGCCAGGTAAGCAGATTGCTGCCTTTTTGCTCCAATGCTGGGATACTGGGGCCAATGATCAGGAGTAAGAGAGTACACGAGAGCTTGATGAGATGTAAAGAAATGTCAGTTCATTTTTGTTGCATGTCATACACTGCATGAAGCTAAAAGAAGCAGCTTTGAAATATGCAGGATGAATACATGGAAATCAAATTAATTGCACTACATTTAATTTTTTAGGAGTTTTCCTTGAAATTAACTGTTAGTTTTAGTTGATTTGCATCCTGGGTGGAAACTTTCTCATGTAAAAGAAAAGACAGAGAGAGAGAGAGAACCAATATTCTAAGTAAAATAATACACATCCATTAAGTAAAGTAAAAAAGTACACCTTCACACATATCAGCCTACTGAGTTTAAACTATTTCAGTGAAGACAAGTTACACCAAACATCTCATTTGAGACAACTAGGATTCTGCTTACAGAGAAATACAATTGGTCTTTTTAACATCTAGCACTGTATGAACTTCACAGATGATGAAAATGTAGCTATAACCTTAATTTTTACAGTCAATTTTCAGGAAAATTAGGACTTCGCACTGTATGGTAAGTCCGGTTAAAATACATGGTCCTATAAGGTATGTGTTCTAGAGCCCTAATGTGGGGTCATTATTATGGCACTCATAAAATCATTTTCTTAACACCTAGCGTGGGTTTAGGGAAGACCCTTAAGATACAATACCAACTTTAAATAATATGCAGAACTGAAGCAGTAGTCAGATAAAAATGGATGTATTGTTTAAACAGTAAATAGGTTTTTAAGGTAGAATGGGGTGAATAAAAATAATTAAGTCAACTCTACATAAAGTAAAGTGGACTTTCAGTTAGAGAAGAAAGTATCCTTCCACATGTGGGCAAATTGGCCTTCCTACCACAGGAAGTGAATTCCATCTCCAAAAATTTACCTGCCACTGGTCCTGTCTTACTAAGTGGTTAGCACCTTGTGCAAAAGCCCTTATCTCCAACCAAAGGGCCCTGGAGGAAATTAAATTCTCAAAAGGAAACCACCTCTTGAAGTATGCAGCATCTCACAGAAAAGACCACCACACTGCTTCTTCTGCCCGCTAAAAAAAAATTAAAAATCTGCTCGGGGATTTTTAAGAGACCTTAATTTTTAAGGTCTCTCTCACATACTTTTGAGGAGTCAGTGTAGACATAGTCACTGTAGACAAACTGCGTTTCCCATCCTCCATATCCCTTCAACCTGCTTTGTGAATTTTTGAGAACACAAGTAGTATCCTGAGATAGGTAGGAAAATTGTCCAATAACATGTTTAGTACTGTAGGTTAGTAAGAAGATAGTGAACTCTAAAAATGCCAAATGCTTTTAGTAACAAATCCAGCAATACAGAGAGCAAAATAAGCTAAACACAAGTCATGAATATCATAGAATCATTAGAATCATAGAATCATTACGGTAGGAAGAGACCTCCAAGATCATCGACTCCAACCGTCAACCCAGCACCACCATGCCCACTAAACCATGTCCCTAAGCGCCTCATCAACACGTCTTTCAAATACTTCCAGGGATGGTGACTCAACCACTTCCCTGGGCAGCCTGTTCCAATGTTTAACCACTCTTTCAGTAAAGAAATTTTTCCTCACGTCCCATCTAAACCTCCCCTGGCACAACTTGAGGCCATTTCCCCTCATCCTATCACTTGTTACTTGGGAAAAGAGACCGACACCCACCTCGCTACAGCCTCCTTTCAGGTAGTTGTAGAGAGTGATAACGTCTCCCCTCAGCCTCCTTTTCTCCAGGCTAAACAACCCCAGTTCCCTCAGCCGCTCCTCATAAGACTTGTTCTCCAGACCCTTCACCAGCCTCGTTGCCCTTCTCTGGACATGCTCCAGCACCTCAACATCCTTCTTGTAGTGAGGGGCCCAAAACTGAACACAGTATTCGAGGTGCGGCCGCACCAGTGCCGAGTACAGGGGCACGATCACTTCCCTACTCCTGCTGGCCACACTATTTCTGATACAGTATGTATTCTGATACTATTCTGATACAATATGGAGTTGACAAATGCAGCAAGTGATGATGGCATGCATAATCTGAGGGGCACTGTATTCTGGACACAAATCTAACCATGACTTCTCTTACAGCACAATATTCACATGCCTACAGTTGCTAGAAATTATCCGTGAGAATGACACTTGTCACTGATCAAAGTGCAGCATTAAGTTCACTAACCAAGCCTTTCATCAGAATCACTTTTGCATACAGAAAGGGGGAAGGAGGAAAGGCTGTCATACATTATTTAATTTCACTTATATTTGTCAACCCTCCTCCTTTGTTGTGTTTAAGAACTAGAAAATAAAGTGAATAGGGTTTATTTGTAGAGTCCAATCTAAAATATCCCTAAAGTTGACAAGTAAAAAGGAAAGTAAAATAACTCAAGGTATGCTAGTTACAAGCTAACAGAAAATTTGTTTCCCTTAGGTTGTTTACTATTGATAAGAGCAAGAAAATCCTTACGTATATGAAACCTCATTTTATTTGCTCCATGCAGTTATTTTCAACACGGTTAGTTTAGGATCATCAAATCAACATAGCCAATATCCTATTCCAAAACAAGACATTATATATTGTAGTAATATTTTCAACATTTTCTCTAATAGAGAACATTCCTGAGGATCCAAACAGCAAATAAATAAGCAAATAACATTATTCAGCATTATTCTTTGCTTTTGCTGCAAGGGAGACAGAATTGGTCCCCACAAGAACTGCTTTTTTCTGAAGGAAAAGGCAACTCCATTAAATGAGATAAGCACCAGTTTCTGTTACTAACATGCATCATTAGAAACAAAAGCAGCAAGTCCCTTACTCTCTTCACACCACTTTGTACTGTTCTGACACAAATAGCTAGCTAAGCCAAGACTTGAGAATCCCATCTGTGTGGCCAGAGGAAACTGTTCCACTAGTATGAAACCTGTTTAGCAACTCTTGCCATTGCTCCATACCACAGCTGCAAAAAGCTTACCTGGGAATCAGTATTTGCATTGTGACCACCTTCATTTCCCATAATGACTTTGTATGACAATGGGAACCAGTGTAACTTTAGCAGCTCCAGTCTGGTAGGAAACTAAATCCATTAATAACAGTACTTAAGGCTAGGTCCACAAACTGATGTAGGTCTGAGAGAGACCAATGCCTGGCCCTGCCTACAAAACAGTCTTGTGCTTACAGCATTCCTTAGCATAACAGATCTTAACTATCCGTCTACTGGCTCTTTGAGGTCTACTGGTCTGCAAGTGTCCTCCGTGAGCTGTTGTTCCACCAAGCAAAGCAGAATTCAAAACTCAATTCGGCCAAAGGGAAAGAAAGGGAGAAGGAGGCTTTGTAACACAGTGGTCAAGATGGGATGGATGGTTCTGGTCCCTGCACCAAAGGCACTGTCACTTACAGCATGCCTTTTGTTCAGTAACTTAGACACAGGATACAGAAAAAGCCCTTAAAGCATGAACAGCGTGCAATGTTCTATCTCCAACTGGAAGAATGAAAAATACCCTTTTCTTCTCCCTACTTCCAATCTAACTCATGATCAGTACACTCTTCCTTAAAATTTTTGGAAAGGCAACACCCTTTCTGATTCACCTGTCTTCAGACAACCTGCTCTGCCAGAAGCAGTTCAGTTTTTCCAGGGTGGAGGAGTGACAAGCAGCTAGAACCCGGCTACAGGTAACAACATCATGCAAGAGCTAAGTTACTGGCAGCTGCTTCTTGCTTCCCGATCTCAGGGCATGCTGACTAATACTGTTTTACCTAACACTCCATGATCACCTTTAAACTTTTGCAGAAAGCATTCTTTGAGCAAGCCTGAGACAGCAACTAGAGTGCTTTCTTAGGAGGAGAAAAAGAGTCAGAACTAGAGTAGTAAACTAGAGCCTCCACATGGACACCCACCCTGCCCAGCCTGTGCGGTGTGAAGTGGCAGGGGATGGTACAGCAAGAAGGGTCATGCCTGCTGGCCTCTGTCTCTCAGGAAACATGGTGAGAGAACACAAGGGGCAGTTGCTTTCTAGTCAAGTCCAGACATGAAACGGGCACTGAACGCTTAAGGAGCAGCAACAGCCCTGGCAATCTGTAGAAGCACAGACAACATTACTGGCAGAAAAACATACATTTATGGACTCACATGTTCTGGGGCCTAGATGATAGGTTTATGAAATGAAGTACCTAAAATTTTACTTGTATTAACTGAAAAACATGCCAAAAATGAAAACAGATTGTATTATCACCCAGGACTGTTCTTTCAAACTAAAGGTATCCTTGACCATGTCAGCTCTCACAAATAGATCAACAGCAGAATCCGAATGGAAGAATCCCACGGGACACCTTGGTGGCTATGTAATATGGTCTCCCCACGCCGCAGTACTTGGCTGACACCACAGAATGGCATTAGATAACGACGCTGATAAGATCAGTTTTGACTTACAAATACACACAAAAATACCAGGAAATTAATAAAATTTAGTGCAGCAACTACCGTCCATTTGTATTCAGTGTTATTATGATACAGCCATATGAAAACGCCTGGCATTAATACATTTCACAGGACTTGCTCATGAACAAAACTGAGTAGCCCAAACAGCAAAATTTCAAAATGGTACTGTTCTAAAATCCATCTATTTACAGAAATAGGCACCGAAAATATGACATTCAATTCTCATATTCAAATTAAATCCATATTTTCTATTAAGAGATTGGGTCCCTTTAATATTTGATAAGCCTTTCAGCTGGATAAACATTCTGCCAAAATGAACCATCCTGTCACACAAAGCATTAATAACAGTAACATGTAAAAATCTTCCCCAATTGTTCCACTGTAGACATTAGACCTTACCGACTTTTTATGTAAGTTAGATTTCGAGGCACATTGTATAGGTTTATAGGATAAAACTAAATGCAATCTTAACTTCATGTTTTAGTGCCTCTCATGACACCTCATGTCTGCTCTGACTCTTAGCGGTGGCACCATGAAAGAAAGGATGAATTATCACTGGCTATTGGACAGAAACAAATGTAGGAAAATGATGACAGCGCTTATTCACATCAGGCTCTGTCACTTTGGCCAGTTCATTTTAGTATCCTTAACAGAAAATTTAGGTGCAATATTTTTAACTCAGCTTTGATGTTACACAGGGTTTTAGGAAATTAGGTTATAAATACAGTTTTTATCTGTTTGTATAAAGTTCTGTTTGTATAAAGCTGTACATTGGATACTGAGGTGAATCAAATCACCTCTTCTCTGGCAGGCTGATTTCCAAAAAGCTACTTCCTTTGATATCACAGAAGAGGGAGGCGATGAGAGCAAAGAAAGGGAAGGTCAAACATGCATTCTGTTAATAGGTACAAAGTAGAGTGGTACATGACTCATCAAATAGGCACTCCAGAGTTAGGTATTTTCTTCCCCGTCACATTTATTTCCTTTAAGAGCTTCTAGAGGTTTCTGCAGTATCCTGTCCTTAAAGTTTTAGAAAGAAAATGGTATTGGGTCAAATAATTTATTTTTTCATCTCCAGCTTTCATGATCCGCTCAGTAAACTTAACAATATGGCCCAAAGTTTGGTACCCAACAGTCTGGGATGCAGACCGGATGACTGCATGAGTGGCAGCTACATTTCCACCTTCTGCTGGAGGAGGTAAAGCCTTGGGACTCCACCCTCCCTTCCAGGAAAGCCGATTCTGTCATCAGAAGTGCACACAACTCGGGTAATCTTTAAAAGGGATTACATGAGCCTAAATCATACGTCCTATTGCCCACACCTGCAAACTAGAACAACAGCCCAAACTGAAGCTTTCCTCTTCCTTGAGCATGCAAAGGCAAAACAGTCACACGGGGCACCGGTCACTTCTCATTTCTCCCATCAGCATCAAATTGCTTTGTTCCCACAAGCCTGGAAACCTCCTCCAGCAACACCAGTGGCAGGCTCAGCAATATTGGGAGTAAAAAGGATACATGGAAAAGAGGGGGCAATACCTTAATCCTGAAGGTTGGACAGGACAGTTTAGAAAAATCTAAAATGCCACAATATAAACACTGACCTGTATTTATGCAAAAACATGCAACCAAACAGTGCTTTACTGTCAGTGATACTATTTACAGTTATGCCATAAATCATCTATTTTATTTATTCACTGAAATTTGTAAAAGATATCTCCCGTCATCTCTGTGCTCCTTGCATAAATGCACAGTGTAACAGTTTGAATATTTATATTTGGATTAAGAATGTTACTGTTTAATGTGTAACTGAAATGATTAATGTTTAAACAGTACATTTCTTCCAGTTGTCAAGTTATTATTAAAGGTAACTTGCAAATATGCCATGTAAAAATTACAACTGAAGAGGCGATGCTCACAGATGACTAAAGTTTATTTTCAAGCATTTAGCATTTTAAACTCACCTATTTTCTTGTGTCTTCATATTCTCTTAAATCATCCAGAGCTTTATATTATTTAGTGCACTTTTTTCTTGGATTATGCTGAGACCATAGTGGTATCACTCACATTGTCCACATTAAAGTATGTAGCTAAATAGGAATCATTCATCAAGGAACAAGATAAAGAAATTTCCAAAGTTGGCATTTGGAACAGTGAGCACATCTTTCTTCACTTACATATTTTTAAATACCAGGAGATGATCTTTAAAGTGAGATACATTCAATCTGTGGCACTCTTTTGCCATACCACAGCTGTTAGGCTACTTCTCATTCTCAGCAAAAGGGGAATTATCACAGGAACCTGAGGAATGTAAGTGGAAGGTTAGTGATGCACAATGTGTGGGGCCTCCTTCCCTCTTTGGCCCTACCTGCAGTATTTACACCTGCTCAGCATGCAATGGCTATACCAAGCAGAGGAGAACCAGAAGACTGTGTGACTGGAAGAAGCAAGAGTTGCACCTTTAATTCAGATCTAAAAGTTTTCTATTACTAAGTTCCATTAGTCCAAGAAATGTGATCAGCCCTCATCACAAACTGGGAAGCAGTCAGATATGTCCTTTCTTGCAAATCTTCAGATGCATAAGATACATACCTACTGCAAAGGTAATCACATCCACTTCTGGGGAGCAAACTACTTGGCTAAAGTTGAGCATACCTTTAAGTGCTAAGCATGTGTGCAAATCTTACCAGAATTGGGATTCTGGTCCTTATTAGATCTCACATGGTTAAGAAAAAACAGAAAACATTTTTGGTAATCTGAATAATTATTATAAAAATAAATAATAAAACCAAAAGAAAAAGAATCTAAAGAGTCAACAAAAAGAAAGGCGGGAAAAGGAGGTAAGGAAACATAAGCTAATAATGTGACGTTAAGTAAATCTACACTCATTAATGGAGTGCATCACTGCCTATGAGACACCAGTTAGATAATGGCTTACACTGCACAAAGATTTTGAGTGGTTAAGCAAGGGAGAAATCACAGAAATCATGGTAACCTTTGACTGAATATTTTACAAATTGTTGTTTTATGTAGGCACAAAATGACAACCAGATCATAAAAAAAATTCTGAAACTTGTCCTCTGGCACAATTATGACTGTAATGAACCACTTCCTTTTCACCTTTTGTGCCTACCCAGGAAGGCATAGCCCGTTCCCAAGCTTTCGCCTTTTGCCAATTATGTTCTTTGCAAAATCAGACCTTTCGGAAGACTTACTACTCAAAGTCCTTCTGTTTTAACAAAAACAGAGAAGCCCCCCCAAATCAGATAATTTTTTACACAGGTGTACAGAGGAACTTACAGAAAGAAATCAGATTATAAGACTAGTAGCACCATCAATTAAAATTGCCTGACACTGACTATTATATGCTCCTACTGTCAATGCTTTGTTTTTGTTTAATTGTTGGACTGATATTTGCTAAATATATGCCTTTCACAGGCTGACTTGGAGGGGGAGGGCAATCAGCCAAAATGTATCTATTCCTGAAAATAGGCAAATAAACAGTTAAAAAAAATCCAGTGAACTTTTCTTCGAAAACCTGTTATTCTTCCAAGTTTCCTAGAGGAGATAACTTATATTTGGCAGTAGAGATGGCCTCTGTACTGAAACAAACCTCTGTCAGCATAATTAAAGATCAATTACCTGAGTAACAGAGCTTTGGAAACCATGCATCTTACACACTCACTAGAAAGCTCTTGCAGTTAGACAAAGGATTCCACAAGCCCCTAAATCACTAATTCTAAAATCATTAATCAGTTGGGGCTGGAGTTGGGCATTGCCTAACCAAGCTGCCCTGTGATGCTCAAGGTTGCCCTATATTCAGGGCAGAAAGTGCTGGAACTGAAAACAAAAAGGTTGTCCTTTCTATGCCTCAGTGAAAGATAACCAGATGCTCCACTCTGACTAGGATTTATCCCACTATCCAGACAGATGTCTCTCAGACTTTCTTTGTACCAAACTTTTGTCTGGTAGCCAGAATGTTCCCCCTTTCAGCCCTAGGACTGTGTTCCTTCAAACACAGTCACACATAAGCAAAAGGACATCCTTTCTTCAGCTCCTCTCCCAAATCACACAACCCAACAGCGTGCTCCCAACTACAGCATCAGGCCAGCAGAGGCATTTCATTCATTATGATCCAGTGTTAGAGGCATTCTCCATGAGTCTTGGTTTGTCGGACAGATTTCTTTCTCTCCCAGAAAAAGAAATCTGGTCACCTTATTTTAATGCCCTTACTAAGACACTTTTAATCTACCCAGTCAGGCAGTGATTATAACATTACATAGCTAAAAGATATTTTTTAGTCTGCATAAAATAGATAGGTACAGTTTTTAAGGGTAAAGGTGATGAAGACTAAGATTGGTGCCACAGTTTAACTGAAGCACCTATGCTATATAAGAATTTTAGGAACCAATTGAGCTAGTCACCTCAAAATCTCTGAAGGTCTTAGGGGGTAATTAATATGGTTGATAAATTGGATCCCACCCAAGCTTGATTCAAGTTTGTCTTTCTTGTCAACTAGAAAGCTAGAAAGAAGATTATTCTCTTGCTTTAATTCCATTTCAACTATATTAAAACTCAATTTCTCTGAAAATAAAATCTTGTTTTCATAGAATCATTTAGGTTGGAAAAGACCTTTAAGATGATCAAGTCCAACCGTTAACCTAGCACTGCCAAGGCCACCGCTAAACCATGTCCCTAAGCACCACATCTACACGTCTTTCAAATACCTCCAGGGATGGGGACTCAACCACTTCCCTGGGCAGCCTGTTCCAATGCTTGACAATCCTTTCAGTGAAGAAATTTTTCCTCGTGTCCAATCTAAACCTCCCCTGGCGCAACTTGAGGCCATTTCCTCTCATCCTATCGCTTGTTACTTGGGAGAAGAGACCAACACCCACCTCGCTACAACCTCCTTTCAGGTAGTAGTAGAGAGCGATGAGGTCTCCCCTCAGCCTCCTTTTCTCCAGGATAAACAGTCCCAGGTCCCTCAGCCGCTCCTCATAAGACTTGCTCTCCAGACCCTTCACCAGCCTTGTTGCCCTTCTCTGGACATGCTCTAACACCTCAACATCCTTCTTGTAGTGAGGGGCCCAAAATTGAACACAGTATTCGAGGTGTGGCCTCACCAGTGCCGAGTACAGGGGCACGATCACTTCCCTACTCCTGCTGGCCACACTATTTCTGATATAAGCCAGGATGCTGTTGGCCTTCTTGGCCACCTGGGCACACTGCCGGCTCATGTTCAGCCGGCTGTCAACCAACACCCCCAGGTCCTTTTCCAACAGGCAGCTTTCCAGCCACTCTTCCCCAAGCCTGTAGCGTTGCACGGGGTTCTTGTGACCCAAGTGCAGGACCCAACACTTAGCTTTGTAACCTCATACAACTGGCCTCGGTTTTGTTTTGGTTTAAAGCTTTTTATGTTTTTTTTCTGGGCAGAGAGGAATTTTGAGAAATGTGTGAAAAACCATTTGGCCATTTTAATAAAGGAAGACATTACTGATACAGAAACAAGCAGAAATCAGAGCCTCCGGTAATCTTTAGAGATGTAGACCATACCAGCTAAAGATGGTGTAATGTGCCAGTGAAGCAGTGAAAAGTTGCATTTGCTGAAGTTCTGGCCCAGCGAATGTGCAGAATGAGGACCAGCAATGCTTACCTCTGTATTTATTCCCTGAACAGAAGGTGTATAAATTAATTATTTTAAGATTATATTGATAGAAAGTCCTAATACTCCAAGGAGTTTTGGTTGGATGCATCCTGCTCTCATTACCATTACATGGACAGTAGACAGACACAAAAGTTGAAGCAAGTTCAAAGTCTTTAAAGGACTGCTGCTATGCTTTTTACACTTGAATAAAAGCTGGTAAAAGCTGCAGATCCTCACATGATCTCATTAAGCATTTAGCTAGAAATGACTAATAGACAAAGACTTTGTAAAATCTGGAAGAGAAATGTTAGACACGTTCAGATCAACTTTTGAGAAAAATACTATTTTAAAAACAGGGGTGCAATGATACTTACCACATAGCAAAGAGCTATCCTCTTCTACTGTCTTATTATAGACCCAGTCCTCCTTTCTCCAGCGTATAACACCACTATCTTTGCAGTCCAGAGATTGCTTTATATTTGCTTTATCCCACATTCTGAACAAGTACAGCTCCCCAGTCATACCCAGGTTAGGTGACATAGCTGTACCTGGTAGCTTTGAACAGCCAAGTAAGAACTGCCCTTTTCCAGGGAAATTAACCTTCCCAGTTAGTTTTTTGTTTACTTTTTTTGTTCCATTTATGAATACCTTCATCTCCTCATCTTCACTTTTCCACTGGATACATATTTCGTTCCAAGTGTTTTCATGAAGTCTTGCTGTTGCATTTATTTCATTTCCGAACAACCATATCCTCAATTTACCATGATCTCCTGTAAGTCCAAGATCATACTTATTTGCAGAGAGATTGGTGTGAGGTGTTTCTTGATTGTATACATATGCTGTCCAGGGCCTATTTGAGGAATATAGCTTGAGGTGCACACAGACAATGAATTCTTTCAAGGGACGCAGAGAAATTCTTGGTGACATAGTCCAAGGATCTTCACATGCAGTCTTAAAGACGGCTTTATATTGTCCTAGGAAATCCTCCTGATCTAAATAAAGAAAAGGTGATTTGTAAAATGATTTTGTTTTTCAAAGGATCTTCTGTATGAATGTTATTCTTCCATCTAGTACTGTTCCTAGGCATTTACCTAGGAGTTCTCAAAACAACACATTAAGAAACAACCTTGTATCCTTCTCTTTTGTGGTTTTTTTTTGTGATGGGGAAGCGGCAAATTTGGAGGCAGTCAATAAATCCTAGCTGCTCATGAAAGCTTTGAAGTAAAACTCATGCACAAGACGAAGGATGACCATGTAGCTCTCTAAAGCAGCACTCAAACAACAAGTGGGAAGCAAAAAGAGAATCACAGATCCTGGTTCCTATTCCCAGGAATGCACAGGTATTTTGCGTTTAATAGATACTGGATAAAATACAGAAATGGAGCTAGAAGAAGGAACTATAGTCCTTACTGCCTTCTCATGCCCTGGCCTTGCACCCTCCTTCTCTGAACAAGATCATGCTTCTCCATGCCATTTTTTTCCAAACCTAAGATTCTTAAATCCTCTGCTGCATACTGGCAGAGTTTCAGCAAGAAAGGTAGAAAATAGCCATATTCTAGAAGAGAATGAGTTTAGGTAACTTTCAGGAAATGAGTTTTGGAGCCACTGGTTTATTTTAAATTTAATCCCATCCAGCCCCCATTCCCTGTTCTCTACCAGGGCATTTACTTAGAGGGACATCTGGTCTGAGAATCTCAAATGTACTGAGGCATTGAGATGGTGGCAACCCGGAGTTCAGCTGTGACAGTAAATAGAATTTTAGGTGCTAACAGTAAATTTACTGGTGAAAACAAGGTGTCAGGCTCTGTCAATGCTGGTAAAACAAATAGTGCGAGGGAATGCCCCAAACACTGGAACTTGATCATAACTGTTAAGTTCCTGTAGATGCCTCATTTCCTCCATTGTCCCACTACGGAAAAGTACAGGCTTTGTGGCTGTAGATGTAAGCTCTTTGGAGCTGACTCTTATTTTGTGGAAAAATGCACACTCCAATTGCACAACCATTATCATGATTGCTTGCTTTATGGTGCACCCATCAGCAACAAAATAAATCCAAACTAAGAAAAACTCCTATGGGACATGAAATGGAACTACAGAAAAATGAAACAGCCCAGTAGATGCTCAGCCAGTGCAAGAGAAGACATTACTGACACCTTTAAGGAGGCATTTATTTATCAATATACGCAGAGCTTTTATGTACCCTCCAGAAGAAGTATATGATTAATCATGATTGGTCAGGGTTGGATAGCAGGAAAAGATTGGTCAATATAGGAAGAAAGCTTTTCCATTAGTTCCCCTCTGAAAAGACAAATTTCCAGACAACTTGGATCAGGTTTTTTTTTTCCAAGGTAGGTTACATTCATAGTCCTAGTTAGCTGTCAAGGTCACAGCCAGCTCTTCTGTGATCTTCTCAACCAAGCAGAGCACCAGCTTTCATCAGGTGAATTCTGAATCAGGAATGCGTTCAACTTCTGTCTCTTGACCACAGGGCTCTCAAATTTCTTTTTCAATAGCAACAAATGAAAAACAGGAGGATGTTCCTAACTTCCAAGTGCAGCTTGATAGGTACAAGCTACCAGAAAAAGTTCGAAATACGAAATATATCAATCCAGTTTCATGGAAACATCATTGATAACTATTCTTGTTGCATACTATAGCTTTGAGACTCCCTTTGTGATGCTAATTAGCAGAAACCTGTAGGCATCTTTCACAACCCTGAATCATTCCTGAAGTTCAACATACATCATGGAAGTGCCATACAAGGCTATAGACGAAACAAAAAACTCTCAGGGACTAGGCTGAATTAGGTGAAAATCCTAACTACCAGACAGTGGATTTTGAATGGCAAGGTAACACTTAGCATGGTTCTACAGCAATGGAGAAGAAAAACACACTTGACCCAACAGCAAGCAGTAGAACTACTTCCCCCCTGCCCAACCCTAACGCATGAATTCACTCATGCAGTCTGGCCATTTGTCGGAGCCTAACAGGCAAAATCTGGGATACTCAGCTAAGAACAGTTCAGCATGGAAAATCAGTTTTTAAAACATGACTTAAAAGCTGGGGTGAGGAAGATTGGGGAGGAAGTGGAAGTGTCACAGAAGTGGAGATTTCTAGATACAGACTCAAATGCACCTACCTTTTTTAGTAAAAAGATGACTACAATTAAAATAGATCTGCTACCTTCCAGTTCGGACAGATCATAAGGAAACTGATTTTACAAAGGAAACAGCTAGCTAGATATACAATTATATGCCAACACTTGTGACACAGTCTCTCCAAAGAAAACTAATTGCTCAAGCCTTTCATTATTAAGTAGGAACTATTCTGAAGGTTTTGAAAGATTTGATGCAGCTGCTGTTCCTCAGAGAGTATATGTCAGAAGTATAGTTGCATGACTCATATACCCTCCAAAATTCCTGTAAGCAATCTTGAGCATGCAGAGATGGCCAAAGTGAACAGTTAAGGAAGTCCCCTGACATAGCTTCAAAACTTGAAGTCACTGTTAACTATCCAGATTGGAAGATTGGAAGTCCATTCCTGAGCAAAAATGTTAATCGAAACTTGAAGTACCATCAGCAGACTTGATTTTGGAAGTGAACAAATTCTGAGAGGCTTGATTTCATGTTAAGCATTAAATCAGTGTTTATGTGCCAACAGTGAATTAATTAAAGGGCTGAAAAATCCTATTACATTCTTTAGAGAAGTTGACACTATGAAGCTGTCAAGGGACCCAGAGTGGACATAAACTTGGTGGAAACAGTCTTAAGGCAGGTAACCAACAGAAATTATGCAAAATGAGATCAATCCTGCTAATGACTCTCCTAGTCTGCTTTGTATCATTCAAAAAGACTGCTGTTGATCAGTATGCAAGGCCTGACGAATTAATTTAAACTAATAAAAGAGTTTACTTAGAGAGGTCTACCTTTCCGGAAACTGGAAAGTCTGGCCCACTTTGCTCCAAACAGTTAAAAAAAAAAAAAAAGGTGCCAAAAAGGGGTGCCAAAGTTAAGAGAACAGATACCAATACTATCTGAATTGTTACAAGAAAGGCTTGGAAAATTTTATATGGTTTGTCTACCCAAAGAATGCTGAAAAAGCACAAAGGAAATCATAACCATTGTCAGAAAATGCACTTTGCTGTTCCAAGTGGAACACACGTAGTACAGTGTTAAATTAGTTACAAATTAATTATCAACATCATCTTGGCTAAGTCTGTTTGATATGTGGATGGATGCAACGTAAGTAGGAGGTGACATTACTTAAAGCTTTTGGAAGTTTTGTTAATCATCGCTTATTTTCTCTAGTAATGGTACTTGTGGGCTGTGGCCCACCCTTGACCGTAGAACTGAGGAGGTGGAACTGGCTGTGCTCTGACAGGAGGGGCATCCCTGGCTTACAATTAGTTCCTTTGGGTCCAGACGATACAAATCACATTCAAAACATACCTTTATCACCACAGCACAGAAAAGGTAGCATAGTAGAAAGAATGCTCAAAACATCTCCAGAGTAAGAAAAATAAGCAAAAATCACAACTTGGAGTCAAGGAAACTCCATGCAATAGTAATTGTGGGCTGACTTTTCAATGTAATTTGCTGTATTTGTGCACTTAACCTCTTTCAGAACTGCAAATTCTTCCTTCTTAATATATTTCTCTCTAATAGATGCAAGAACTGGGGTTTTTACCCTTTCTAAAACTAAGAGCATCCACTTAATAAGCATGTTCTCTTAAGCCCTAAAAGAAACCCTGAAATGTATGCACATACTTCCAAACATTTAAAATAAACTTTCTGAGAATGACAAGGTAATGCAAATGTAAGCCAAAAATGTAATCTCTCTTTTTTCAAACATTTTCAGATAGTAATAAATGATATCTTTGCAAGAGATAGCCAACCACAGGTAGTAAGAAGTAGACATACAGGAGCAAATCCTCTCAGTACATAAGTACCAGTGTTATTTTGCTTACATTACTAATAGCTACTGTATCAGTATAGTTGAGCATTAATATAGTTGACTATTCTCTTGAATAAAAATAGCCACAAGTCTATGTGTCTGCACAACCTGGCTTTTAACCAGTAACAATAGTCATTAATTTCTATGCAAGCATTTGCCACCTGTAACACATATGGCTTGCTACAGTTCATTAAAATGACATCACAAGAATATTGTACCCTTATGTATTCTGCCTAGAGCTCATAACTGTTCTTTATAAAAAGTTTAAAACTTGAAACTTTTTACATGTGGGTCACTTGATTCTGCTGAACGTTTTGGAAATCTGAATCTAAGACCTGTTTCCTCAAAAATAATTTCATCCCTCATTTTCATTCACAGTTGTATTTGGATATCTGGGGATAAACTACGCCACATTATCCAGAGTGTCCTAGACATCAGAAAGAACACAGGCAGTTCTTCTCTCTTCCTATTTCCTGGAGAGTACAAACATACTTTGGCACCTTAGATGAGGAGAGAACTGAATAGAGATGCTGCTGACAGTGCTAACAGCCTAAAAAACAAACAAAAAAATAGGGTGGAACCATAAGTAAACCCTTGCGTCAGTTTAGCTTTTCTTGATGGATTACTGACACTTGCAAGTGATACGTAGGTGAAAGATGAAATCCCTCTTTGCTTGCTTCCTCAGAACTCTACATGCAGTTGAATTTTTCCTGGAAAAATTCTTGTATGACATCCGCCCACCTGCTGAGCAGCCCTGTCCTTTTTACTATTCAAAGTACATGAGGTTAAAACCTCACCATCTTAGTAACAGTTTTATCACCTGAATCTCAAATTCTGTCTCAATAAAAGCTTCATTTAATGAAAATAACTACATTTGGAGAATTAGAATCAGAATTAGTCTAGTCTGTAAACCTATGAACTTTCATTGCTAGTACAATGTCATTAAGCAGGCATATTTACTAAGTACATTAGAACTGCAAGAAACTCCGACCTTCTAGAGTAAAATAACATGCCATGACACAGGAAGCAGTTTCTAAAACTAGCCATTAAGTACATGGCAAAAAACACTTCTAATTTTTTAATATTCCATGCACATTACCAACATCATAAATGTATTACACACTATTGATATAAGGAGGTTTTACAAATGACAAGCACTGTTATCTGTATCAGTTGAGGTCCAGAGTAGTGACAGACTTGTATCTGTCAGCTTACAGAATAGCCATGAATAAAACACAAATTGCTGATTCTACTGTATCTCATGCAAAAGCATCACCATGTCAGTTACCCAATTTGTACAAGAACCTTATGAATTTATTTTTCATTTACTGCTATATAAAGAGCATAGACTGTCAAATTCAAATACATCATTTCTGTTACATGTTTTGGACCTTATTACCTTTTCCCTAGCCATATTCAGATCCACAACCAAGAGCAATGCAGATGTTCTATGCTCATACATGCACTAAGTAGAGCGACGCTCAAAGGATCTTGTGGTGTTTGTGTAAGAGCACTGTAAAAGATTTAACAACACGTTCTGAATAGTAACACTTCCAGTTCAAAAAAATAGCAAGAAAGTAATTTGTCTTGTTATTACATACTGTGTTTACATTCTCTCCTCATCCATAGCCAAAAAGAAGCTACTACTGAAGATTTTTTATGAAAACAAATACTGTAAACATAGGGTTTGTATATCCAAAGTGCTAAGCACCAACTGTTGCATTTCTTGTTAATGGCAGTTTTTCCTCTTGATTTCAGGACAGAAACTTGCCTGTTCTGAATACATTCAAAAGTCCTATTCATCAAGAATAATGCTATTTATTTGGAATACCAACACTAGGTAAATCAGGAAAAAATTGTCTTACCTTTGTCTGCTGTAGCCAGGAACAAATGAAGTAAAAGGACTGCTAGAACAATCCTGAATCTCAAGAAAATGTCCTCTATTCTGCCAACACAGCAGTGCTGTTTTCCCCAGGCAACCATTCTAGAAGAAAAAAAAAAAAAAAAACCACAGTGACTAGAAAAAGTGCAGGTGTGCAGATAGTATGACAAATTATGTTTCCAACCCAAGAGTGTAAATCTTTTCAACCCTGTTACACTGTTGAGTATATATCGTACAGAAATGCACAAACACTCTGTAGAGTATTACCAAGTCACCAAGAAAGAAAGAGCTGTTTGCTGAAAGGAAAAAAAACAAAACCAAAAAAACCCCACTCAAGCTCTAATTCTCCAAAGACACAAATACATAAGAGCATGGCCATGAGTCCTTGAACAAATAAGGCTTTCAACAGTTGAAAAATGAACAAACAAACAAACAACAACAAAAAACCACACACAACCCCCCCCCCCCCCAACCAAAAACAGCCAGAGAGCAAGCTTGGAGAGCTTATCCAAAAGCTTCATTAATGTCAGTAAGTATATAGAAAACATCTCTTCAGTCCCCTACCCACAGGTTCTATCATCTGACATTTTAATAGCAACACTGTGAACTCCTAAGTAAGAAGCAAGAGGTTGATTCCCAATCCTCATCTCATTCTCAAGGCAAGAAGCTACTGCAAAAAAAAGAGAAATGCTGTAAGTCACTGTGGGCAGTTCATGGAGAGTATCATCAAAACCTGGTTTGTCCACATTTCTTCCCAGTGATGGTTGCCTAATGTAAGCATAGGACATGGTTGTGGACAAAGAACATGCCTCCTACTATAAGAGATAATGTTCTATGAAATGATACACTTTTTTTAAAGAGATCTTTTCAAAAAAGGTACATCTCAATATTTTGCATGCTAAAAGAAACATTAAGTGAAACATTCACGTGCTTTTTGCATGCATTATTTCTTAAATAAAAAGGTTTAGAGATACATAGTTACAAGTGATTCTATAATTGATTCTTGAAACAAATGCAAAGCAGTAAACTTTATGTATTGTTTATCTTCAATGTATCAGCTTTATGGTAGACCAGAGCATTCTGCATGACTCCAGAAGTTAAATTTTGCCATCACAAGTTTGGTGTATGTGTGAGTGTATTGGTTAGCACTCATACTGCTCGCAAACTTTACTGTATTTTTGCACAAGCTGTATCAGGCTGCAATAGGTTCCCTTCTTTTCAGAAACTGTGAACTGTGAACTCTTTCAGGAGTTGTAAATTCATCTTAAGGTTTGGGCTAAAATGTTTTTTGCAAGCATTCACATTAATGTCAATATTTGTTAGCATAAAATGGTTACTATGGGCTGAACTCTCCAAGAGAAGTGCTGGAGGAATAAACTGAGAAACAGTGAAGTTGCTAGGTAATTGACATTTCGAAAATTGACTAAATGTATGTTGTGCTTTAACCCGGCAGGCAGCTAAACACCACACAGCCGTTCGCTAACTCCCCTCCGCCCCAGTGGGATGGGGGAGAGGATCGGAAAAAAGGTAAAAATCATGGGCTGAGTTAAAGACAGTTTAATAGGACAGAAAAGGAAGGGAAAATAATAATAATAATAATAATAATAATAATAATGATAAAAGAATATACAAAATAAGTGATGCACAATGCAATTGCTCACCACCCGCTGACCAACGCCCAGCCCGTCCCTGAGCAGCGGTCACCGCCCCCCGGCCAACTCCCCCCAGTTTATATACTGAGCATGACGTCATATGGTATGGAATACCCCTTTGGCCAGTTTGGGCCAGCTGTCCTGGCTGTGTCCCCTCCCAGCTTCTCGCTGGCAGGGCCTGAGAAGCTGAAAAGTCGCTTGACTAGCGTAAGCACTGCTCAGCAACAACTGAAACATCAGTGTGTTATCAACATTATTCCCATCCTAAATCCAGAACACAGCACTGTACCAGCTACTAGGAAGAAAATTAAATCTATCCCAGCTGAAACCAGGACAATGTACATGCAAATAAATTATACATATATGATAACAACATAGAAAACATAAAGCAAAGGCTTTTTAAAAATTAGAGCACTGCAACAGTGTCGCCAGCCAGTGTTTTCCATAATTATACAGTATGCCGTATTTCTAGCACAAAAATAAGATCATATTGATTGCATTCAAACAGACCAATCTGGATGACACATACTGCTTCCACTTTGCAGATTCTGGATGCCACACTTAACATTGAAATACACTCAAGAAATAACAGTCATATTGTGGCAACGTCATGAATGACATCTGCATGGGTGCTGCAGATGTTAACCAGCAGGAAGACAGGCTATTGATAAAAGGAATACAGAAATCAAGCATATTAAAGCTGAGAGAAAATAAATGGTATGCTAAAACAATGGACATAGCTAATACACACAATCCTATGCAGGAACAGAGCAAAACCAACCAAAAACAAGTAAAAAAAGCAAGAAATGTCAAAGGTGAGCTAGCTTTCTAAAGATTCACAGGAAACATGTCCAAACCTGTCTTCAGTTTGCTTCTCTCGAATGCCTAAAAATCAAGTCTCATTAATAAAGCTGTTCAGTCAGTAAACTAAGTAATAGAATTACATTAATTATCCTAAGAACCTGACAATGAAAACTGCCATGCTTCAATATATTTGACAACTTCAAGGATTGTGCATCTACAATATAATTTACTAGGGTTAAAAGAGATGCCCATCCAAAAGCTGTGTTTCCTTTCTTTGCTTACTCACGCTTCCCATTCTAGTCTCAAATTAGGTCATTTCCAAGCAAAGCCAAGCTGCGCATCTATTCCTCCATTTTATGGGGAAATCTCTTCTTTTGTACAGTAAACCAACTATCCGTAGTGATATATTTGGATAACAAACCGAACACAAATTCCAGCATCCCTTGCCTCTACTACCTAGACATCAAGAGTTGAAATGCAAGTGGGATGGAGCCCAAAAATACTCAGTGGCACCCACAAGTTTAGCCATCGACGCTGGTAAGTACTGAAGCAAACTGCTTGCTCTGTGTCACATAGAATACTGATTCAGAATGCTCCTACATTCCCTGCATTTAGTTTCCTCCTTAAACTTCAGTTCTGCAAAGAGAGATACATGAAATGAGCTGACTAGGACACAGGTTTAATCCTGTACCATCAAGCCTGCCTTCTATTTGGTCTGGTAGACCTCATTAGACAATCACGTTACTGCCTCATCCACCAGAAATAGCAACCGCATTCCAAGAGTCTAAATTTGAGGGCAGGAGCCAAGAAATTCCTGGTTCTGACTCCAACTCTGCCTGAGTGCTATCTAGCCCTGAGGAGTTTGAATGGACCTTCCTCTAACTCAGGCCTTCCAGAGTGAGCTTTGCTAATATTTGTCCAGTGTTTAAATGAAAGGCTGTAATAAGTACTTTCAGCACATTTAGGTTTTTATCCCCTCTGTGATTTTTGACATTGTTCTCACTTCCTGAGATGGGCCGGCGCAAAGACAAATGGGGACAGAGGCACAGCTTCTTGCTGACAGAATACAGTCACATCAAGAACTCTGAAGCTATTCAAAGCTATGAATGCAGATTAATGGTCCCAGGGACAACAATAAAATCCAGATAGCAGGAAATCAAGTAAATGTATAAAGTGAAATCCTGACAGGGTCACAGCTCACTTGACTTTGCAAGACTTTGGACATTTACGCTAGCTCAAGATTTGTTCAAATGTCTGGATAAAAAAATGCAATTAAGAGAGTTAGGGAAATAACATTAGTATTTCTTTCTTTTTGCAACAATGCTGTTTAGACATTACCAAAGAAAAGGATGCTGCTAGCTTTGATAGATTTTTTTAGATTTTTTAAAGAAAAAGCAAGATGTAAAATAGGATTTCACCATATCTACTGAAATAAAGATCATATGATACATTACAAAACATTTGGACATTATGTTTCTCTTAAACTTATTTAAGCCCTTCTTTGTATTGGAATTCTAAAGCTCTACTCTTAATAATGATCCTGAAAAGTAATGTAATTGTAAATATGTAGTTGTGAACATCATAGAATTAGGCATAAATGATTTTTTCATTTGTTAAGTTTGTTCATTTTTTCAAATGAATTTTTTTATTGTTCATTATAAGAGATGAATAGAGCATGACTCAGAGAGCCCAGAATGAATCTGCATAGTTTTTGCAGTAGGATGAAAAATTTTCACTTGTAAATCAAGCAAGTCTAATCAAGTACAACAGCTACTGGGCACAACTACTGAGCCACCCAGGGGTGGGAAAGAATTCTATGCACAGACCACAGGTAAAGATATAACTGGCTGCCTTTACTTTCTCACTTAATATTCTCAAGTAACAGTTAAGTCACTTTTATTTACAAAGAGCTAACTGCCTGAAGTAGAAAAGCATATAATCAATTACTTTTGTTTATGGTCAGTGGATAAAATGGAAATTCAGAAAACAGAAAGTAAGGGCTCAGGCATAAATCTGTTCCCTCCAGTTCGCTCTCCATGAAGGGTGCTCTATTTTGACCAGCAACAATCTTGTAGCATTCGTACACAGGTTTCAGACAATATATCGTACCATGTCATCAATTTGAAAGTGAAACTAGAATTGATAAAACTTTCCTTAAAACAAGTGAACAAATATACTTTGAAACATTACATGGTTGTTTTGTGTGTTGCGTTATACATGTTGCAGTTCTGCATTAATATCACATTCTCTGGAAATTAAAGAGGTTACTGGAAATGAAGACAGGAAGATGGTATAAAGAGGAGTCTTTATTCTTACATTAGTATTAATTAGTTTATGTCATACTATTTTACTAGTTTTTTGATGAAATTGTCCTTCAACACAATGGGAGTTTTACCTGCCTAAGAAGCACAGAGTTTCTGCAAGAGAAGTTACTGAAGTCTAACAGGTTGACCAAGACAAACACCATGACGCGCAGGCCGTTGCAGAAGGACAGGCAGAATAGAGGGATGAAGGTCAGTAAGCTGACAGCAACTTACAAAAGCAGGCAAAGAAAATTGTTAAAACCAAGGCCTGTAAGGCTTTTACTGTGTTTACTCTGCTGCACCCAGCTTTGTACCTCTGAAAGATAAGTAACATTGTTTGAAGTTGATGTTTTTAAAGCCCTTCAGCTAGCTAGTCAGTCGCAGGTATCCACAGTGAAAGGACTTCGAGGTGCCCCAGGAAACTGGGCTTGTTACAAACACAACTAGAAGGCAGAGGAGATGGAGTCCGTGCCTCTGCAACCAGCCTCAAGGGGGACTGCATGGGGCAGCTCCACTCAAACTGCAGTATGAGAAACCTGGACTGCTTTCCAGGTGTGCACCCACAGGTGACATATCAAGAGATACAGGGCTTACCTTAAGCCACTGCTTGCCTTGTATTACAGCAGATATATTTTCAATAGGCTTAAAACCAAAGAAAGCGCAAAACATAAATGCAGCTGTACTGTGCTGTAGTGTACTTTGTTAAATCACTTTTTGAAAAATACATTCAAATTTTACAATTCCTGTTGAATATATTTATTTACTGGCAGTCTTTAAAATTTAAAAAACTATTAGTTCTTTTATGCCAAGTTTTAGCCAGAGCAGGTTCTCACTGCCAACGCATAAACTGTTGGTAACAGAAACTTATGCTGGAAATCATGACCCAAAGCAATCAATCATTTACTTCTAACCATGCTGTCTACTGCTGCACTTCAAGCTGTTTTGTTCAAGTCACACTTATTTCATCCCTAGTCTTTGGGGCTCATTCTGTCTACTTTTGTAGTTATCTCCTATTAAAATCTTGGGTTTTTATAAAAATATTTCCCAAATGTATAGAATTTACTGCTGAGGAGGAGGGTAATAATGAATGGTAAGCTTCTGGCTGTTGTTCTGTGACAGTCTGCATTATTCAAATCTATACTAGGTGATAAAAGGCAGAAAAGAGCAAGAGAAACATCATACTGCCCAGGTATGAGAACTTCTTGATGCCTTGAATTACTTTCAGAAACATAAGACTGTAGACTTCTTCCATCAACTCCTTATATTTTCCAGGCTGGAACCAAAATGTAGTAAAGTTTTTATGCTATTTTTAAATTTTGGCTGAAGCGAGTTAGATGTAATAGGGAGGACGCTTATGTTGGAAAGTCTTATGTCACTGTGAATTTTGGCACATACAGTATCCACTGACTTAACAGCAGAAGTAGCACCATTGATTTTAAAAAAGTTGTTCCATGGGGGTTTTTTTAATGCATTTTTTCCAGAAGACAGTAATATGATTATTACTGTCTGATAATAGCTTGGTTTTCATTAATCTTCCCCAGTGTTTATCAAAGGCTGTAAAAACAGGCATACTGTGTCACTTTATGGAGAACACCAGCTTTTCCTAAGACTACAATGGCAATGTGTAAAGACAGTTCAAGGACCTTCCAAACATGTCCTCCTGACATAAATCTTTACTGCTTCCAAAGATATTAAATATTTTACTTTTTAATAAGTTGACTTACAGAGAGCAGCAAGCCACTTAGTTACAGACACCAGTCTTCTGCAAAACTCATAGCTCATTGGTTCAGCTCTTAACAGAAATAAACAGGAGGAAAAATTCTCTGAGAAATCCATTCTTTTGTTTAGTCTTTCAACTGCTGCAGGGTACTGGTGTTAGAAAGATTATTTTTTTATTTTATTTTACAAATACCAAGCTGTGTAAGCCAAGGTCTGCCCTCAGTTCAACTCACAGATCTCCCCTTGGATTAGTGTAAAAGTGTAAGCTTAATCATTAAGGTTTATGTAAGTGGATTCGTGAGTGTAATATGCTCTCCATTACAGACCTCAGTGCCAAAAAGCACTTTGAGTACTTAATTCTCTCTTACAGTAACTTGTGTCATTGTATATAGTGCAAAAATGGAACAGGGGACAACTTCAAGCAAGTTTTTGTTCCCTCTTATCCAGTTTGGCAATGTTTCACCTCCTCATATCCAACAGTCACCTGGGAGATGAGCAAGAGGCCTCTTTCTAGCTCTTATAAAAGTTCTACACTATCCAGGAAATCCTCTTCTGTGTTGAGTATTCCCTTGAGAGAACAGTATTATCCATGCACTCTAGTAAATCTTCTAGAGCAAACTAAAAAGCCCTTCAGTGACAATACCTGAGCAGGTTTCCACTTCAAAGAGTTTACAAAGTACTGATGAAGCATAAGAAGCAGAGATGTAATGAAAGTAGTTATGTTTGTCACAGGTCTGGTTACTTCAACTACAGGCAGGTTGTTTACATTTTCATTAATAATACTTCGGGGTATGGAGGTGTATAGGTTTCAGGGTGGGGAATAACAAAAGAAGTGTTCTGCAGAGTAGAAGACTGAAAGTACAACAAAGACCACATTTAAGTTGGCACACAGAAAACAGATTAAAGGAATGCTAGACATGCACCTTGAGCCATGTAAAAGGGATGAGGAAGGGTGTACAAAGATGTAAGTATAGAAAAGTAGACAAACACAGTTTTGCAAAACCTTTATATTCAGTAACAGGACTTGAATTTGATGCAGAGAGAAAGAGGCGAGGACAAAGACTTTTCTAAGGCTGGAATATTCAAACCAGTGAACAATGTAAGCAGGCTGTAAGGAATCAAGAGAGGGCTAGGCATGCCAGAGAGAAGACTGTTCAGCTCATGCTTTCAATTTTCCTACTTTTCAAAAATGAGACCTGAAAGTTTATTTCATCTCACTGTAAGTGGGTAAAAAAAAAAGGAAACAGTTGTTTCTGCTCAGTTTACACTTCCCTTCCCCACTCTCCTTTCCATGCTTTCTTGGCTTGAACAGCACCGTCTCCCCCCCAAAGTCTTAAAAAAGAAATTATATTGTGATTTTATCCTAAGCTTCACTTTATGGACTTAATAGGTCTCTTGGATCTTGCACTTGGAGCTGTTAAAATTTCTCTGGAAGCTAAGAAGCACAACACTTGGTGGAGTTTTTTGTTTGGGGTTTTTTTTTCTTTTAAACAATCTCTCAGACTGATTTAATCAACAGCCCAATGACCAAAATTAATAGTTTGTATCAAAGAAATAAAACTCATCAATTTTGAAAGATGGATGCACTGAAGCAAGCATCTTCCAGAGCCCCACTACAACTCCGATTAGGAATATGGCATCACTACCCTACACAGCCTAAGGAAACACAGTCACTTTGGCACCTCAGTCTTCACATGGGGTAAATATTTGGGGGTCCTCTATTAAGGCATTCTAAGAAACAGGGTTATGCCAGAACAGTGTTCTGGGCCTCTTTTAGCACTGCTCCTCCTTAGGGTACAATGTAAGTCTATGGAGCACAGGGGAAAGGAGATGGCACCATTGCCAGGACAAGCGCCATAACCAACCGTTAGCGGAAGAAGGGGAGGCAAAGTTCTGAGACTGGAGCACACGTTAGACTAACACAACTGGAACAAATTAGTCAATAGCAATCATTCTTAAATACTTGAAAGTGGTCACACAAGAAAGTAGATGACTTCAAAGCAACTTCAGAATAATTTATTGAAACCAGCACCATTTCTGTCTGCAGCCCCCACGAACACATCAGCTCAGAAAATTTACTTTGTACAACTACACTCCACATGGCTTCTTTCACCATCACCACCTCTATAACAAAAAGTGATTAGCCTTCTTACAAATAAACCACCCTAACCACTATGCTGACTTGCTGAAACATAGATAAGGGGGATGAAAAACAAAAACACTTTTTAATTCAAGTTGTATGAATACTTGGACTATGCTATGAATAAGTAATGATGGAACAAAGCCCCCCAGACTTCAAAACATGAAGTGATAAATATTATCAGAAACCCATTCAGTTAGCTTACGTCCATAATTAATTTGGTGCAAAAGAAACAAAGATACTCAAAGTCTGGTTGGGAACTCAGAAATTAAATGTGGAATTTGGCAACATTCACAATCAGGCATGCCCAGATGTCTAGTAAATCCAGGCAGAGAGCCACAGTAATATTTTCTCCAAAGAATATAGAAGGGATTTTTAAGAGAATATTTAAAACACTAAGAGCATCAGTAAAAAGATTTTGGGTTTTGTTACGTGTGTACAATCATGTTTCCATAATTAGCATACTCACATTACTCATTTTCTTGCTAGTTCTACCATTTCTAAATGAGTCACATCTTGTCAAACGTGACAACGTCTGGCAAACCTACTGATGGATCTCTTAGGCTTTAACTCTTCAATGATTCCTTTAAGGAACACCATAAATGAGAACATACGCAGTGCTTAATTTGTGAGTGGTTGTTCTTTTTTGGCAACTAAGGCATCACCTGAGGTACTCATCTCATGCAAGTTTCAGAAAACAGAAATAATATGATAAATTCTAGTAATTTCCTCTGAATTCTATGGAGTGAAAAGGTATTTTAAGTAGATTGGGGAACTTTATAAACTATTTTTTTTCCATACACTGTCTCATCTAGTATAACTGACATTCTAGTTTTCTTTTAAAGCAAACAAAAATGAGTAAATCACGTTACAAACTATGTTTTTTCTCTGAGATGTTAAGAACACTGTATTTCAGTAGCCAGCAGGAGAGGACCTAGAAGGAAAGAACAAAATCACTGTATTAATAAGGCACTAGCTGAAAAGCATCTGCTATGTGAAACAATAATTAGATTTTTGGGCTACAGCACTCATCGATAAAAGAAAAACAGAAAATGCTGAGTCTGGGACTTTAGCTGCCAAATACACTTCTAAAATCTTGTGTCAGTTCCACTACATACCACCTGCAATAAAACTGTCCTGAAGCCAATGTAACACTCACAGGTTGAGCACCTGTGGTATACAAGATGTTCAGCTCACAGCTGGAGACAAATCCATGTGACTCATGCGGGGAGGAGTTTGAGATCCATTTTTTTGTCTTTGATTTAACATCAACTACAAAGGATCCTTTGTCCACCCTGAACAACAATAAATTTCAAAGATATTTTGGCACAAAAGGAATGCAAGACTCCCAAATAATTGAGTCCTATTAATTACCGTACAGTTACACAAGCCTATCTTTTCATGGAGCAAGTATGGATCCTTTCCAAATTGTAATTCCACCAGGAATTTATGACTGGAAAGAATAAGACCCTCGTAATCATGAGCACCTATCTAATAAACATGAAATGATTCACTCTGCTCCCTTCTTCTTCACAAGCTGAGTAGCACGTACCGGTGTCCTGCAACAAATTAATATTCTCTAAATCCATGCATCTGAAAAAAGAGCAAAGCTTTTAATTGAACCTAGATACAATAATACTACTAAACTTACCATTTATCAGAAAGCTAACGTTTCAGGCCAAATAGTATGCCGTATTCATGCCAATTCTTCCGTTGAAGTCAACGGGATTAATTGTATGAGCTACCCTGATTTTGGCCTTCAAATAATCTAATCTACTATTCCACTGAAAACATAAAATTTCAAACTCAAGTGTAGTGATCAGTTTTAAAGCTATACAGTGTTTGCCAAGGCCACTGATCATGTTACATATTAAGAACTAAAAATTGTCCGAATTTAACAACTTCTCTCATGAAGTCCAAAACTTTCTCAATCTGCCAACATTCCACAGTTATTAGTGGAAGACCTGACTAAAAGCATTCACAGCACAAAAACTGTATAAATTGAGCAATTAACTTGAGAATGGGAATTTAGTCCTTCATCTCTCTCCAGCTGGCTCTAATTTGAGCCAATTTCTGTTGATGTATTAGAAATAGAAATTTAACATTAAATTTGGAAGGCACTGAAGAGAAAAAACATGCTCACAAACTCCATCTGATCTACAGAATTACCTTAAGATACTAAAGTAATACTAATCAAGATACTAATAACATTAGTTCACCTGGTGTCTGACTGCCACAGCAGAAATAAAATAATACTAGCTTGCAGTGTAAGTAGAAAACTTTGTGGCCCTCATTCACATCTGAGAAAACACAATTTCTTTCTTGCATCTTCTTTCAAGGCATTTCACTTTAGGGATTGTCTTTATCAATAAGTTATAAGTGTACTTCCTCAGTGAAGACAAGTACTTGGAGACCCTCCTAAGCAAAGACATGTTTTCTGTTCTTTAGTTTGATTCAACAAACCCATTTCCGGTCACCCGGCAGAGGACCAAATCCTGCTTGTTTCCCCCATGCAAACAGTTACAGAAGTATACTTTCCAGCTTAGGAAGGAATGGCTAAAGCCATAAGTTTAAAGCTTAAGAACAGGAATATCAATCTGCGCAGCTCTCTGATGATGATGATGTACACTGTTGGCCTATGCAAGCAAAAGGAAGAAATGTATTTTGAGTGGAGACACACAATGCCAGCTTTACCTTTTCAGCACAAGTGACAGAGCTAAATACCCAAATAGTTTGCTTTGGAACCAAATAACAGTTAGATCTGCATGCCTGAGGTTGTAAACTCTATTTTGGCTCATGTTGAAGCTCATTCTACCATGTTTTCAGCATTACTGTACCTGATTTCATGTAAGTCAAAACCAGCCCGGGCTTGTACAATCACATGTTTAATTTGCTGGGTAGGCATGCCTTTAGAGGGCTAGTGAATTAGTTTACAAACATTTCTTCAACATTTCTACATAAATCAATGCAAGACAATCACACAGTAAAAGCAACAGAGTTCAGTACTGTTATAAATACTGCCCACGAATGACAAAATCTATGTATTTGCAAAGCAAAGCAAAAATAAATGCAGCCAGGAAAGGATGCTTCCAGTACACTGATCTTTCCTCACTTGACCAGTGTAAAGGGACAAGACAAAAAACAGACAAAAAACCTCCCAAAACGGTTATTGTGCACAACAGGTGATTCTGAAGACATTTTACTTTCGGTGATACAGGTCACCATGCAGAATGTTCAAGAAACAAGCAGCAAAAGCTTTTGAGCTGAATATATTCTCAGCACCCATTCCCACAGAAAGTGTGTGTGAGAGCAAAACCTGACCCAGCCTAGAAATACAGCCCCAACGGGACGCTGCCCTAGCTCTTTATCGTAAACCGCATTCAAACCCTACTGACACGTCCCTCAAAATCATTCACTTTTTCAAGCCGATTTAAATACGTTACTGATTTTTTATAACCACTTATTAAGCGCTTAAAATAAGGCTGGAAACCAGAAGGAAACTTTTCCACCAGCAGCACCGAAAAAGTGTACCTGGTAAGCAAAGCAGTCCCCCTCAAGATGAACTTAGAAACGTGTCCCCCGCAGCCCCTTACCGTGGCCTCA
>NW_008824940.1:2433194-2459425 GCF_000699105.1 Pygoscelis adeliae
GGCTAGGTTGAGAGAAAACGTGGGGACACTTTGCAGCTGGATACAACAAACTTGGGGGGGAGGAATTACCACTTTGAATAAACTGTTTCACATTCCCTGGTAGACATGTTCCGTGTTAAAACGGCCTTTTTTCTTGTTTAGCTTACTTCACTTTTAAAACAGACTTAACTACATTAACCCTTGATGTAAATGTAGTTTTTCAGAATTAGCAGCCTTCATTCAATTTCGTTTGAGATTCATACCTTCAGTCAGTTCAGATTATTGATGGTGTAAATGAACTTCACTTAGCCGTCAGAAGGACAGCAGTAAGGTGCAGCTGTGGCCCTCCTCTTCCCTCTTTTTGTTTGGGATGAAGCATATTCTGAAAATGCAGCACTTTCAATTACTTTTTTTTTTTTTAACTGCTTAATATACCAAAAGGTTTAGGAACTGCTCTCTGCATGTGGGCTGGAGCTTTGGTCACTAGGCACTGCTGAGAAAAGCCTGGCTCCAGGGCATAGCTGGGGAAAGGAGTTCACACAGCACATCCTGGGGGAAAGGCTGGAGCTTTAAGCAACAGCTCTTCCCAGTGTCACTGAAGATAAGACAAGGACAAATTCTACGAACTCCACAGACAGCAGGTCTTCCTGAGGATGCAGGGTGTGATGAGTCCACGTGATGAGCAGGATTTCATAGAGAAATACTTGTAAAGAAGAGCTGGGGTTAGATGAAGAGGCTTGTTTCATTTTGGTTGGATCGATGGTGTCTTTGGGTGCTTTGGAGCTGCCATCTAGTAGAACACAAGGCAGTGTGCTTTTGCAGTTCCTCACACAGGAGAAAACAGGAGGCACTTATTTTTCTCTGCCTTGGTTAGTGGGATACCGTTAACTTCCTCGAATGTTTAAGTACCACAAATGGTATGGTCTTCCCTTCCCTTCCCTTCCCTTCCCTTCCCTTCCCTTCCCTTCCCTTCCCTTCCCTTCTCTTCTCAGCTTATGCCACCTGTGAGAATTATGTCTCCTTCTTCACTTCTGATCTGGATGTCTGAGGTCAATAAGGAAGAAGAGAAAAATTGTCCTGAAGTTAATGCTAGGGGTGTGATATAGGAGAATATTGTTTGCCTATGAAAAGACTTGCCTAGTGGTTCTACATCAGTGCTCTTTTGACACATCCACAAACAGTGTGCTTTACCAATGTGGCTTAGCAATGTCTCAACAGAAAGGCTAAAAGGTTGAATGAGGTTGGAAACTGAAGCCCAGCTTACCCCTGGGCATGTTACATGTTGGCAGTGCAGGGTTAGTAAGCTTACTGTATTGCTTGTTGTGTGAATAGTGTAGAGATAAATGGAAGTCTGCTTCTGTCCACCCAACACCTCTGACAAATGACATGTTCTTTTGGGTAAAAATCAACCAGTTGCTGAATTTTCAAGCACTGAAATGTAACTGCAGGCAGAGGAATTACCTCAAAATACCTATTCCCTTTCCACTCAGATCAAGCTCATTTATTAGGAGCAAATACTGTGTAACTTACAAAAGGAAAACACTCGATTTATATCTGTAATTGTTTATGTGAGCTGTGTATTACATACAACTGGGTAGTGTCCAGTAACATACAGAGAAACTAAACAGAATTTATTGGTAATGACCTAAAAACCAGGAGTAAAGAACTCAATTCCCAAAGTGCCTTTTTATAGCTGTGCTTAGCTGGAAAAGTTCCTGAAATCTATGTATATTCACTCAGATACCAGTACGCCAGCTGTACAGTTCTAGCATTATGCTGGATCTGGCCAGTGTCACATGCAAGCCAAAGGCAAACTCCTATGCACTTACCAAGAAAACATAGACTGTAGCAGGTCTGAGGAACAAGCATGGATAACTGAACGATTGTGCTGGTTTTGGCTGGGATAGAGTCAATTTTCTTCATAGTAGCTAGTATGGGGCTATGTTTTGGATTTCTGCTGAAGACAGTGTTGGTAATACAGAGCTGTTTTCGTTACTGCTGAGCAGTGCTGACACAGAGTCAAGGCCTTTTCTGCTTCTCACACCACCCCACCAGCGAGGAGGCTGGGGGTGCACAAGAAGTTGGGAGGGGACACGGCCGGGACAGCTGACCCCTGACCAGAGGGATATTCCACACCATACGACATCGTGCTCAGCATACAAAGCTGGGGGAAGAAGAAGGAAGGGGGGGGACGTTTGGAGTGATGGCGTTTGTCTTCCCAAGTAACCGTTACACATAATGGAGCCCTGCTTTCCTGGGGATGGATGAACACCTGCCTGCCCATGGGAAGCAGTGAATGAATTCCTTGTTTTGCTTTGCTTGCGTGCGCGGCTTTTGCTTTCCCTATTAAACTGTCTTTATCTCAACCCACGAGTTTTCTCACTTTTACCCTTCTGATTCTCTCCCCCATCCCACCATGGTGGGGAGTGAGCGAGCGGCTGTGTGGTGCTTAGTTGCTGGCTGGGGTTAAATCACAGCAATGACAAAGAACTTTTCAGTCCCATTAGTTTTGTCATGGTTTTGGGAAAATGCAAAAAAAGAACATTGTCTTAATTCAGATTGCTCAATGCCTCCTTTGTTGTAAGCTTGTGCAGTACTGAACACTGACTTAGTAGGAATGGCAGGTGACATACGCAGGTTTAAGAGAATGATACTCCCTTGGAGAGAAGGAGACTAATCTTCTCTCACCTGGCAAAACGATCGTATTAAATAACATCTTGAATAAAGTGAATAGTTCCAGGAGCTGGAAGACTCTCCAGAAATTTGCTTATCAAAAGGCAACTAACTTGAAAATGGGAGCATGGATACGATAAACTGGTGGTGATATAAGTTTGGCCATCCATCCTCCTAGTAGAGAAATACTGGATTTCAAGGGTTGGACAATTCAAGCATTTTATTTTCAGCTGTGTTCAACAAGATTGAATGTAGAAATCCCAGCACTGACTCCAACAAAGCGAGTGCCTAAATTCCCATTAAGTTCACCTTAACCCAAATTTCATATTATGCTTTCTAATTGGTTTGGGATTTATTATTATTTTTTCTTTAAACTTTATTTATTTATGTGTGTGCGTGTGTATACGTGTTTCCTAGGGAGATAAGACATTACTGTGACATATTGCAGCATTCATTTCATGTTTATAGCTTATTTATCCAAATGGGACTTGTTCTAATGATGTAATTCATGTCTCAGTAGGAAAAAACACGAATTGTTGACAAGAGAAAGGGAAGAGGAGAGGTGGTGGGAGAGGTGAGGTCTGTTTGCCTTTTCATTTGTGCTGTGAATGTAGGACGCTGTTGTTTCACAAAGGTGCTTGACAGGATAGACTTGTCCTGTGCTTGCTTCTCTCTACTCCTTCCCTATTCCTAGTGCACAGGATTGGAGGTTGCTTTGCCCTGCGATATGTATATGGTCAATCCCAGGGAGTTTAAGTAGATTATTCTTTTAAAAAGAACTAAGCATAAAGTTAGGGGTATAACTGTTTCAATGAATCACATTAGTGTAACACCATTTGTGGCAAATCTACTCAATTTAAAAACAAAGCAAAAAGACTTCCTGATAATTTCCATGACTCTGGATTTTGTGGGATTTTATCGTCTTCTTTGCCACATTAAAGGTTTCTGTGAACACCAGAAACTGACTGGAGGCACAAAGAAGCAGTTAAAATGGTTACACTTCTCTGTTGAATATATAAATGTAGCCTTCCCAAAAAATCGCTCATGTTTTGTTCTATAATCTCATGTACTAGTTATGAGACTCATGCAAATTACAGATTATTATGTAAAAAATACGTCAGGTGTTTTTTTTAAACTGGTGGTAACCCCGAAGATTAAATAAAATCATCTCTGAGTCTTGTGGTCTATTTTCTGCTTTCAGCATTGCTAAGATGTAAACAACGAGTGAGCAATTTTAGGATAAGGAAATGATACAGACTAGCTGTGATGCTAAAAGGAGTTAAACGTATCAAGGGAGGAGGATCTTAAGTCTAATCTTAAAACTACACATATTTAGCACAAAGTTGAGAGCTCGGTTTGTGAAAAAGAGGCTGCCTCTGTTCAAAATTTGTGCCTGACCAACAAATTCATATCTTACAAAAGAGTCCTTGGAGTAGATATACCTATCTAACATTCTGATAGAATAACTACTTACTAATATTCTTTTGTCAGAAAGTAGCATATAGGCGTGGATACCATGAGTGCAGTGTTTGCTGAATGTTAACTGAACCAACATGTAAAAGAAATCTCTTAGATATGTAATCATTAAATAAGGAGGTTTAGTCTATCCAGCTGTGATTTTACACGTTGTCAAATACTAAGTACAACACCCAGGGTAAGATTTTCTTCTGACTGTTGCAATTTCTTCATAAAAAAAGAAATATGTAATGTCTTCTCTACTGAAGGTCCAGGAAGGATATTAAAACAACAACAACAACAACACAACAACAACAACAGCAACAACAACAGCAACAACAATTCTTTTCTTAACTTCTGAGCTTCAACTCACCAAAGAAATGTGCATTTCACTAGTTTTTAAAAGAAAACGCATTTAGAGAGCTGTGCCTTGTATCATTACTGATGACAAGTGATATTTATGTTCACCATGTTATCTGGCCATATTGAATTCCATGTTACAGGTTCTCCTGCTTACAGACACACAGCCATGTCATATCGGACTGTATTCCAGATCAGTGTCCCTACTGCATTTACATTCCAAAATGGCATAAAGGTGGGAGGCAATTTGTTAGGTACCCAGGCCAAAAGAAAAGAGAAATCTTTGATGCTGTTTTGTTTAGCAAAATTCCATACTACTTATACAAAGAGTGAGTGGTTATATGTAGCAGCAGGATGAGCATCCTACTCTGTTGGGTGACAAGCCCTTCAACACTTCACCCCCTGCATATGTTTTCATGCAACGCTCCATTTTGTGGAGTTGAGAGCCTTCATTATTACCTGTTGGAGTTAAAAGTGGATGTAGCACAAACTGAAATGCAAGAAATTCCATTTCAACATAAGAAAAAACTATTTTACGGTGAGGATGATCAAACACTGGAGCAGGTTGCCCAGAGACGTTGTGGAGTCTCCATCCTTGGAGGTATTCAAAAGCCCTCTGGACACAGTCCTGGGCAACCTGCTGCGGCGGCCCCTGCTCTGAGCAGGAGGTTGGACTAGATGATCTCCAGAGATGCCCTCCAGCCTCAGCCGGTCTGTGACGCTGTGAGAAGAACTGCTAACACTCTGCTTTCCCTCAGTATAAAAATACACTTTTGGCTAAGCAAAGGACAATGATCCTCAAATTGTAAAAAACTTGAAGGTGACGAAAGGCTCGCGTACTCCAAAGCCCAGACCGAGGTCCTAACTAACATTATGGGGAACTACAAAGAAGAGTTGCCAAGGAAAGCAATTCTGAAGAGAACACCTGGAAAAGACTATAAAACCTTTCAAGTCCCTATTTATGGCACTCACTCTCTTTAAATTGTACCAACATTTGTATTTCCATTAAACAAACATTTTAAAGGAGTTGTAACTTGTCCATAAAAAATGAGTCTGTGTGGATCTTGGCAGGCAAATTCTCATTCTGTGAACATTTCACATTTTTGCTTTTTCTTTTTTAAAAGCTTAATTTAGAAAAAACCTGTATTAACCTCTGTAAGTTTACACTGACTTTAGTAATTCCACATTAAATGCTCTTGTGTAATAAGACCTTGATCATAGCATGAACTGTTAAAATAAATCCAAGGGGGTTACTATACCCCTGTTGCTTCCCAGGTCTATGTAACTTGTAAAGCAACAGAGAAGGATCTTTTTTTATCAGGGAACGCTTTGTCAATGCATGGTCTGCAATGTGTATCTTTCACGTACTAGGGAAAGGATTTTAGCTTTCCTGGCAAGTCCTTTCGTCCCTGACAACACTTTTTTCTTCTATTCTTGAGAGGAAAACTTGCGTTCATAGTTGTCCTGTCTAAACTCCGTTCTTGGCTTTGCTGTATCTTTTAAACAAAGTATGTGCATCTCAGCTGTAAAATAAGAGGTAGATGGTGGCAGGCAGAGTAAAATGTGAGATGCCACCATGTTTTGAGGATCAGCAAGGAAGGCAACCTGCTTTTGATGTATCAAAGGAGAAGAGATTTCCTTCCCCCAGTTTAACTCTGTAATTTATTCCCCTGTTTTGCAGTGTTGAACTCTGCCCACACTTTACAGCAAGTGATCGAATCGGGGAGTGGGGGGAGACCTTGGCAAACTGCTGCAGTACTTCTGGAGGACCTTTCTGCTGAAGTTTCAACTCCTACAATTTTAATGCCACTGACCATGTTCCTTTTCAACCTCGTCCATTTTTCAGTCTTTTACTGGTTTGGAAGGGAGGAAAGGAGTTCCTAAAAGGTCAGCTAATCCATGCTGCCTCTGATTTTACACCAGCATAAATCTGTTTCATAGAGTTTCTTCTTAATCATACTAGAACGTTTGGGAAGAAAACCAGAGTTTGAAAAATCTTCAGCTCAGAAGAGCCCTTCCTCCACACTCTGTCTGGGGTGCAGGAGTATATACATACGGAAGTCACAAAACCGGCTGGTAATACTGGTATTCTGTGGCAGAATTAAGGCAAAGGAGGTATCTAGCTTTCCAAAGACTTCAGCATATGTACACTTTACAATAAATTATTTCTGAGGCAAAGACTGGAATTTAAAGAGCTATTCAAGTGGCAGCTTCTGGGACAGGCTATGTGCAGCTAGACAACCTACTACAGGTCGGCCACATTTCAACAATCCTCACATCTGGTTGGAAGCAGATATTACGCATGGCAAGAGCCATCACTTAAGATATGGCTAGTTATCTTCATCTGGGATGCATTGGAATCTCTAGCGGCATGTCTGATGTCTGATGGAAAAGGACAATAAAATGACAGCAATTTGGTTGTTCACCGATAGACCAGAAATAATATTTCAACCTTCTTCTGTATACATCACTTGTTTTATACTAAATATCTTTTTATTTAATCTCTTAAAATGTTAACAGCGATGCTAATGTGTCATTCTTGGTGGTACCAGAAAGCTCTTTGGCTAAGTGAACCACAGGAGTTTTAATAAACCTCAGCACTGCCATTAGTTGTAATTTGACTGACATTCTGAGTGCTCTGTGCAGAAAATCCACATCTTGTTTCTACCTAGGTCAAATAATTTGCAATATTAAATATTAAACAACCTATAATACTGGATGATTGAGATAAAAAAAGAAGCTCATAAAGCCTCTAGTGCCAGGAAATTAGTGTTTTCTTTTACCCTTATGTGCCTGTCTCCTCAAATAGTTTGGAATGTCTTTTTAAAAGTTCTAGATCTTTCACAAAACTTGATTTTATTCTAAAAAAAATTGTTTTTCCAACTGGAATGACTCAATTGAATAAAATGTGCTTTTATAATAGAAGCTATTACATTTTGTGTCATGGCAGGAGGGGGAACCTTTTTTAATTTAAAGAATTACAACTTTTTGGCTGTAGAGCTTTTCTGTATTGAATCTCTTACAATTATTTTTGGTCTTGACTTTTCTTCTTCCAGGGTTCTTTGCTATTTGCCCTGTTTTTCAGATATTGTATGTCTTTATCTAGATGAAAGCCTCCATTGGGATAAGAACGGTGAAGCTCTGCAGAGCTTAAGGGAATAAAACCTTGGAAAGAAAACTGTCAGCCTGCTTCTAGACCATTGTATCTTTTCTACAAATGTTTTTCTACTCCTGAAGCCTTACTTAGTCCTATTGCTTGCTTACATTACTTATTATATTGTATTCTTAACCACTTTTTATATCTCCGGTTCACCGTTATATTCCCTCTTCCTACCCACCCTATTTTGCTGTTCAGCTAAATGCAGTAATTTGGCCAGCCATGGAAAACACAGGATCGTACTCCCCTAAATCCAGCTTTGCATAAATAGAACTCACTTCAACATTGAATTTGATCCATGTTGCTAATTATCGTACTGAAACCAAATGGGCATTTTACTGAGCATACAGGTCCTTACTTTTGTATCTGTTACGCTTGGGGGAATGCTTTCCTTGTCCTTCACAGCATCTTTAAACTCTTAGCAAAATTCTCCTTGAGGCAAGCAGTCATATACCTGTACATCATATTACAAAAAAGATGATATTGCTGTATTTCTTTATATTAAAGAGCAACTTTAAGCTTTCAGTTTAGGTTAGCTTTATTTTATGAGCACAGAAAATAATAAGATACTCAGGAGAAAGTAATGTTTGTGTCTTACAGTCCACCTTGCCACAGTGACAAACTCGTGGACAAATTAATATTGTCTCTTTATGTAAAGTTATTGGAATGTACAGATTTAGAGAAAACAAAGTCAGAATTCTTCATAACTTTATGCAACCCCAAATTTTGCTCCAAAGCTCTCAAACTTTGTTTTGTTTCAAAGCTCTGCTTACATTTCTGTGCTTTATATCAAGGCCTTGCTCAGTCTGGTAGCTTTGAGACCAGGCAGCTGAAACATGGAGAAGAGTAGTGGCAATGGACTTGCAGTGCAGAAAAGTAAAATTGAAACCACCATAACTGATATGTCAATGTGATATGTTAACTATCTCCTAAAAATTTTTTTCTGCCAAGGTTCCCTTCTTGTAGTCCTCAAACTTGTTTGGGAGTTTCAGGGGTGGTGAGGGAGTGGGGGGGTTGTTTTGTTTTGTTTTCTTGGTTTGTTTTTTTTCCTGTGACTTATCTTTTGTCACCTTCAAACTTAGCCTGGCTCTGACACAAATTTGGATGTCACATAATTTTCTGAAATATATTACCTCCAAGATTAAATTAAAATTTATCAAGGTCATGAATCTTTATGTTATTCTGAGTAAACAGATCCCAAATAATAAGCATATATATTTCAAGTATAATTCATTCCTGTTCAAAAGGCCAGGAGAAAGCCTACACATAGTTTGTGCAGTTAAATGTCTGTTTTGAGGATTTAGGTATTATTTCAGTGATTACTAGGTCTTGTGCAAATCTTTTGAACATAGGTGAAATTCATTCTTTGTATTTGCATTTTGGATGTAGAATTGGACTAGTCCTGTCTTTTGGAAAGGAGGTACACATTGCTTAGGATAGTATTTGATGACTACCTTGGGTACTTTTCACTTTCAATGGCATCTGAGTATGACTTTTAACCTGAGATACATGCCAAAACTGAAGAACTATACGATTCTTCTTCATGAACAAACAAGAGATTTCCACAGAAAACCAACTTACACATTACTTTATTTTTAGGATCTTTTCCATATGATAAATTATTTTGTCTAAATTATCTCATTCTTTGGTTACTGCACTGATCATAGATTAATTTTTGCAAAGATGCAAAATACCCCTCACTTATGTTGACAGAACTATGTTCTGCCTTTCAGGAAAGGCCCAGTGATGGTCCCTTCTACCTTCCAGCAAAGTATTGAACAGAGACTTTGTTATGCCACTTTGTATTAATCTCTTTGGTTTGCCAAAGAATCACTAAGGTCTTAAGAGGAGTTTTGTTTAGACCCCTTTATTCAGAAAGGTCCATTCAAATGGAAGTGGGACTGGAAAGGTAGTTGATTGTGCTAGATTCCTGGGTCAGCAAAATGCCCATGGCTGTGGCCACAAAAGCAAATAAATAAATAAAAGGGACAAAATAGGACTGTGTTACATGTCTGAAAATAATATTGCCAACCAAAGTTAACGACCAGCTGAGATCATCATGTCAGCTGACACCTGGAACATGCTTCAGTAAGACACAGTTTTGCTGAGCTTGGCGTAAGGATAGTTGCTTGGAGCAGACCAGAATGAATATAACAATGGTCTTCATGTTTTCCAAGAATTCTGTGGAATAATAGAATAGTATAATGAAAAAATAATCAAGAATATGGATGTTTGTACTCAGATAGTAGAATCTAAATTTTTTTTCTCAGTAGTTGTGTTTGGCCTTACATTCCTAATTATTCTTAAATTCATTGCACGCTGAGATTCATATATGATCTTTAGGGACGATATATGACATTTCATGACATGTGGTCTTGGCAGAAGTTTTCCATCAGCAATATAAGGGCTAACCTTATACCTTCCGGTAGCTTCAGGAACATCACATTTGCAAAGTTTTCTGGCAATGCAGTCTTGGGTACCTTGCATCTTTTTTATCTGCTAAATTTTTACTTATCCACATATTAGTTGTGGTTTCTTTGTTTGCTGTTAAGAACATTTTTCATTTTATTCAATGGTTTAGTACATTAAAATGTTGCCCCACAGAAATATTTCCATTTCAAAGAAATTAGTCGTGTTAAATTGATTGGCTCTTTAAAATATTACCTTAGCTTTATGATATTTTCAAAGAGTTGTCTTCAAGTTTGTCTTTCATGATATTAAAATACTTGAAGCTGAATAATTTGATTTCAAATGTATGGCATCTGCGAGGAAATTTCTGGGGTCTCTTAGTTGCAGAGACAGTACTGGGCATAATAAGTGTAAGAATGATTAATGTCACTGCAGGCAAGCTAAGCCAGAAATCACAGCGAGCATCTGGCATGTGTTTCTCTCTGCCATATCTGCACAGTTCTTGAGTTCCATATTTTGCAGCACTGTGAAGTGAGAACATGGTCTGAGCTGCACTAAAAACACTTAAGAAGTGGCAGTATATTGTAAAAGAAAACAGATATTGTTGCTTATAAAAGGTACAGAAACTATCATAGAGCATGTGGTGGGTTGGCCTTCTCCAGCTGCCAGGCACCCACCCAGCTACTCTCTTATTCCCCCTCCTCAGCAGGACAGGGGAGAAAATATGATGAAAAAGCTCATGGTCGAGATAAGGACAAGGACATCAGTTACCAATTACTGTCACAGACAAAACAGACTCAACTTGGGGAAAATTAGTTTATTGCCAAGTAACATAGAGTTGGATGGTGAGAAACAAAGGAAAAAACTAAAACACCTTTCTCCCACCCCCTGTTTTTCTCAGACTCAAATTTGCTTCTTCATTCTCAACTCCTCTCCCCACCCCCCCACGCAGCACAGGGGGATGGGGAATGGGGCTTGAGGTCAGTTTAGGGCAGTTCTTTGCTGCTCTGTCCTCCTCGTACCTTTCCCTGCTCCAGCATGGGTCCTCTCCACAGGCTACAGTCCTTCAGGATAAACCTGCTCCAGCATGGGTCCACCATGGGACGCAGTTCCTGTCAGGAGGACCCGCTCCAGTGTGGGCTCTCCATGGGCTGCCGTGCCTTCAGGACATATCCTCCTCCATGGGCGGCAGTGTGGATATCTGCTCCACCGTGACCCTCTCCACGGGCTGCAGGGAAATACCTGCCCCACCGTAGTCTCCTCCAGGGGCTGCAGGGGAGTCTCTGCTCTGATGCCTGGAGCACCTCCTCCCCCTCCTTCTTCACTGGCCTTGGCGTCTGCAGAGCTTTCCCTCACTGATTTTCCTCACTCCTCACATTGCCTTGTGGCGTTTTCCCCTTTCTTGAACGCTTTTTCCCAGAGGTGCCACCAGCATGGCTGCTGGGCTCAGCTGTGCCCTGCAGTGGGTCTGCTGGAGCCGGCTGGAACCGGCTGTGTCCAGCCCAGGGCAGCCCCAGCCTCTCCTCACAGAGGCCCCCTGCAGTCCCCCTCACCACCAAAACCTCGCCTCCAACACCCAAGGCATTGCATTAAAGTTCAGTATTGCTTTTCAGACAACGGTAAATCAGAGTTAGTTTTTCTGAGCTCTGTGGAGTTAAGTTATGTCAGTTTAAGAACAGCTCTGAATGGGAAGAGAACGGACCCCAAACATCCTCTAGTGAGACACTGACACTTTAGGGTACAGACTGTCGCCCTAATGCCAGAAGATGTTGCTGAAACAACAGATTTATTATGGTTCATGTGGCAGTTGCACACTGCTACGGCAATAAAATTCTACTGTAGACTAATGAAATATTTTCACAAATTACCTAAGTCTAAAAGCATGATTTGCACATCCTAACTTGATCATTTTGCCAAGAAAACATTTCAAAGTCCAATAATTACATTTTGCATGAAAAAAAGCCCTTTGTTTTTTGTGAAGGCTGAAAAAAATGGCCATTTTTCTGCAAAGCTAATAAAAATGTATTTCTGTCAATTTAGTCGACTATCTCTAATTCCATTTAATTTAAATTTGCTGTCACTTCAGATTTCTTTTATATGTACCGGCTCTCCAGTGTTCCATTAAAAATATAATTGTGGCTTAAAAGATGCAGCTATTGAAATACAAAGATGTTATCGGATTAAAGATAATGTAGATTCTTTAGGCCCTGGTAACTCATCTAATCCTGGTAGCAGATGTTTCAGCTCTGTCTTCAAGTTATTGTGATGTGACCAGGGGGACAAAAAGAGACTTCAAGTGTTCCTGCATGATTGGAATTTATTTTCACAGTTGATAGCTGGAAACAAAAAATCTTGAAACTACTTATCTTAAGATACAATAAACCTAGCCACAGAAAAGTAATTTACTGCGAAAAATGGAACTTGCTGCCTGGATTCTTCTTCTGACTTGTTTTGCGATATCGTAGCTCTTGACTTGTAAATATCTCTCCACATCTAATGTATAGTTTATGTAATATATAGCATATAATATGTGATAATATGATAATACAATAATATGTCTCTATCAGCCTGCAGTATACACTCTTAATGCATGATTCTCCTCTCAGTTTGCTTTTGTAAAAATGTAAATTTCGCCTCAGTTACAACCATGAAACATGTATTACTCCTTGTGTGAGGTATATACAGTATTTAATATCTATGTGAATTTATGCTTATCTTTTAGGTATGTGTATATGTGAACAATAAAGGATAATCATCAATGTGATTAAAAGATCTGATTTGGCTTTAATTATTTAGCATCATAAAACCAGAAATTCATCAACTTTTTCTGAAATGTAAACACAAAGTGAGTTTGATTACATATGTATGCAACTGTGCATATTCACCAAACTTGAATTGACAAGTACCCTTGAGTGACTGTTCTCAGCAAGTAGTTTATCTGAAAGCGCTTACTTTTGTCTGAAAACTACTATCTTCATTTGCTTTTGAATTACTTCCATTTATTAGATCAGTATTATTCACAAGTAAAATGAGAGTGTCTGATCGTCCAGTAAGGTATTCGGTTTGTTTGGACAAATCCATTTCCCTGCAGCAATCTGAAGTACTGCTGGGGAGAGAAGGAAGCAAGTTCATCTGCATGCTACCATTGCATGGGCTAAACACCCAAGTCTTCGCTGGTTTAGATCCGTTGAACTGGCTCATCTCCACTGACTTTGTGGTCGGTGTAAACTAGACTATCATTCCAAATATTTACATTTATTGATAGCTTCAGGTGCACTATTTACAGGCAACTCAATGGCCAGAGTGGGGAAATGAAAACTGAAACTTGGCTTAGTGGCCTCAGAAAAGTATTTAACTGCTCACAGTTCATTTTGCTTGCGGGTGAAACAGGTATGTAGTGCTCAGGCCTTTGGTGAGCAAACCAGGGCCCGATTCTTTCCAAATACTGAAGTAAATCTGGCGTAACATTTGGCTAGATGTTATGGTCGCCCTCTTCATCCACTGAAAAACAAGCTAAAGGTTGGAATTTGCTGTCAGACATGACTGCCTGAGTGAAAGCTTTTTCACAGCTGCTGGTTTCTCCCAGGCTCCATATATTTTCCCAATAGTGTTTTTCCTGAAGGAAAAGGCGATGGCTACTGTAGGCTGTCTATAACACAGATTATAGCACAGATACAGTAAGTGATTTTATCAGCGTTATCAGGAACTAGCCTGCTCAAACAATTTTAATCTGAAACATGCTCACGCTCCCTTATAACTTACATATCCAGGATATTTTACTGTATCCTTGAAACAAGAAAAATATTCCTTTGCTGTTGGCAGACACATGGATGATGCACTACCATTTGAGCTTCATCTGCTCTGCACCTTAGTCAGGACCCACAATTTTTGACAGATTTCTGTTCGGAGGAGAAAGCATTTCTTGGGGGTGCATAATATCTCTGTGACACACATGGTTTTCAATAATTTTGTCAGAGATTGAAGAACAACAGTGTAATTGCAAGCAAGTGGGTGGAGCTGGAAAAGGAATAAAGATGACCCGGTTTCTTTCTAGTGACCTGCTAACAGCAGATGAATGCATCTTGACATCATTCAAAGAGCAAGAGAGAAAATCACTTTCTGGTTCCGGCAGGTTCTGACAAGATCTTGTAACAGAGACACGAGAGAGTGAAAAGCTGAATGAGAAGCTGCCCAAGCTACTCTGTGAATGTGCACTGAAGAGATGTGGGCAACCCAGTGTCTACAGGTCTTGTTTCAACTCGATAACAACAAACTGTGAGCTCATTTCAGTTTGGAAGGAGAAAAGGAAGTAAAATGCGTCCCAGTCTCAAATCGTGAGAGCAAATAGGAGAAGAATGATTCTCACTGCGCAGACAATAAGCTACAAGGAAGCATGATTTGCAGGAAATGTGTGTGGGAAACAAAGAGACTATTTGTCCCTTCTGACTCCCAGCCCTGTGTTTGGATGCGAGAGCATTCTTCTTCTGTTATAATCCATATTTCTGAGTGAACCAACTGTGTTTTCTCAAAAAAAAAGTACTTATGTGCTCTTTGTTGATTAAAAATTTGCTGCCATTCTATGCCAGATTTTGACATACATCGAATCAGAAGCTTGACAGCCTTCACCGATCTGTCTCTCTGAATATTCCCCCCATCACTGAACTATCTGAGCAGTAACGAAAAAGAGAGGCTGGGAGCTAATACTGCTACTTTCAGCTACTACTTTGACTCTGACCAACAATGACAGATAATGACATTTTTACAGATGAATGAATGAAGATTAATAGAGACATATCTGTGAGGATTAAATAATCTAGAATCTCAACAGGATGCAGAAAACTCTTATGAAATGTGCTGGGGAAATGTAATAAGCTTTTTAAAGAATGACTGTCAAAGATAAATCATGTTTTTAACTACAAAGCCTGGAAATTCATCCAGGTTTATCTTAGTAATGTTTGATGTTTAGCTTCAGAAATATTAAAAATTAATGTGAGTTATTCCATACACACAACTTAGATACTGCTGTCTCCCACAGGAGCAGTCAGTAAGTATAAAGGGTGAGGAAGTCCTCATGGAGTTTTCTACAGGGAAAAGTAAGCAATGAAAGGCCATTACAATTAAGGACTGTATAGAAAGTGTCTGTAGATAAATTCATTAAGACAGGCAAATGTTAATTCCCCAGGCATACCTATTCATGGATTTTCATGCTGGTCATACTTGCTGCAGAGTGCAGGATCAAGACATCTGCTGATACCCCTTGAATCATTATTCTTTGTGAAAGGATGCTAATAATTTATTGTGTTTACCACAAACTACAGGATTTTCAGATATGAAATTGCGTTTTGAATTGTACTGATACTATGGTTCCATAATAAATAACTATGAAATTGCCAAATACACCTGAGCTTCCTCAGCAACAAATAGAGATATCCAATTATAAAGAAGGCAATTATAAGGAAATTCAGTCCCCGTGCATGTGTGAAGCAGAAGTCAATGTTTGCTGCTGCAGTTTCATGTGATGTCTAAGACAGGCTAAGCCAGCGCACCACATCCTCTGCTTTTCTCCAGTTGCCCATCTCCGTGGTTCCTTCTCCCCTTTTCACATCATGTCCTGCTTTGTACCAGCACAGCTACCCGTGTGCCCACCCAGTGAACTGGGGTTGCTTGCAAGGGTAGATTTCACCCGGGTTTGTGCCTTGGCCGAGGGAATGAGGGACCACATGGGATGCTTTTGCATGAAAAGAGGAGGATGTTTCTGGTGAAGGAGCAGGGAGCAGCAGGGGTGGGGGCGAGGCAGGGCCACTCCTTTCAGCGGCAGTCTCAGCCTGAAGTGCTCATGGGACTGCTGTGTCAGTTAATGCAATCATTTCCTGTTCTAAATTTAGTGAAAGTGGTAATGCCAGATATCACTGTGTGGTAACTGCTAGCAAATTCCTCCCTTTTGAAATAATGAGCACCAAATGTGCAGCCAGTTAGATGTTTGTTGTTATATATTCAAATTATGTTGAGGGCTCAGTCACAGAAGCAGGTATGTTCTTAACAAGCCCATGGCGTTTATTTTAATTTCATTTTTGGTGATGAAACTGTGTTACGTCTTTCTCAGGACATAGTGATTCTGTCCCAATATTTAGTATGCAGGCTTTTTGTTTGGAGATTCACTTTAGAAGGCACAAGATATCCCTTCAGAAAAGGTGTACAAATAAAACCCTGCATTCAGTTAATGTATGCATGAGTGATCGGAATGTGACTAAATTCCCAGTCTCATCTGTATGCCACGTATATACATCCCAAAGAAACAGTGCCTGAATTGCAAACCCTGTAAAACACTCCTGGGTGCTGAGAAACTTTGTGATCTGTATGGGAGGAGAAGTCAGGCAGGACCTGATGCCTGAATAGAACAAGTTTACTAATTTCTTGACATCCAAAAAACCAGAACAACAGTATATTTTTTTCTGTAAGACACCGTGGTCTAGTTCACAGGTGGTAGAAAAAAATTGCTTACAATATCGCAGTTTTTACCGTACCTCTTTCCACTTAACACATATTTTTCTGTGAAAGGGCGTGATTTGAGAGTGTTTTCACTCATTTGACTTCAGTAAAACAAAAGTGGAAGGAGAAAACATGTGTTGTTCCAGGCTTCCTGCCTGAAGACATCTGGGCCTTTCTTTGATTGCCTAAGTCAGCGGTTCCCAAAGTGAGGCTACAAATCAGTGAAGGCTTACTGGGCCATAGTAACAGGTTGGAAAATATATATTGCTAGATTAATAGGTAGAACAGACAGACAGATAGACAGACAGACAGACAGGCAGATAGATAGATAGATAGATAGATAGATAGATAGATAGATTTTTAAACTAAAATATTTGTGATGAAAGCAAGTGAAGTTTAATGATAACCTGAGCCTGTCTTTCAGTTTGTGGACACAAACATAAGAAAAATGCTCATAGGAGACAATAGTTTCTTAGGGAGCTATTGAAAATGTTTTAATTAATTCACAGTAAAATCACCTCACTGTATCCAGACTATACCCCCTATTTCAGGGGTTTCTCTTCTCTTCTTTAAGCATCAGAACGCCTGAGCAATGACCGACACCTTTCTCATCCTTTACCAGATAGAGAGTGTTTCCAGGAGCTCATCGTGTGTGGTGGTGACCCAAGTCCTGGTAATTCTGGTCTGTACCCAAAGAACTCTGCACCACTGTATTTGGGTAGATTGCAATTCTGTGTGGATCTGCTTCTTGCTAAATTAAGAAATGATTGGTTGGGAAACTTCTGTAAAGCCTATTTTTATATATTTGAATCATCCCATGCTCCTGGGAAGGTAAAGAGCAACATTAGTAACGTATTTTCTCATGCACAGCCCTGCCCACGCAGTATGTACACAAGAAATCAAAAGCAGAAAGGATTAAAGACAAGGAGCCACTGGGATAAGAAAAACAGGTTGGGGCAAATCAAAGGCAAGGAGGTTACCTGAGATAAGAAGGTTCTGGAGGAAACTTCCCCTTTACTCCCATGTTTGTAGTCCACAAAGTACTGAATGCTGTGGGGGGAGAGAAGTTACTGCAACCTACTGGTTTTTCCACAGACGTCTATTGGCTCTTTAAGTAGAAACACGGTACTGGAAAGCCAGTCAGTTCCCTATGAGAAGAGGTACGCTTCCCAGATGAGGTAGTCAGCATCCGGATTGATGCCAAACGCCAGAGGACAGCAAGGTCCTACTTCTGCAGCCAGACGGAAAGGTGTGTGCTGAGGCAAACTCACGAAGTTTAAGACCATGGTCTGGCGTGGCGGGCCTGAACACAGTAGTCCAACGGGTACCCAGTAAGGGAAGCTTTACCGTAGGACTGGAACAGTTACCAAAGTTTTATAAAACTCGTATCAAACTTCAGTGTGAGGCTGTGTAAATACCTAGAATTCCTACACAGAAGATCTACAGTCAGTATAAAGTGGCCTAGTTTTTTTCTTAAATAATGGGATCTTTATGTTTTGATGACCTCCTCGTCTCTTAAATCAGAGTTTTTAACAAGTGAATTTTGCAAAGTTTCTCCTCAATAACTGATGACAATTCCAAGGGGTATTGTGAAACTAACTTGGGATCTGCACAAAATACAAGTTAGTTTATTTCCAGTGTATTCCAATTATGACATCTTCTTGGCTCAGTGATATCTAATGGTGCCAAGATAACTTCTAACATTTTTTGAATAATTGGATGATTTCATAATAGTATCTAAAGTCATCTGATTTTTCTTGGACAATTGCCCAAGATTTTTCAAATGACAGAATAGTGACCTAACTGCAGATGTAATATGTGCCTGCTTAGAAATTGTGTTCAAAACCTTGCTAAAACCCACCATCTTGAATTAGTTACAGAGTTTTTAGGAGACTGCGGAAATTGTGTTACGTAGAGGATGTAGAATTCATTTCTGCAGCAACGATAGGTCCTCAGGTATTTCTATGATCACTTGTGCCTATTAGTCAAGGAAAAGGACCGTCAACCTGATCCAGAGATGAAGCAGAACTGATTTTCAGTGTAAGAGCCACAAGAATGTTAAATGAGTCAAGTTCTTTTGGCATTTCCACTTGGTAAACCATTCACTCTATCTTCTAAAATAAAACATGCAAGGTAAGCACCGTGGCAATTTTTGCAGGGGCAACTAACATACTCGGCTGCACACTGATCTGACTTTTCAGCTCTGCATGCCTGATGTTAGGCATCTAAACAAAGGTGGATCTCTGAAATGGCAAATGCCCGCTCTTGTCATTGACCTTCTCCCACGCAAAAAAGAGGCTGTTTGACTTAGACATCTAAATCCAGATGTGGATGCCTAAATCTATTCTGTTATAGGAAGATGACTTGGAAAATTCTGGCCACGGCCTGCAAAGCACTATAGGATTTTTTTTTATTTTAGGATTTTCAGGATTTTAGGGTTGAGAGGGGTTAAACTATCCAGCTCATAGAAGGACATTTCAGTTCCACCAGCTCATCAGGTACACCTAAAAGGGAGATAACAAACCATGTGAGCTAGCTGAACATTATTTAAAGCCGACAATAAATAACGGTGAAACCACTACAGGTTTAAAGGCATCTAATTAATGTGGACAATGTAAAGAAAGCCTTAGGAAAAAAATAGGAAACTTTTTTTTTCCTCTTTTAATCAATAAAAAAGTAAAGGGTGGTAAGATCGGACCTACTATTTCTGTCAGACGTGGTGCTCTGAAATAATTGTTTCAGTTACCTAACTACACATACACATTGTTTAATAATCAATCATCTTAAGATTCAAAGCATATTTTCATAATCTTACTTTTAATTTGGTTTGCTATTTCAAAAAATTCACCTAATGATCAAAATGTTTAAAATTCTTTTTTTAGGTACGTTAATTGTATTTATATTTTTATCTAAACGTACCTTGACATAATTCAACATTATCAAAAATACCAACTAGTGCAGAAGAAACACGTCATCGAAGATTTCCAGTAGTTTCTCTTCTGTGCACCACCAGCAGTTCCAACTGCAGAGGGGGCCTACCAAGGGTGGGGGCGGTTCAAAACAGGGGATTATTTTACAGAGCTTTAAACAACTTCTTTGCTTCCTCCAATCTAGAGATAATCATCACCATTTTCCATAACTCACATTTGGTCAACTGAGAAGGTTGTATAATTCCTTTTAGAAACATTACACGTACAGCTTCTTTGTTGATCTCTGCCAAAGTTTCCAAGAACATCCAAGGAGGAAATGCATTTCATCGCTTATTGTGATCACATCAGTGAAGTATTAGGGAAAGTGATTGTCTGATTTGGAAATTCAAAAAGCCATTTGATTTAACCTAGGGCTTGGCACGCCAGAATGCCGGGATTCTGAGGGCTGCAGCTTTCTACTAAATAAAACAGTAGTTGCTAAAATGCTCTGCATTTTGAACAATCTCTTTCTAGCTGTTTATTTCCTAGCAAGTCACCAGCAGCATCCATTATGTACAGTAAAAAGTTTATAAAAAGAACTTTCCATTTCTAAAACTAAACACATTAGTTTTGCAATATGATTAGGTTAAAGAAGCAAAGCATCCCATAATTACTGAAGGAAAATATTTTCAGAGACTTTGTAGTATTTTCTGGTTACATCAGAATATGTAAATAAAAGCAGTGAGCCAACATAAAAATATCGAAATAAAAATGTTGCAATACGAAGGAAAAACTATTACATGAGATCACAGACACTATAATTATCAAATCGTATTTACAATTTGAATGTGCCAACTTCAGTTCTTGTTTCTCTAGAGCTATTAAAATTTCTGCATCACAGGCACAGCTGCAGAAATCCAGCCCTTCATTGATTTCAGGAGAGTGAGATTTCAGCTGCTCCGTTAAACTGGATATTTTACCGCAGAACTTTTGAAATTAAATATATACTCAATGTTCAACTCTAATAATCATGATGTGTCCATTTCTTTTGGAACAATATGCACAAGAGAAGTAGTATAAGAGCAGAGCCTCTGGCGTTTTTAGTGTTGGTGTGTCAGTCTTTCCATTCTAAATTCTTACTTTGAGGTGTTTTCTAGTATACTGTAACATTTGGCAGAGAAGCTTTTACCGCCAAAGAGATTTAAAAAAAAAAAAAAAAACAACCCCAACTAATATGACTGTTCCATGTTACAGGACACAGAAAAAGAAATTAAGTCTGTGGTTCCTACCTCCCCAGAGCTGATTGCCTTAAAAAGAGCCCTGCTTTTAATACGTTATAAATCTCTCTGGCCCCTCATGTGGGCTAAGATAGTTAAGAGTTGGAGACAACTGAAAAGGATAAATGACAAGACTAAAAGCAAATTGCTTTTGTAAAAAGCGGTGATGTCCTATATTGGTAATGAATAAATGAATTAATTTATTCAACATGTACCCATGATTCAAAGTGAATCAACATTTGATAAGGGCCCAGAGTCAGTGTATCATATCTGGGTTAGGAACATGTTTTGGAAAGCCTCGGGAGCTGCGGCGGCCTCTGGGATGCATTAGGGAGTGGCAGAGCAGAGCTCGCCGCTGGACCCAGCAGCTGCATCTCATTCCATTTTCCTTGGACCGCACAGCTGCTGCCTTCGCAAAAGCAAGCCCGAGGGTGTGGTGCCCCAGACCTTGGAAACTGTGGCCAGCCCATGCGCTCCCCCAACCCAACGAGGCCTTTTCAACACCTACTTAGCGTCAGCCGGAGCCCTCCCTGGTGGCCTTGCGGCCAGGATCCCGCGCGTTCACCTCTGGGTCTGGGCTTGACTTCTGGTTGGGGATGGCTCAAAAAGATGCGCCAGCCAGCGTCCAGCCACATGGCAAGACAGACCAGCTCATGAACAGAGCTGAAAACGAGCCCATAAAAAAGTACGTAGCTGTCAGAGGAGTGGCTTGACCCGGTCGACCGTGTGCTGCATGACTGTTGCTGCCAACACCGGCGTTATGGTAGGAAATCATAGCCGGGGCGAAGGGGAAGGAAAGAACCCTCCCCATCAGCCACAGCATGAGCGCAGGTCGGCTGGCTGAACGAGGAAACTCAGCCTGGGGGGTTTCTCATCCGAGCTTTCCTAGCCTCACACAGACAACCTCAGGGAAGAAACTCAGTGTACTTTTGTCTGCATTAACTGCACAAATCAACTTTTAAAAGTCCACTGAAATCAGCACATAAAAAAGCACCAACAACATTTGTCTGGTTGAAGAAATCCAAAGACTAGGTTTTTTGCTTTTAAGCCTTTTTAATTGTTATGCCCAAGTTATTATATGACATAGCATGGTTAGCAGCTTGGCATAAACATATAAATGATGAGATATCCTGTAGCTACATAGGCAGCAACAATAAATTACTGTAATAAAAAATTACTTGTAATAAAAAAATCAACAATAAGGCCCAAGCTCACCACAGTCAAAGGAGTTTCAAATGCATTACGGATCAGAAACTGAGCTGGGAAAACTGTTAAAAAGTAAACAGTTTGTGCCAAGGCGACTGACAGAAAGTCCTTTCTACAGATTTTTTTTTTCTCTTTACCTGATCAGCCAAATACGGAACGGGATGGCCCACAAAACTGTTGTATAAACAAGTTCTTTCAGTGTTTCTTCAAGAACGTATATAAATTTGACAGTTCAGGAAGAAATATTGTAGGGAACCCAATACTCCAGCCTAAAAATACCCCAAGCTTACAACACTTTTATTCCATTAAGACATACATTCAGCTAACAATTTGAAAGAAAATAATTGCATCCTTTCTAGGTCTTTAGGCCAACACAAGGAAATGAAAACATGCTGTAATGGAGTTGGGGATATGTGAAATTAAATATCTGTCTGTTTCCAGAAGAACCCAAACACTATTCAGGCTTATGTACTCTTTAGGACTGGCAGATTTATTTTCCAAATCTTTCTGGAAAGGGGGTGGGAAATCTTTTCACTCTGGCCAGGCCACCCAGTAACATAAATATATAGCTTTGTGCTATCATTGGTCTTATCATATGACTTTAGCCTCTATCTGTTCTGGTCTTTCTTTGCCAGTTTTGCTTACCTTTCATGCTTTCTTATCTTAAGTTATACCTCAAGTGTTCCCCTGGGGCAGTTCTCATTTACCGGACAGTATCGCTAACTCTTGTTAAGCACTACTTAAACTGAAGGTAGGCGACCATCGGCTGATACTTGAGCTAATGCTTGAACTGGGGATGCTGCTTAGTCCAGCAGATTTTAGGCAGATCATCTGCACTCCTGGTCAGATCAGGGTGCAGCTCTCTCCCCGGCTGGGGTTGCTGACACTCCCACTAAGTTAATTCAACTGAATTGAGGTAGCTGCTGGATGCCCAGGATACTGTTGTTACTGTCAGTTCCAGCTATGAGGTTATTGTGCTTATGAGGCTTATGAAGCTAGGTTTCTCACAAAAAGATCCTCTTCCAACCTGTGAATAATTCACACAGGTAGGAAAGTACCTGTGAGTAATTCACAGGTTCACCGTGATCACATACTTTGCTATCCTTAAGCTTGTGTCGAAGAGCTTAGGAAATAAATTTCAGGGTTTTTTTGTTTTTGTTTTTGTTTTTCCAAAGAGTACTTCATTTGCCTATTGGCTCTTCACTATTAATGATATGTGATCAGTCACAGATGTCTAGCAACGTTTTCTAGTTGACTGCCCAGATGCCTGAGAGCTTTAAAACAGGAGAAAAAGGAAGGATGATTATCACATCCTGAATAATCAACAAAAGTAGCGTTCTTGAAAGAGTTTCTGATTGCTGTATATTGGAGTATATCTGTAAAACAAGACACTGCTTGTGCACCAGAATATATCTAAAGTTACATTCCACTGTAAAAGAAGTTTAATTTCCAGCTGAGGTTACTTAAATTAATATTGTCATTATTTTACTCTAGGTAAAAATTGGACTGTGTATGTTTTATAACACACCGATACCCATGCTCTTTGTCCTCCCATCTGAGCGTGCACAGACAATTTGGGTGTTCCCAATTTCGACTCAGTGGCTTGCTCATGTTGGTTTCATAATGACACATATTTCCAAGGCTGTGGTTGGGTGCAGGTGCTAAGATCAAGTTCTTGGTGTTTTGATTCTCTGGAGGATCTTCAGAAAATGAAGCATGTGTGGTTACATTTATAATTATAAATCGTGCAGTGAGATCATCGTAAATCTCTTTGTTTTCGTAATAACAGCACATAACATTTTAAAACACGTAGATTGTATACTGGAAAAAGCATTTAACAGGAAACATCCCAAGGTAAAGTGCCCTGAACGTTTCTGGAGCACTAATTTTTATATACTTGGAGGTTGTTTTAAAGTCCTCTCTCCTCTTTTTTGAAGGCAACTCCTTCACAGATTGTTTCCAACACTTTTCAAAGAAAGTATACCAACTGTACTGCAAACGAAGGCAATACCTAAGCTACCCACTAATGGAAGAATCTTCTTTTAATAAGTGAAGTTAAAACATGAAAAATCTGTAACCACTTTACTATTCTGTAATAAAAATCACCTTTTATTGGCATTACTACCTTTTTTCTTATTAAGGAAGTGGCAGTTTGTACACAGTACTGTTTGCTCTACATGATACAAATGGAAATAAGCAGCTATTGGCTAAATATTTACTTATTACATTCTTCCCCTATATGCTATTCACCAAGTCATGCGACTTGCAGTTTTACATGGGAAGACGATCAATGATTAACCACAGGTTACATCAAATTCCCTGGACAATCCCACTGAGATTTCTGCAAAAAGGCTGATGTTTATTAGAAGTGGGTACACACACAAAGATTATTTCCTCTTTTTAGGTGAATTCCTTCTGTGTCCAACGTATTGCTTTCTTCCATATTTTTTCTGTTCTACAGTATTTGGTAGATACTGGAAGAGAAAATGGGTAGTCCGTGTGTCAGTACCTCAAAAACATTCACAAAGTCTTTTTAAAAGTAGACACAAACCCCAAATATTTTCAAGCAAAAAAATTAATTGTTTAGGCTTGCAGTATCCTGAAAATTTTCTGATTATCTTAAGGATGGCAAACATTTTCCACAAGATGCTTTGCTCATCCATACTGTTTGCTATGAAAAACAAACAAACAAACAACAGTTTAATGAAAATTTCATGCCCTAGTGGGTAAGAACAGCTGATAAAGGGAAAGGTGTGCCTCTGCGGCATGACTCACAGTGCAGGGACTCCTGTGTGCCAGGCAGTGGTCACCTGGATTGAGTTTCTGTATGCAAGGACTGTTCTGCCATGAGCTGTGTCACTGGGAGGCATGGGGGTGGTGAGGGCAAAGGGGAAATGACAGAAACATGTCTTAGGATAACTTGGAGAGAAATGGGGGGCCAGCGCAGGCAGGTGAGAGTGTTGTGCAGAACCGAGCAGGGATTTATTCCGTCGTACGCCAGCTGGCTCCGCTGTGCCACTCGGCTGGGTGGAAAAACTGAATGTGCTCCACATTATGAGGCAGGGAAAAGGCCTCTGCTGAGCCAGAAGGGAATATACAGAATTAGTCTCACCAAAAAATGTCAGCCCTGCAGAGCTTCTCAAGGAGCTTGGCACATCCTTCCTTGAGCAGAGCACATCCTCTCAGGGACTTCGGTTGCCATTAAGGATGTGCAGGCCAAAAAGTTGTCACTGTGCATCTATCAGCTACCCGAGCACTGTGCCAGACACTTCATGATCTGTTGACCACTTTCCCATGGTGAATCTAGGAGCAAATCATCATCGTCTTTTTGATGGAGTGATCCGTGGGAAAGCTGACACTTATATTTGCTTCACCTCCTGGTCTGGGTGCATGCTTCACTCACTGATGCATGTATAACTCTTTACACTGCTATACCCTACCATGTACTCCACAGAACATTTCTTCTGAAACCCAACTAATCCCTTATTCTCTTAATTTTGGCCTCATTTAAAAGTCCAAGCAAAATGTACAGTGACAGGAACAGATTTACAGATGTTTACAGACTTTTACATATGAAAATAAAACAACTTTCATATACTTCTGTACGTGCACACACACATTTTAATATACCACGCTAAACCACCTCAAATCTTATTCCTAAAGAGATTGTTCCACATCTACTTTCATCACAGCAATCTCTGTGCCACAACTGCAAATGAACTAGTGGATGGCAAAGGTGAGGCTGAACTGAGTATATTGCCTCAGTGATTTCTAAATTACATATTCTGTCACATCACTCCCAGGAGAGAAAGGATGCTAAAAATACCTGGAGTTAAAAATAAGAAGTGACAAATACAAATTCAAATTATTTTAGAGGCTAGAGGAAGAAAGTAGGAAGTCACAGGCTGTTATGTAGAGTTCTAGATATTTATCTGAGAGATTCACTGAGTCACGGAGTTAATGGACTCAAAAGATAGCTCATCGCTTCCACGCCACTGCCAGTGTGGAATTATTTCTTATACTACTTTCTCCAGTGCTTTAATCCACTCCTATATTAATATTTTCTATTTATACTTGTTTTCCTTAAGTGCACTACATTGATTTTGCATTTCAGCACTCCACAAAGGCTCCTATCATCATTAGGGTATAAACTAAGCATGCAAAAAAACCCCATAGTCCCGAGTTGAGAGGTTACAAAGTAAAGCCACAAAATGCCATGTAGAATTCTGGATATTTATCTGAGAAATTCACTGAGTCACAGAGTTATTAACGCATTAAGGCACCTCTTAACTTGATGTGTGTGAATAGTCCTGCTGA
>NW_008824940.1:2459454-2479624 GCF_000699105.1 Pygoscelis adeliae
AATGCGAATGCTCATCTTGGTTCTTGAAAGTGTTAGTGTTTAAAGCACTGTTTTATGTTCTTTGCCATGTAGCTAATCTCTCTTGTTCAGCAGCATCCTGAAATGGGAAGTATATATAGGTAAACAGTCAAGACATGATGTTTTAAGAAAGCGTCAATGCTGCATTATAAATGTTTAAAAAAAAAAAAAACAACACAAAAAAACCCAGAAAAAAACCCAGAAAATATTTCCATGTCCTGTACAGGGAGAAATTCACCCTGAGTGGAAAGCTAGTACAAAATTTGTGCACTTCTTGAATTCAATTTACATAAATGGGTCCATTATTTAAATGGAGCATATTATTCGGGGATTTCATTTCTAAGGCAAACAACAGGCAGGTTTCTCTATTCTTTCATGTAACAGTATAGATCATCTCATTGCACTGGATTCTGAAATCACATAAAATATCCCCCCTTCTGGCAATCAGTATCTATGGTCTCCTGTGAAATATCTGCATTTTCATATTATGAAACTGCTGCCATGAATTTACTAGTAAGCTCCAACTGTAACAAGTGAATTTCTCTTATCAGTAGCATTCTTCCATAATATTTCGAGTTTAATTATCAAGAATAATAAGGATATGTACTCTGTGTGATGTTTTTAATGTTTGTGTTGGGTGATTCCTAAAACAGTTTACGGATTACTTAGCATCAACATAAATGTTAGGCCCAAAAGATTACCATGTTTGTAGCCACAACTAATTAGTAAGATTCCAGGGAGACAGACTATCATAGGAAAATACCTGTTTGTCCATCCCAAAAATTTTCCATTCAGAACATCTTGGATTTTAACACTGTTTTGCAGAATTGAGGGCAAGGCTCCTAAAGCTTCCTATTGTCAGCTCCAGCCCTCACTGAGGTGCGTTACACTCTCATTATGCTATTCTAAATAGAAACCACCATAGTTTGGAAAGACTAAACTTTTCTATTTAATTCACATTAAATCTGTATCTCTTTTTTTGGCTAAAAGCATGAGGTTCATAACCTCACAGTCACTAGTTGAACATCTGAGCTGGTTTCCTGCAACACCTAACTTTTAGTATAATTATACAACTTATTTGAAGCTGATGTACAGTACACCAGATTTAGCCAATGAGAAATAGGATTGGCACTTTGCTGGAGTTTGGTTAGTCTATAATTTCCACTGGCGTTTTAGCTTCCTCAAGCATAAAATTAGATTTTCCTTAGTTCTTCCATATCTGTGCAAAGAATTAAGCCCCACAGAAATCAGTGAAGTAATCCATGCCTTCCTGTAATGGACAAGAGGCTCAGTCTATCAGAAAGGTGACTTTCACTTCGTCATTCTTTTTGTAACTACCCAGAGAAGAGGCATGGGACTGAAGGACAAGCATGCAGTGTGCTTGCTGCATGCATTCAAAATGCACCTTTGAATGACTTACTCTCTAGGTAAAATTCATGCTTGGAAAGATTATGCCGTCTTCTTATGATGTGCAAGTGTCCCTGGCACGTGCGTCTGTTGTGCAAGCTGGCAGTAAAGTCTTGCAGGTGTGCATTTCTGTTGAAAACATGTAAGTTATTTGGGAATGGAGCAGAGGAAGACCAGTAAAGAGGTGAGCTCAGGGTCTTCTCCTCTTTACTTATCCCCCCTTTCTGCAGTCCAAGACCCTGTAAACAATGAAAGGGATAGCCCATCTTCCTGGGAGGACTCCCATCTCCTGTGGCTTGTCTTCCTGGAGAAATCTCCAATGTTCGGCAAAGGTATGTGTACTTGCAGCTCACAGATGCACATCCTTGCACCTAGGATATATTTACGCATTGATGCCTCTTCTTGGGAACTGGAATATAAAAAAGGTGTCCCTAGAATAATGTATATTATTTGCTCCCTTTTCTACATATTCCTAAACACAGAAACATAAATTAGTGTGTGTAATGATTTGTGAAAAGGCTGGAATGTTCATTCTCTTATTTTATTCTGTTTTTAAAAACTAGATTAGAAAAACAATGCGAAACAAAACAGAGTAAGTAGCATTTACAGGACAACTGGGAGAATCTGATAAATACTGATAGGTTGGTGGACACATTGCAGAAACATACAGTCTACCATTTGGTCAATAGCTACTGCTACTTAGTTTTAGCGATTGCACCTTTAAATCAATAGCCCCTTTTTAATATTTAATGTCCTCATACCATTAGCCTGTTCTTGTGTCCCTTTTTTATTGCTAATCCAAGCTATTGGCAATGACCTTGACATTTTTCTAGGTTTTTAGTGGCTCAGGTTTCACGTAAATTAGCAAGCACAGGAAGAGCTTTTTGTTGATTTAAAATTTACCTACATTTTAAGAACTTTGGTTGCACTTTGTTATTTCAGCAGAAAGCAATTCTATAATTTTTATATGAAATATAAGACCTAAATTAAAATGCTTTGGACTTTTCTGTTTTCATTGTATATAGTAGCCAGATACGATCAAAGTGACTTCTTATATATATCGAATTATGTGTTATGACTGCAGGATAACACAAAAGAATTTCAATCTTACATTGTAATTATCCAGAGAAGCCATTGTCAGTTTGGGTTCCCAGTTTGGGTTTGCAGTTTGTTTGAAAGGATATTTGGGACATTTTCTTATTTCATGGTTATTGTGTAGCTGTGGTGGAAGGTATTCGAATTCAGTGGTGAGTTTTTCTGTGTTTTATTAAGTGTGGAACATACTTTTAGCGTAAAAATTATTATTTTTAGTAATAGATTTACTGCATAGTTAACTGCATCTCAAGCATTTCCTTGTATATTGAAGACAGCATACAATAATGTTCTCTGTGAGAAAGAAAAGCACACGGCATCTCATTATTTAAATTAGGCAGGTAAGAATAAGGAACAAAGTTCCAGAACTGAAATCACGGAGCAATTAAATAAGCATCGATTCAGCACTGCTTTTTCACACAGACTGCCTTCCTGTTAATGGTGTTTTAGCAATTATCTTATCAGTTGTTACTAGCCCAATAGTGATTTACATAATTCTGCCTGTGTAGTTAGACTGGTGTTAGATTATATCCATTGACATGAACGTAGCAGTTGTATTAAATAGCTCATTTACTTTTCAATGAGTCACAGGAAATACTTAAACCAGTTTACTTTGTGCTAGCAAAAGCTTTGTACTAAAAGTTACAAAAAAAAGTAGGATCTGATCCAAAGCTTGTTGAAGTCATTCAAATCTTTCCACTAGCTGCAATCAGCCTATTATATACATGCATAATATTTAAAAACCGGTGTTGGTCTCTCCTTCTGTAATTTCTCCTGTCTACAATAACTCCTGCAGGTTTTTTTAGCCTGTATCTCTCACTGAAGTTAACCAGATGCCTACACAGAGCTAGGCTGAGAGCTCAGGTAAGCGTCTTGTTAAGCTTCCCCTACGCTCAGGGCTGCATCTGTGCAAGAGAAGTCCAGAGGGGTCTTTCAAAGTAGGCTTGGCCACAGGCAGACTTGGCAGATTTCCCAGTCTTATGCAGCGCTTTAGCAAGGCACTGAACAGATCAGAGGGAAATGTAGGTGCTATTTGCTTAGAGCAGAATTGCATGTGTTCTGTGGGAAGGCGTCTGAGAAGCATGGAAGTTGAATGCCAAGGTCGTGACTTTGTCCTGCAAACCGCTGTTTATGTGAGCCAGCCTTACGTATGTGACTCCACTGAGAGAGGCGTATTCATTGCCCAAAGACATACAGAAGCGTTTGTTAGCAACACTTTCTTACAGACCAGAGCCAAAGACAAAGCTGCCCACAAAAGTTAATGAAGATTTTGACAAGGAAGCAATTGTGGAACAAATTCCATCATATGTACTGGAATAAAACTGATATTATATGCATCTGAACAATTCTTTTTACATGGAGATCTCAAGACACTTCCTACACATGGATAAATATTTTCTTTCTCTGTGGGCAGGTGCGAAAATTAATTGCAAAATAGTGGCTTCCCACAAGTGACATGAGGATGAGTGGTAGACCTAAACAAAATTATGTTGAACTACCTTTTAAGGAATCCTTACTGCAAACTGAATGCCATTTATTTCTGTTATTTCTTCTATTATTGCTTGTTTTTCAGAAGTATGCATACCCCCTTTTCACACTGATCAACATTAACAAGCATAACTTCACTGAAGTTACTTATGCAAGAAAATACCAGCAAGAGACCTGTAATAATAATACTGCCCTTTAACAAGAAGATTATTTCTGTGACCCTAAGAGTCTACATTTTTATCTCCTTGTGCAAAAGGAAGCTTCTTCCGTTATGAAGCCTATGCTATAAATGAATTCCTGGAAAACTTGCCAGTTTTAGAGGTACATTCTAAGATCAGTGGCAGCCTACAAATGCTGTCTAATGAATCCTGTGAGTTAACCTTAAACAAGTAAAAGAATCAATATTTTTGCAGCATGGATCATGCTCTGTACCACCACAATCTGGTAATTAACATCACTATCATAATATTAAAAGTGCTAAGAAATTTCAGGGGTTATTATATGACTCAAATGCCCAACGCAGGAAATGTCAGAAGGGCCTGATTATTGTGTGCTCAGCATTTCTTAGGACATCAGGCTTAGTTTAGGTGTCTCACTCTCAAAATGAAGTATTACAAATTATAATTCAGCCTTGAAAATATTGGCTGATCTTTGTAGATGCACCGGTCAATGGTTCAGTTAAGTGCAAAGAGTTTTAAGGCTAAGTTTCTTTACTGTTAAAATGTGCAAAAGGTATGCTGAAGGCTCAATTTCTGCTGGCTCTTGGCACGCGAATGATGTACAAAGGAGCAAATGTATTTGTAGGGCCTGTTGCTGGTGTTGCAATTGCTTAGTAATTTTCAAAAAAACAATATAGAGACAATGGTGACACTGGGCCAGGTCTGAAAAATTGGAGCTGTTTTTAGATATGTAAATTCATTTATATACTTAGAACCAATATACATCATTCTCTTCTGGAATGAGGTATTCACCTCTTGAGTATGATTTTAATCTAGGACTTCCATGTTCAGGTAATGAGACATTTTGGTTATGTTTTATATTAACATTCATTTTATAACAAAGACAGAGTAAGTAATAGGTTCAGTAGTCATATGTTCTAGATGGTTACAAGCAGCATACTGGAGGGTATGTAAACCAGAGGGTTATATACAATGAAAATAAACAACATGATTATCTGTTGAACACTTAACAATATGTTGTCATAAATCTCTAATTTTTTTGGCCCTTTGTTAGTTTTATATACACAAACCTTTACAGAGAGTGGCACTAGATTCCCACTGAAGGAATGTTAAAAACACAGCAAATGTGCTTCTAAAATATTCCTGTTCTTCTTATGCCTCAGTGTCTTCAGAAACTGTCACGAGATACCCACATCAGAGGCAGTTTTAGGAGTGCACAAGCACAGCAATCTCCGTGTATCCCATGCTACGGTGTGCACAAGGGACTGGAACAGGGCAGAGTACTCAGTCAGACAGTTGTGCAAGTCATCCGTATAGCTAGTGGACAGGAGAAAAAGCAGCTTCCGAGGACTCCCGCAACTCCAGCTGTGAATCACAGTAAAAAAAACAGGCTAAGCATCCAAACAGCAACTCAGCTTCTCAGTGTGTTGCTGAAGAGCATAGGTCAATAGGCTCGTCTTCTCAGAACGCAATTTCCTAGAAATGGCCCGGCGAGGAGCAGAAAGGACATGCTATTTCTATTACAGAATTGCCTCGTGCTCCCGGGACGCTTCCTTCTAAGTACAGGCCAGTCCTAAGAAAGAGGCCAAAGACAGAAATTTTAATGCTCTTAATTAAAAGATGGCAGCGGAACTGAATTTATACCTTTAGCTCTTCTGTTGAATTTCAACACTAGCATGCACCTCTCCGATGGTGCCAGTGGAGTTTTATTTTGACTCTCGAAGTAATCTTTCACTTCAGATATGCTGGGGGAGAGGAACACAGTATTTCTGACAATTCTTATTTAGAAATCATGCATCTGAGCTACCTCGGATTTCAGCTACATTTGGATCCAGATCAGGATCATGTAGCTTGGATTCATCTCTGTCATTAAGTCCTCGGAGGAATGCTGAAAGAGCAAGTATTAAGGCTGCACTGAGTACAACAGGTTATGGTAGTCTGTATAACCTTTACCAGCTTTCTTGTGGGAAGGCATTGCGATAATGTATTTAACTACATGCTCTCAGCTTTCTAAAAATAGGTTCCTGATGTAAAATTTTATAGTATTTATCACTGCGAGTGCTTCACAAATATTAATTTGTTTTTAAAGCATCCCTTTGTGGTAAATAGGTACTATTATAGTCACTTTAGGTTTATATAGGTTCAAAAAAAGCCAGTTCATCTATACACTCGAGAGTGACTGAAGTTGAGCTGCCCTGGTACTTCATAGCATAGCAGTTTAGAAGTCCTGATATTTCCTGGTATAATAACTGACAAGTATTGGTATGCAATGTATTCATCCTGCAGCCATACCAGAAAAGTGATGATACACACTTTTTTAGGTGCCAGAATGACATAATTAGCCAACAGATATGTGCAGGTATATATACCCATAGACATTCTGTCCATTGTAGCATTGGAAGGACTTGAGTCACTGGCTTTCTCAGCACCACGCAGGAACTCTATGTAGGTGCACAAAGTTTATGTGGGTTCAGGAGGGACAGACCAAGTACCTGGAAGAGAGATCCACCCTGGGTGTTACTAAATAAGCCACAAAGGAAATCACTTGATTTCAAGTGATTTCAAGGCTCAAGGAAATCACTTGAGATGCAAGTGAAGTCTAGGAGAGTACTGGGGCAGGAGAGTAAAGGGAGTTTTCTTTGAGTTATAGTTCAAAGGGGTCTGCTTCTGGCTTTTTGAGGGAGATAGAAAAGTGAGCCACATGGCCAATGGACTGAAGTAGAATTTCCACTCCTATGAAAGCTGCCATGTGGCAGCTACCTTCAGCATGAAACGTATTTTCTCCTCCTGCAATTCCCTGCCTCAAAGCATAGTCTCCTTCATGTCAAAGCTCATCTGTTTCACTTCCATTGGGAAATGGGTGGAAGAATAAATAGGTCCAGGTAGTGCCTTGACCGGGTGCAGCTATTGTAACCCAAGAGATACAAGGGTTACAAGGGTTACAAGAACAAGAGAAATGCCCGGACACTAACAGGGAGACCCAGTTGCCTCCGAGAGCAGCAGCATCATGAGGAAGCAATTGTTTGCCTGCCTATGGTCTCCTGCATGTCAGACTGAGGAGATCCTGAAGAAAAAGACGATGGAGAAGCCTTCTGGATCTTTGGCAGCTAGACTATAGATGTGCAATACCTGGTCTGTACCTTAGTAATCAGACTGGTGGCAACCCAGAAATGTTCCCACTGAGTGTGATTAGACTGCATTACCCGATGCTCTCCCTCAGCATGGGCGCTGAGGCAGGCGTGAGCTGCTAGGCTAGTTCAGCTACCCCATGCTTCAAATAGATGAAGTAGCCCTCTTTCTCCCTTTTCTTCACCTTTGTCTTCTGTAAGCCTTTTAATCTGCATGGTCTGCTTGCTTTCGGTGAATGAATGCTTTTATTTGCATTTTTGGTTAATTTGGCATGCATGAAGAGTGATTTCAAGATGACTGAATAACAACAAAGCATTCCCCACCCGAATACACAGTGAAAACATAAACCGCAGCACCTTAACAGCACTGTAATATGTACCTCCTGTGTACCAAAGAGTTACAGGGTGTTCTTCACAGGGGCCGGGACAGGAAGAAATGCCTAGTGATCATTAGGTAACAGGGAAGGGTCTCTGCCAGACAGCAAGGCACTGGCAGCTACTGCAGAGAGCAATCAAGCAATCTCTTTCAGTGGCACTGCTGAGACAGGATTTATGCCTGTTTCTAGTTAACGGAAACCGGGATTTATCCTTGACATCAGCAATAAAAGTTACAGTGTTATAAAGACACCTTGTTTCATGGAGGGCAGGGGGTGGGGGGTGGTTTTTGTTTGGTTGTTGTTTTTTTTTAACTTGGGAATCACAAATTAGGGAACGAGGGACAGGACATTTGAAGCAAGAGTGGTTTTGGAGGCTGGGCTGCAATTTTATACTGACTGGGAAAAAAGTCAGTGTAGAAACCACTGATTGTAGGGGGGGGGGGAGCCTTTCTCTGGTGAGGGGCTTTTGACCTATTTCTATTTACATTTGAAGTTTAGTGTATACATGGGTGTTTAAATCTTCCAGGGAGAGCTTCAAGAAATGCAAAACTATGTTAATTCGGCATTCTTAGGATCAGACAGGTAGAGCAAGGTTATTCCCAGAGGATCAGCCCTGTTCTGGGAAAATCGGGGGTACTCTTGAAGCTGAAGTACAACTACCCTTTGCTGAGACAACTGGAAAAGATGCTGAAGAAGGGAGCTAGAAGAAAGGAAAAAGCAGCCTGAAGGGCTGCAGAGAACTGAAGGAAGAGGGACATCATGGCCATGATATGAGAGTTTAGTGACCCAGAGACCCAGTGGGTCATTTGACTTTGAAAGACTCTGCCTCTAGATTTCTAAGGAAGGTTTGTGTTAAGGCATATCTTGCAGTCTTTGAAAGTTTACTGAAGAGCGTAAGGTAGCAGAAGACCACTAGATGTCTGCTTTACTAATCAAGCTGGAGAGTGACATTCTGTTTTCGACAGTCTCGTCAAGGATGAGCTTCTGATTACAGCCAGCCTAAATAAGCTTTATTTTAAAGGTTTTGAATCCGGACTTTCTAGGAAAGGAAGATTCAGATTTATTTATGGATATGGTTGAACTGCTGGAAAACCTGCATTAGATTAACCACAGACTTTAAAAAATTTACCCCAACTGGTTTGCTTTTGTTAGCATCAAATATGTGACTGTAAATAGGTCTTGTGAAGCTGTCTTCGTAAGGATTGCAAACTTCAGCTCTGCCTTCAGTATGCTTGGATGTTTTATACCACTTCTGATTTACCCTGCAGCCGCAGACCTGCAGTAAGAGATGTCCCAGTGCGATATCCCACTGTTCTCACTCTGTGAAAAACAACAGAATAGCACTTAGTTGCTTAGTGTGAATGCTGAGATGGTTAAGTTGAGCAGTCTGAGACCCTTAAAAGAAGGATGTCACAAAAGCTCAACTGTGTTGGTAATATTATTGTTGATGTTGATGCTTGGATACTACAGCAATAGGCTCTACAGAACATGCTCCAGAAAAAGAAACTAAATATTTGCACATGCTGGAAGGAGAGTGAGTCAGCAATTGACTGAGAACATTAATCAAAACTTAACAATGAGCAACATTGTGATGGGTCTTGCTTCGAGCATAGGATTCACCAGAACTTTCTCCTAAAATAAAGTTCTAAGGAATGGGCTTAGCTGGAAATTCTTTTGCACAAAAGAAGTGCAAAAGGAGGTGGTGTAAAATTATTATTATTTTAAACTGGGGGAATATTCAAAGGACTATAAGGAAACAACTCCTCATTCACTCCTGAGACCTCATTTGGCTGCATGTAGGCTATGGAGAGAGGTTAATTGGCTAAAAAGACTCTTGGGCTATGTAATAACTCCTGCCTGGAAAAATGCTGCTGCCGAGACAAAAGGAAAGGCGGCAGTGAATGGAATCAGGGAGGGACAAGCCAGGAGAAGTATTTTTTAAACCCTTCCCAGAGTTTAGAATAGTCAAACAACTCAGTTTTCCCATTTGTCTTGGTTATCCAGATAGTCATTTTGATACCCTGCCACATTACACATGCAAGCTAGTAAAATGAATACATCCTGTTCATAAAATAAAGCCATCAGTCACACAGTTGTGTCTCTAAAAAACAGATGAACAGCATTGTTCAAAAATTAGCCGGTGTCAGAAATTATGCAGCCTTCTGTATCAATAGCATTCTGGAAGAAGTCCAGACCTGTCAACACCGGAATATGTAATATGATTTAATAACTATAGCAAAAAAGTTTGGGTCCAACCCATCCCTAATGAAGATGGAAAACTCTTGGTGTTCCCACACAGAATATAGCATGTTTATTTTGCATGTGTTTTTATTGGGAAAACATGAATTGTTATTGTGAAATCCATTAGCAAATGTTTGCTAAAGAGGGAGAACCTTGTTAAAGTTTTTTACCGTGTATTCACTGAAAATTTCTGGACCATGATTTCAAAATAGATATGCCATACCTGAAACACTTGATAAAAGCAGCAAAACTGAATTATGGAATGCTTTTATAGGCTACATAATTACTTAGCTAACAACCTATGAAAGACTTGAATGCCAAATCCGCTATACAAGAGTGTTTCCTGGAACAGGTCTTTGCGTATTGCAGGTAGGGCAAGAAATAGAAGTGTTCAAAGAGGTTTCTTAGAATTTTAGAAAGTTGAATAACATCCCTATTCACAGCTGAAATGCGGTGAGCATCACTGTCTAGCTTGAATTGTCCTGGCTTGTATTAGAAACCAGAATGACTGCAAGCCAGCTTTAAAATCTGGAAGACCCCGAAGAGAAGGTCCATACAACTCAGCCCTTGCTTCACTTACTCAAGCTGTACTGCTTTGAGGCTATAATTGTGCACTTCCACAGACTCAAATCTTTGAGTTATTTTTGTTTTGGGGAGAGAGTTTATGAATTACGGGGTCTGTGTGCCTGTTTGCTATGAGTCCTTAGTGTTACTATTTTAATGTTCCAACACACTTGAAAGTATCTTCTTTCTCTCCTTCCCAATATACAGGGAAGTGATTATGTGATTGAATACTCAACTCGTAAAACAGATAAAGCAAGAAAACGCTCAAGTTCGCAGAATCAAGAGCAACAAGTATAAATCTTCCTATCTCAAGTTATCTCAGTAGCTTTTCAGAAGTCTTACACGTCTCTCTATAACAAGCCTCTGTGGCTAGTATGAAATTTCCAAGTTTCTTAATGCAAATAGATGACTCTGCTGTAAGTTGTGGCACTGTGCTTGTTCTAAACATTGAAGAGGAACAGTTTTCAGTCAAATTTTAAAAATAAAATACTTTTTTTCTTTAAAATTCAATAATGTATGTTGGTAGGCATAAAAGAGCATAAAAGGAGACTCAAGATGAGCCTCTCATTACTTAGCTAGAAGTGTTGCTGTTGATGGTCCATCACATAGACCAAATATAATGATTCAGGCAGCCACCAGTTTCTTCCAAGGGCTGCAGCATATGGAAAATAGGCCTGGTCAGCATATTTTTTATGAAATTTTGTTTTAACACGTTGTTTTGCTAAAAATGAAATGTTTCACAGAGACATACCTGATTTTGACATAATCCTCAGGGTCATCATAGGAAGTCTGCTCCAAAGCAAGCAGAGCTTTGCTTTTCAAGTAGGAGTCCCAGCAGCCACCTCTGCAGAAATCTCTCTGCTCTTCATTTCCAAACAGATATTTTGATGCTGTTGTATTTTCTCAAAAATTTTTGAAAGGTTTTGGTTTTATTTCAACGAACACAGATGCACACAAAAACAACCCACATTTTGAAACATCACTGTAAATGTGATTGTCTGCCTCCAGGCAGCACCAGTGATTATTTTAGCACAGAGCACTTGCTCGTTTTAGGTTTTGTATGAAACCCTCACCACAGCAACTAGAGAGAGGTCTCCCAATAAGTAATTGTTCTGCAGGGAAAGGTGAATTCTGGTAGCGTCTGGAACACTTGGCTGAAATTTGCAAGTTCATTTAACACAGTGTCTTAAATGTGGCAGTATAAGGGGGAGGGGGGGGGGAAGAAAAAAAAATATTGAGAGCTGGTAGTTTTATCATCATATGGAGCCATGCAGGCCACCAAACTGCATTACTGATAAGGTTCGTACCTTCAGATCTACAGCAGAGACTTTTATCTCCAGAACAAACAAAATAGTAGGCAACAGTAAAATGCTATTACCCTCCCTGTGGGGCAGTCACTGGAAAAAGATGAAAGACCAATCTATGCTGCCAGCAGGTTGCACAGCAGAGGATTGTAGAGAGTTAGGCTTGACTCATGTCTTTGGCCCCATCCTGTTTATTCCACTTGCCCCTGTGCAATCATCACATTGCTTTTACTTCCATACTATCAGTTCTCCAGCCAAGAGATCACTGAGACAATTTTCCCCCTTTTAATCTGCAAATATGGTGTCATAGTAGCCCTTGCTGATACAGAAGGACTCTTCGGTCCTAAGAAGATCTGCTTGATCATCCTGTGATGGCACATTTGAAGCTCCATTACAGACATATCGAGTGTGTGGATGGCATATCTTCAGTGCAGATGATATTCTTGATGAATATGCCTGTCACACACCTATGTTTCCATTGAGGATCCATGAACTGTTGCCACGGTGTCAGAGTTAGGTGAATTGTGCTGGGGGAAATAAAAAAGGACATTCTTGAAACAATAAACTCACTTTTACTGTTCTCAAAGCCTTGAAACAAAGCACAAGAATATTTAAACTCTTCCGTTTGCTGGGAAGCTCAGTGTTGGCAAAATAATGTACTCCTTTGACATCAAATCTCAGGTTTCACCTGAAAATTCAACCATTTCACCTGAAAATTTCTCCACAAAGTTTAACTTGAGGAAATGACCTGCCATGAAAAATTTTGTTTCAACCTCCTAAAGAAAGAGGTTGTGTAAGAAACTGTATAAAACTATAAATATAAAAATTAAAACATTGGGAAATACCGAGTCACCTTAGCTACAATCCCACGTATGTCTTCTCCTAAACTATGTAATCAGAAGCTTGCTTTTCCTTTTATCTTCCCTTTCCTTATTCAAAATCTGCTAATTGCCTATTATGCCTAAACTGTGCCTCTTTAGTCAAACTATATACCATGCTTGGGACAGGTTCTTTCCAGAGCTTAAAAATTCATGCTCTACATTTGTGAAAAATCATAGTTTCCTCCTATAGAGCAGGCATTTGTTTTTGTAGCTTGTGAATGAACATAGCACCATCCACAAAATCGAGTCTAAAATGACCCCACAGAAATCAGAGTAAGCTACCAAGGCATTTGGTGCTATAGCACTTACAACAACTTTGGACCTAGAAGTATTGCTGTTAGTTTATCTGGAACAATCTGTGTCTTTCTTTTAATTAATTAATTAATTAAAACCCAAGTAAAATGTTTTATCTGAATTAATATCTTGTATCTGATCAAATGTCAGGGCTGGTGCCTTCTAGTTAACAAGAAATAAATGGATTTATATTCCAAAATTAATTGTGATGAAAGAAACTAGGAAATAAAAAGGTGGAAAAGAACCCATTTCCAATATTCGTTTAGCATCCTTTGGATGCTGCGGGTATGTGGTAATGACATAAGGTGAAGACAGACCCATCCTATATTCCTGGAAAGCTTGATCACTATATAACACTTGGAGAAATACTTTATAATATTAAGAAGATTTTTGCCCTGGTGCCTCTTTTTCACACATGCTTCTAAATAGACAAGATGTATAAATTTATGTCTAAAGAGAGTAATTTAGAAGTTTCCAAAGGAATATTAGCTGTATATGTCATACCTTTTTAGGAGATGGTATTACACAGCGTTTCTTACACAGCAAAAAGACTAGGACTGAAATGTAACTGAAGAGCACAAAGTTAAACTCATGCATAAATACTTGCTGCACAGAAATCTAAGATTGTGGCCAGCCTTTGCGCGAGACAGACGGTACGGGAAGTACGTACCAAGGTACCATATTAAAGGAAGCACAGTCTAGCCAAAATTAAAATCTTAGCTTAACTGGAAGGGAAGATGGGGTTAAGGGAGTGAATACAATACTGGAAATACAATATTTCAAAGCTCTGGGGCCCTGATTTTAAAAAAAAAAAAATCACTGATTTTTTTGCATTTCATGTCATTGTCTTATTGCACATCTTTCTGTGTGTCAGGTATGTGGCAACACCTTGTATTGAGACAGCTGAAACTTCAATGAAAGTGTACCCTTGATTTGCTGATGAAGATAGAAACGTTTTGAGGCAAGTCTTCGAAGGAGAAGTCATATTTTTCATGAGACCAACAGAGATACTTGGGGAAAAGATGCATGCTTTTGGCCACACCAGCCTTTCTTCCACCCTGAAAGAGCAAGTACCTTCAAGGTTTGGTACAAGTTTAACTTGTTTAAGAAGGTGGCTGGTACCTGTGGAGCTGGAGAGGAATGTTAGCAAAAAAAGGAGATGATGTGGTCCTTAGCCACAGCAATACACCTGAATCGCTCAAATTACCCATACTGGAGAATACACAGCACATTTGTTCTCTGATAGACATATTGGGATTTCTCTGTGTGGACATCAAGGTTCCTCAAGAGGAAAGGCCAGGTGTAGTCCCACAGCTCACACCAAAATAGAGTTTTAATGTGGATCTGGCACACCTTCAGAACAACCAGCTGGGAAATATTCCTGGTCCAGCGTACAGAGGTGGTCACTGACAGAGCTGGAGACACTTCTTGTCTGTCAAATATGGGAGGGTTAACTACAGTAGAATTGAGCAGAGGGTCAGAGCACCTCTCCTATGAAGGCAGGCTGAGAGAGTTGGGGTTGTTCAGCCTGGAGAAGAGAAGGCTCCAGGGACACCTTGTAGCAGCCTTCTAGTACCTGAAAGGGGCCTACAAGAAAGCTGGAGAGGGACTTGTTACAAGGGCATGTAGTGATAGGACAAGGGCTAATGGCTTTAAACAAAAAGAGGGTAGATTTAGATTAGATATAAGGAAGAAATTCTGCACCGTGAGGGTGGTGAGGCACAGGAACAGGTTGCCCAGGGAAGTTGTGGATGCCCCATCCCTGGAATTGTTCTAGGCCAGGTTGGATGGGGCTTTGAGCAACCTGGTCTAGTGGAAGGTATCCCTGCCCACGGCAGGGGGGTTGGAACTAGATGATCTTTAAGGTCCCTTCCAACCCAAACTATTCTATGATTCTATGATTCTATAATTATAAAACAAGTATGCGTCTTGAGTTCAAAACTTATATTGTTAGGCAGAGTTTTGAGTTTAAATTCCCAGGCCTGCAATCTTAAGGTATTTTTTAAATCTCCCTTTCTCTGTCAATTCTCCATTCTTGTTTCATCTCTCAAGTTTTCACCTTGTCTCCCTTCAAATTACAGGGAGGACTGTGGACTGTTCTGTTTCTTGAGTTTTGTTTGCTTTGTTAAGAATTTGGTTGTTGCTTTCCGATCAGGCAATTACTGTCTCCCTCATAGTAATTGCTTCAGCAAAAGGCCAATAATTGCAATAGCATCTCTCCAAGTCTTTTCCAGACCACACCATGTGTGATAACAAGGGGTGCAGTTCCATTAGCCTCTGCTAGAAATCTTAGCACATGCCCTTCAGCAAGCCTGGAAATGATTTTTCAGTCTCTTATAATTTGTACTTTAAATGTTATTTAAGTGTTGGTGAGGTGTTTTTTTTTTCACCCTGAAGCCAAGTGATGCACACCCTTTTTAGTCAGCAGCATGTACCTGCCAACTTTAAGAATTATCCAACTACTGTCTTAGCCCTGTACTGATTTGATTTGATTTATTTTGTTTTGAAGCATGGATTGGTTTATTTTTTTAAAAGAGGCTATGTTTGGGTGTTTCTTACTCTCACCAAAACCAGAGCACCAAAAGTGGCTCGTTCAAACTTGTAAATGAAAAAGTACAGCATAGACAATTTTTGGTGTCAAGCCCCTCCTGTTACTTTAGGTTGAGATCAGAGGCTTGTGACTCACGCTCAAAGCCTCCTTTCCCCTCAAGTTTCTGTGGTGCATGTGGTTCTTGGCCATGTAAGGATTTCTGATGTACAGCTAAGAAGGGTCAGCTGCTTCTGATGAGTTTCATCTCTTCCACCACCTTCTGTCCTCTGCAACATCAGAGGAGCACTCAGATCATCAGCAGAGGTCTGCTTTGCACATCTTGACAACTTTGGTACAGTTTAATTTCTAACAGTAGAAAAAAAGAAAAAAAAAATACAATAAAGCAAAACAGAAGGGTGGGTGTGAACATGTAACTCCAGAAAATCCCAGTAAATTTGCTGCTATAAATAGGCTTTCAGCTGGGACTGGAACATGAACAGCCAAATTATTTTGCAGAGTGCAGCTTTAAGGAGAGGTTAGTATTGCAATGGCTTTGGTGGGTGTAGAGGAAAAATAAGAGATCTGGAAAATAAGAGTGACACGGTTCCAAGTTGTTTGTGCCACCAACTGTTTTATTTTGCCCAGGGAACTCTCCAAATATCTCACCCTTGGCTAGTAAAAGCAGCTGATGAAAAAATACTAGCAGAGCTGCAGGGAACAATGACCTAGAGACTTTTGGCACAGTGGAGAATGGACGGCGTTCTGGGGGGTGTTTTCTGCTTCATTTTATGGAGTTCATCACTATGGAAATTATGCTTGTTGGTCTTGGTAAAGGGTGACAGCTCTGATGAGGGGATAGTTTGTATTCAGTTATTTATGGTATGCTTTCCAGTGAGAGAACACAGGGAACTAAAAGGAAAGCAATAAAGCAAGGGAAGACATAAATACCGTGTAAGGAAAAGGAAAAAGAAAAAGAGCAAATTTTTCAGTACATAAGGAAAGAAAAAAAAAAAAAAAAACCCAAAAGCCCATCTTCTCACCACAACAGGTAGCACTTTATGTTGATTATTTTCAAAATGGGATATAAAGAAACTCCAAACAGCTTTTAGTAATGGCAAAATCAGATTTATCATCTGTAGATATAGCTAGTATTTTGCTTCTCTGTCGTAGGCAGTATTACATTTCCATTTGGCTCTTCTGAAAATATGGATGAATGAGATAGAGATCCATGACATATCTGGTACTGATTCTTTTCAGCCTATTTCAGGCATTTGTAGATGTGAAACTTAGATAGCCTAAAGCTGTATTCAAGGTTTATGGAGCAGAAATAACCGAGAGGCTAAGAGGACTTTTCTGTGTGGTAACCCAGATATTAAAATGGAATTGTTTAGACCATTTGTATGTGGAATGCACCCACCGCCAGAGGCCAATATACATTAACATGGTCAAAAAACACTGACAAAAACTTTTCCTGGCGTTGCAAAGAAGAGAGCTTGGGAAACACTGGGAAAGTATTCTTTTCAACAGGCAAAAACTAGGCAGGTAACAACACCTCTTCTTTGCTGGCATCTTCACTCCTCTGCTAGGCATGGCCCTGTCTGTTACCCCTTCACCGAAATTAAATTACACACTCCAGGAGCATTTGGATCCTCAGGCTAGGACTACCGCAGACTTCTCAGTATCTCTGTAAATGCACCTTTCTGGCACTCCCATCTTGTAGGTGCTCTGGATTACAATGCCAACATGACAACTTAAAAATTTTGTAATGGTTCCAGAATGCCAATTTCTGTCTTTCTTAGGTAGCATGACAAATGTACAAATTAGACAGTATTATAAATAATTGCATGCATGTCTTTTCCACGCCAGTCTCCTAAGTCCTTTTGTCAGTATCCTCTCAGAATTTTTCTCTCCACACATGCCTTCTCCTTTGATTCACAAATTCATAAACAGCAGGGCTGAAAGGAATATAAAGAAATCATCTGGTGTACTTTGGCCTGAAGTAATATCAAATGCACCTAAATCATTCTAAATGGATATTTGTCTGACATCCATTGAAGTATTTCACACTACCTAAGCAAAATATTCCAGTTCTTCAGGATTCTTACTATTAGAAAGATTTTCCATGTGTCTAACTTATGCTTCCCTTTCTGCAAGTCTGTTGCTCTTACATAGAGGAAATGTGTAGAAGATGCTATATAATTTTTCTTTTCTATATTTAGAGACTTTTGTATTGTGTATGCTGTCTCCTCCTCTCTAAACTGAGTCTTCTTCTCTTCTCTCTTGTAAGGCTCTTAGAGTTCGGCTAGTCTACCCCCTGAACCAAGGAAAGCTCTCCTATATTTAAGTCATTTGTGTTTATCTGATCAGTGTTTGTCTGTCCTCTTAATAATACAGATTTCATGATGAGTGTAATCATAGTTGTGTAGTTCTTGGTTTATGTCCGGTCTTCCCCCAGTAATTCACCTCTGACTTACCCAATGTCCAATAAACACTTCCTAAACCTGTAATGGAGTATCTCTGCCCACATGCTTCTCAGCGTGTTTCACATAAGGAGGTGTGAAGTCCCCTTATGGCCAAATAAGATAGAACAGCAGGTGCCGGTCACTTTTAATGTCATTTATAAACACTTCTAAAGTGAATATAGCATTTTATTTAGGGTCCACTTCAGAAGTGATGCAGACTGTATTTTCCCCTCTCTCGCAGAGCTCTGCAACGTTACTCTGTGGTAATTAAAGCAAAGTGAGCTTTATGTTTAGTGGTACAAAACCAATTTCAATGCTTTTGAAAACAGTCCTCAAAGAGTTTTGCTGTAACTTATGATGATGCAAAAAGCATGATAGTGATGTGTGACATATATCGTGCCTTTTTAGGATGATCTATGGAGTTGACAGATGGCTTTTCCATTCTTCTCACATATGCAGCCCTAAAACAGGGACACTCACACAATATTTCATGCATAAACACTGCTTAATGCCCTCAATGCCTTTCTGGTCACTGAGGATAATTAATAAGGTATAATGACACAGACATACACTGTCCTGCAGCAAGCAGTTGTAAGAAAACAAACTAAGCATTGTTAACATTGAGTCATCTACAGTAATAAACCATAAAATAATACAGGCTAGAGAGGGGAAAGACCTGTTAAGTCATCCACTCCATCTCCTGCCAAGGCAGGCTTCTTTTATGCCATATATTATTAAGTGCTTTGTCCAGTCTAGTTTTAAATTATTCAAGCAATTTGATTTCCACTATTTCCTTCGGGATACTACTCTACAATTCAATTCAGAGGTACATTTATTTATTCCTTGCTCTTTAAATAAAATTTTCTTTGCTTACCTTCACTACTTAAAATGACTTTCCAATTTTTTTTTTTTTTTAATTACTCTTGGAGCTGGGATGCAAAATGGGGGATGGAGAGGACTTTGGATGAAACAAAGACATGAAGCTCTCCTGGGAAAGTAAATAAAGGGAATGTGTTTTCTCTTGGGTTGGTTTGTTTGTTTGTTTGTTTTTAAATCTCACACCATATCTTTATACACCTCACAAACCAGAGCCAAATATAATTGCAGCCTTTACACACCGTTGAATAACTTCTCCTCATCCTGCTGGTAACCATCCTGTGATGGTAAACATCCCAAGCGGTGGTGGGGAAGATGGCTTGGGGGCCGTGCCCCAGAGGAGGCAAGGAGGCAGGCAATGGCCGCCCAGCTCCCCGCCAAGACAGCGCGCTTCCCGCAGAGCCGCCCAAGTGGTGGTACGGGTTGGACTCAAACACGGCAGGGGTTTCTAAACCTCTGCCCTGCTCAGAAATGTCAGGTCAGCTCAGGCAAGTCCTGCATACTCCACAACCTTGCTGGGTCCCGCACATCGCTGAGCAGGCTGTCGCAAGAGGAACGACCAAGCACTAAATGTGCAGGACAGTAGAAAACACAGGTAAATGATTACAAGGAACGATTAAAAGGCATGTGCGTGGCATAAAAGGATAAATAGTAAAGAAAGAAATCCTTAATCCCAGTTGATCAGCTGTGCCTTGTCAAGTGTTTCAGCAAGCTCGTCCCCAGCCCTACGCTCCGGTACACTTTACAGTAAGTTTTCAGGTAATGGGAGTTTAAAAATTAACTGGTGCACCCTGTGCTGTATGCTCATGAGCCAGGCCCCTTTGAAGTGGGTAGAAAAATCCCCACCAATTTCAAAGGGCTTTGAAGCAGGCCCTGAGCACACGGAGACAGCAGTTAATTTTACACTCAGACACAAAGAGGCCCCACAGGTGAGCGGCGTGGTGGCCGGGACAGCAAAGGGCCTCCCCCCCTGCCCCGCCGGTAGGAATGGCTGTCAGGGAGGTGGGGGAGGACGGGGCCGGGGGGGGGCTGCTGGCCCAAAAAGGGCAGCCAGCCAGCACAGCGTCCATGCTGCAGCCGTGCCTCTGGCAGGCTAGATTAAGGCAATGCAGAAGGACACGGAAAAAAATAATCTGCCCTTCCTCTAAGTGAGTACAAATGTTCAGTCTTGGGAAGAGCAGCAACTGTGAAGTAATCCCCAGGGAAAGCACCTTCACTTGGCGATGAGAATGGAGAGGAAGGTACACACAGAGGAAGGTAGGGGGTAGCTGAAAATACTGTCAATACTAAGAAACACACTAAAGGGTAAAACAGCCAGGGTCTTGGAGT
>NW_008824940.1:2479674-2508690 GCF_000699105.1 Pygoscelis adeliae
AAAGAAAATGAAGGTCCCCTTTGAGCAATCACACAGAAAACTCCAGGGTTAGGTGGCAGCCAACAGCAGCAGCCCCTTTATTTAGGTCTCCTTTTCCTATCTTCTGATGGAGAAGAAGGGATGACCCTGTGCTTGGTGGAACACAAATAAAAAAATCTCTCTCCTGAGTATCTAGAGGGCACTGCAGAGGATGAAGGCGGTTTCCCTGCCAGCGCCAAGGTGGAGGCACAGCTAGCCATCACCTAACATGGCCTCCAGCCCATCCCGCCCTGCTGCGAGCGCAGGGCCTGCCTTGCTCAGCAGCTCCTGCTGGGGACAAGCCGGGGAGGAGGCCTCTCGATTGCTGAGATACCCCAACCTCCACCCCGTGCCTCTCAGGGAGCGGGGCAGCAAGGGCTCCTTCCACACCAGCCTGTTTGGGCCTCCTTCCCCACGTTGCTCTGTCTCGGCCCTGGCCTTGGGGCAGCCTCACTCTGGCTTGGTGGCACCGCTGAGACACACGCCGCCAGCTCCGAGGCGCTGGTAAGGGACAAACCAAGGCCAGGGAGTAATGCCTGAGCATCACCGTATGGATATCAGATTTGGACTCCATCTTCAGAGAGGATTCCTTGTGAACTCGTTCTGGTTCCCCCTGCATGACAATATGGCTACCTCAGAGTCCAGGCACACCCATCTTGAGACTGAAGGCTTTTTGTAAGCCATTTTCCTTTGTTATTAATCGCTTTCAGTGTTTTAAGAAGGTAATTTGAATTGTGTTGTGCTATTGCTAGTGTCTGATTGTACTCCTTAGAATAGTTTTAGAAAAAAAAAATGTAAAAAATAATAGCATATTAAAAATAATAATTCATTTTATAAAATATAAAGACACGTGAAGTATTTCACTAGATATCTTCAAAATATTAGTACGTGTTACAAGTTTCCAGTTTGTAAGAAACCACAGATGTTTCCAAGGAACTCATTAATTTTTCCAATTTTTGTGAATGTGCTTAAGCACGTTAATCAAAATGGTGGGTTTTATTCAAACAATATCTTCTTCTTTTAACTATATGAGCTCTATTTAGCATTATCCATCTGGATCTATACAATTCGGTGTGAGATTCCGCAAGGACAGCCACCATTTCTGGCACACCACGGGAACAGCTGCATTTAAGCAACCCAGTCTGGGATTCAGGCAAGTAAAATTCTCCTGAACAAGGCTTTGCCCACTCCAGCACCTGAGTGGAACACTAATAAGCACTTCATGCTGTTTTAACTGTAGTCATTACTTGCTTCCTTGGCAACTCTATTTTAACTCTATTTATGTGAAAAACACACAGAATAGTATGAACTTGTGCAAAAAATATTTGGCAAACTAAGAATGGGACTGGAAATAAGAACTACATAGGAAGTCCACACATGGCATATAAACATTTCCATTATTAACAAATACATTCAAAGTATTCCCTTAGAAATAGTTTAAGAATAGCTGACCCTGTCCTCGGAGAGGAGGATGGACCACAGCCTTGGTCTCTCTACGGGGCACACAAGCTGACAGCAGAACAACATCCAAATGAGGGAGAGTTCAGTAGTTGATGGGTCTTAGCAAAAGGAGTAGAATACTTTGCGAAAGCTGTTTGTTTCTACTTGATCATTAAACTTCTCTACTCAAGAGTGTTTTGCTCTATTCAAATATGTTTAGCCATTTCATTATAAGAATTACATGAAATGTGTTCCTGGATTGGTTAGTGACTCTATATTGCTGACAGGCTATCCATAACTTGTTTTGTTTTAAGTATGTAGAGTAGGCATCCCTTTTTAAAAGGGATTTAAAAGACATTTCCAGCTACCAGTTGGAAAAAAGGTCATATTTGAGGTACTATATTTAAAAAGAAGAGAACTTTTACTTCCCAAATAGTCAAGACGTTCATGACTTTGTCTTTTATAGTTGGAAAATATTTACAGTTGTTGTCATTAAAGACTTACCTCACAGTGTCATTCTTATGACTCTCTGTGGCACCTTTATAGCAGCTTCAGTTATTTCTTGTGCTATACAAACGTGAGAAGTAGTCACTTATTTTTGACGGTGGTCTGTACTTAAGTTAGGCTACCAGTTGAAGAAAAATGTTTTAATTGTTGTTCATTATATTAATATTAGGACTATGAAAACTGAAAATACACTTTGTTTTGAATTTGATGTCTAATTCTTCAATCTAAGAATTTTCTTAGACTCCTTCTTATGGATAGACTGCCCTAGTCAGATGGACCAACATGCGGACTTCAGCCAGCTCCTGTGTAAGATGGAGGCCACTTGCACTCTCCTTGACTTCTTTGTTGGGAACGAAAAGTGAGGAAAACAACTGTTCGCCCTTGACTAGAGTCTGCCACGATGCTGAGTAACACCTTGCTCCTGGCACAGACAGTGCTTTTTTGTGGAGTAACATTTACTATAATCGTTACAAAATCCAGCTCTGAGATTGAGGGAGGTGAAGGTGTACAAATGACTTGGACCATTACTTCATGGTATCACTGCACATCACTACACACTCTTTGGGACTGAAGAGTAATGTCGACGCTGTGCCACCTAGTATGGAGCAAAAACCTCTGAACTAGCTCCCAGTAGTTCTAATACAGCCGTGTGGCATCACATGCTCCACAAAGCTCTGTAGCTTGCAACACTGCCCCTGAGCTAAATTAGCCCTACTTCTTAGCACAGCTGATTAACCTAAGCAGAGTCCACGCTGACACAATATTACCTTTGGTCCTAAAGCCGACAGGGTTGCTGCTAGCCTGAGGATGTCCAACGGCCATGCTCCATTATATAGTTTATACGGACCTGTATGCGGATGTTTTCAAATGTTGTGAATATTGCAATCAGGTGACAGTGTGACTCGGCCGGCGGGTTGGGAGATGGAGTCAGGAGGCTCCCATCAGGCCAGGGGCAGCCGTAGGCTGGGATACCAGATGAAGGCAAATATTTGCAATGCTATATCCAGTCACAAAAGAAGTAATGTTTTTTCTGCAAATGGATTTCTTTTCACCTGGTCAAATGTCTTTGTAGAGAGTAAAACAACTAACCTACATGTATTGGCCAATCCCTCTCTCTCCTCCAGCATTGCACTGATACCAGGGGACTTTCTATCAGGGTTGTGGGACAATGGGAACTGCTGTCTGAGCAGGAGTGCCCAGCCACCAGGTGGGAACTGAGTGCCACCTTCAGACCAACACATTTCTTTCCCTTCCATTAGCCCTCCCTTGTGGGGCAGCTGTCCCAGAGTATCTAGAAATTATCTAGGCGAGACAAACCCAGGCCAGTGGCTTCCTTGTGTACTCCAAGGCCAACCTCTTCTGCGAAGTTACACATATGTAAGAATACACTTAAAGAAACTATACATACTTTGCCCCTGGAAGAGAGATGCAAATATTTTTAAATAGAAAGCATGAGCTGGTAGATTCCACTAAAGAAAGAGGATTTCAGTAACGAGAAACCTTTCAATTAAATATAATTTCAGCCTCTTTTGTTTATTAAACAGCATGTTCAGTGATTTTACAGGGATGATTTGTGTTCTAAAATACCCTGCTCTCCTTTAGCCTCCATTGTAGTTAAATTTGAGACATCATATATTGCTATAGCAACAGTTTGCTTTCAGAAAAACAAAATTTGTCAGGGAATATTTCACTTCCCTACAGAATTAAGGAGTTGGTAGAGACTAAAACAGAAACATCTGAAATCACAGGTTAGGGAATATAGAAGGATGATGTACTACAACCTCCCTATTCCAGTGTTGCCAACTTTCACAATTATTTAATATCTGAAAGCCCCAACACTTGGCATCCTTTTATTTGATTTTTTTAAATTTTAAAATAAAATCAGAAAGCAGTTTGAAGAGAGATAAACAGATGATCTTTTGTAATGGAATTTGCTGTTTATAGGGAAATATTTGCTAGTTAAACTACCTGAACAAGAAGCTTGGAAGTACTAGTATGCAACGATGACTACTTAATAAAGGATACATATATTGTAAATGTGTTTGAGAAACTGAGGGGCTTGCTAAAGTTGATAGATGATATGAGAGAAACTGTAATAATGAATTCCAGTGGTTTATAAAAGAACAGGCAACTTGAAACGTAATTCATGCATATAAAAAGTTTTACATGTTACTTATGGAAAGCTAGTGGGTGTCATGCGCATAAAATGCATGCCACGGAGTTGAGTACCTCAACCTCATGCACGTTTCTCCCCCAACAAATAAACACACTGTCTCTGTATCCCATAGTTACAGATGATTTTTTTTTTTTTTAATTACAAATGTCTGTAAACTGAGCACAGTATTAGTGTTAGAAAACTGGAGTTTATAGAAACACCTTTCAGAGCATTGATAAACATAGAATAAAGCACATTTTGGAGCTTGACCATATGACACCTGGTAATCAGTTTTAAAAAGCCAGCAATGAAAAAAATCCTTCCCCGAGGAAATGTAGACTGTGAGTGCCAGAGCTACTGCTGAGGATGAGACACAGTAGCAAGTAACACAGCACATTAGCAGAAGAGGAAGCTAGCACAGCATCTTCACAGACCCCTGTCAGGGAAAGAAGGAACAGCCAGAGCTAGCTGGAATCCCATTTAGAAGCACCACGGTGGTGACGACTCATTGCTGCAATATTAAAATATCTACAACTGTGTTTTAGTAAAAAAGCATAGCGAAGAATGGTCAGTTCTATGTGTACACACATATTTATATCCATATCTCTGTATGCTAGGTTTCATACGAGCAGTCACATTGTGAACAGCTTCTGGTACGTTAAAAAAGGGGAGGAATCAGGTAAAGGAGTTCAGAACACTGATGCACATTTAGCACTACGAAATGACAGAATGACACTAAGAAAGCATATCCTGTCACCTTTAGAAAACTAGTTGAGAACTGAAAATCAAAATGGTGTATGGCCCTGACAGAGCATACTTCACATAACTTGTATAATGTGCCATACAGCACCAATTTTCTATCAGTTTTATGTTCAATTTACAATCCAGACACTTGTAATTGATAAAATAAGCTCTGTATCTACAGGTTACAGAGACAGTCCTGTGTATCGTTTGGGGGAAAAGGGAGCGAAGTTTGAGTTATTTGCCAGAGTCTTTATAATAGAGCACAGTCAGAGGCTGATGTCTTACTTCCTGGGACTGCCTGGTGTTTAGAAGACAGATAAAACAAAACAAGCCCCCTCTGATGGAAAAACAGTTGCAAACAGCAGCTGTACCATGACGCATAGCCATGCTACATACAAGCTACGGAGCGGCAGGCAACTTCTTTTGGGGTAGATTTAGACTAGATAGAAGGAAGAAATGTTTTATGCTGAGGGTGGTGAAACAGTGGCACAGGTTGCCCAGAGAGGTGGTGGATGCCCCATCCTTGGAAACATTCCAGGTCAGGTTGGAGGGGGCTCTGAGCAACCTGATCCAGTTGAAGATGTCCCTGCCCAGGGCAGGGGGGTTGGACTAGATGACCTTTAGAGGTCCCTTCCAACCCAAACTATTCTATGATTCTATGATTCTATGATTCTTCATGTCCCAAAAGTGCGGGAGATAACAAGCACAGAGATGCTGCTGCTGCTCCTGAAGTCTGCGAGGGGGAACGACCCACTGCGGGCTGAGCTGGCAGGTGATACAATCATGGACAGACTTACCAACAACAGGAACACGGGTATCTTTGGGGAGACCTGCTGATCAGACAACAGTTCTGAACTGCACTGGTTGAAACAGAGACTAGTTGAATGTAAATTGCCCATCTGAATTCAAAATTTTGCTTACATAAACATTGCTAATTAATGTCATTATTGTTGGCTTGGAACGGGAAGAAGTGGGTAACCGAGCTTCCTTAGAAGGCAGCTGTTGCGTTAAACAGTGCTGATAACAGAGTGGTCATCAGTTCCCGCTCAGATACTGAGTGAAGCAAACCTCTGCCAGGTAGAGATATGTGTAAACAGCACATTGGAGAGGGTCCTTGTGTTCTGCTTTCCAGGAAAACAGAGACAGGATGACACCTACCCCCACGTCTACCGAGAAACTGAATCAGTCAATAAAACCCAGTATTTTTAATACTCTCTAAGTTTCTGGTATTAGAGTGCTTTATGCAGAATCTAAACAGAAATATTTATTTCAATCCTATAAACACTTCTGATTTCTCAGAATACTGCTGGAAATGGATACCGAGCTTGTTTCTTGCAGAGTAAGCTAGACTGTTGGAAGAATCATTGTTTGGATACCCTCAGTATTACAGCAGGGAGTCACCTTGGGAACTTAAATTCAAAAGCAGAGAAAAGATTCTTAAATGTTACTTAAGACCTGTAGGAAACGTTAGCAGAGTTTTAGCTGACTTCACTACATATTCAACACTAACTTATTTGTCCCTTAACTGTACTACATCTTTTAATAGCACTTTTTCAGGCTTAGAGCAGTCCAGGAAAATTCCAGACTTCACTTTGGCTAAGAAAGCCAAGAAGAAAAACAATCTGTAAAGCAGAAGTATGTTAGTAGGCAAAACCTGAAGTGTTCAGATGCTAGGGAAGGTTGGACTGATTTTCTCAGAGAACGGGGCAAAGGACAGCTATACACAGGTGCCTCTGGCGAGCTTTTGCCTCAAGATTGTACTGGCTATTTTCAGTTTTCAGGTTTACCTACTTTTTTCATTTGTGCACCATCCAAGAATAATGCAAAGACCATACTGCTTTTCGAGAGTACTTGCAAGAAGAGAAAAATACAGAGTAAGAACACAGTTAACTTGTTCGAGTTATGAATGATGTAAAGTATTATAGACCTGTATTTTTTGCTGAATTTTTAACCTTTTCATAGGGTAGAGGGAGAGACCTACTACGTCATCACTCAAGAATAAAATGATTTACTCAGAATTGTTCTTAAGAATCAAAACTTTTCTTTCTAGTCCCCACAAGTGTCTTCACTTTCACAGTTGATGTTACAGGAAAAGTGCTCCATGGAGGTAGTTGCTCTTGTAATGACCCAAGTAGACACCTTTACAAAGGTAGGTATATTTATTGTTTACCGTCATGAAAATAATACCTCCAATCAACTAGATTATATTTTGCCTTCCTGAGTCTGCAGACATCCTGAAACAATTCCTCTGAAAAATGTTCCTGTACTACTAAGATGACCACATGAGAAATAGTCAGTGGAAGCTTTTATCTGTGTTATTATCTCAGGGTCTCAAAATTTACTACAGCATTTCCATTACATCAGTTTTCAACATAGGTGCAAGAATCAGACAGGAAATTTGGTAATTAAGTTAATTGGCTACGAAAACATTCAGGCATCTCTATTTACTTTTGTATTCTTTTCTTTTCCTCATTTCATGCATTTAAAAAATGCGTGTGTAACAAATGTATATTGACACGGGCATGTGTTTTGAGAATTTATATGGAAATCTTGGAGAATTTAGTGTCTTTGATAAAGACTTTGGGTACGGTTTACCCCAGTATACATAGTTGTTCTGAACAATCCTGTATTTAGCTGCATTTGTAAATTGGTTAGTGGCTTTGTTTTGGATTACATGCGTTCTGAGGTTTGCTGACACGACAATGTAGCCTCTAACTTCAAAATCAAGTCCAGAAAAAATAGACTGTTTTAAGCCCTGTGCTCCAGGCTGTCAAACAGCCTCCAAACCTCTATCAACTGTCTTTTCTAGTAAGGCCGGGGAAAGCCTTTTCATAATCCGGGGTCACGCTAGAGTTTCATCCTTTTGGCAAAAGTGTTCCTAGCTTTCAGAACAAAATACATCTTTAAACTTTTTCACAATATAGCGTATGTAAACTAGATAGCTTTCTCCAAGCTCTCCACCTCGGTTTCTTTCTTTTCTTCTGTGTTTCTTTCCATCAGTTATATATCACTCTTTTAGTTTATGTTTTCCATATAAAAAGATCTGGACAATAAAACTCCAGTATTTAGTCATCTAAATGCCTCCTCTATCTGGTTTTGACTACACTCTTTTCTCTGCTGGAAAAGATAGAGACGAGTGGATCTCCAAAGCCAAGTGACATTTATTTTTTCTTCATTGTCCTCGCATTTTAAGATATGTAATCAATCAGTGGAGGAAGGTGTAGCAGTTAGAGTAACAGGCTAGGCCCATCTGCCCATGGTGTTAGCAGAGGAACGTATGGGGTGGAAGCAACAGGACGTTGCCAAAAAGCCCATCAGCGTGTAGGCACAGAGCCAGGCTGTGACACAGCAGAGATTGAAGCCTCCCACAATGCCATGTGGGATCTTCCAAGCTGGGATGGACAGTGAGAGGAGAGAGATGAAGCAGACGGCTTCACTCCAGAAAGACGGGAAGGGATGACAATAGCAGGGAACAGAGCTTGCTGGAAATGTGTGGGGCTTTTCTTGGGTTTTGATTTTAATTTCAATGAAGCTATTCTATCAAAACACCTCCTGCACAGCCCCAGGGAGGAGAGGCTAGTTAGTCTGAACCAACAGTGAATGTTTTGACAAAGTTATTTGTTGGAAACTCAGACCAGTTTCACTCAGCTCAATCTTGATAACTATGGAAATCTTTCAAATCTCTTTATCTTCTGACATATCCCTTTTCCATCTCACATTCTTCTGGACTTCCTCACTCTATCAGGTCCTTCCTCTTCTGTCTGAACTGCCCTTTTATCTTCCATTCCTCTTTCCTCCTGACTTTTTCTCATTACAATCTTCCGACTTACCTGGCTTTCATTCACAAATCTCAGATCCTCTTTGTAGAAGACACCTTAATGTAAATAACTTGAATGATGTGAGCAAAGAAAAATCAAGAGATAAGTTTGGAAAGAGAGCCGTCAGCGCCTCCTCCCATTAAGTCTCTTGTTGCAGCAATTATGACAGGAGGATGCAGCAGGATGTTTTGTCTGGTGGTTTGGTAGGAACTCAAATAAGATTTTTATCATAATGGTCCTCTCTGACCTAGAATCTATGCATCTCTGGATCTTTCCTGGATTATGTTTTCCACACAGAGCTACCCAAAGTTTTTGCTTTTTCCTTTTTCTGTCTGCTGCTGTTCAAAGAGTGGGTTTACCTTCTCTTCTCTTCAAAACAGTGCAGGATTTCCACAGTACCAGTCTAACTGATGTGATTTTTTTTTTCATTTGCAATGACAGTCCTAGAGACTTAACATTCCTGGTTTAATTTCAAACCCACAACATTACGTCGGCTTTGGTATCAGACAGGGAGAGTCTGCCCAGCCAACTGTAAATACATGTAAAATGCTTACACTTATTCCATTACAGCACGCATTGGTTATTACATTAAATCCTTAATAAAGTTACATTAAAAGGCTTGTAAGAGTGAGACAGAAACTTCCCACAGAAGGGAAATATTGAGTAAATATTTCTGCTGTGTCTTTAATTCCTTTTGTCTAGACATCACAACAGCCATTAGGCTTATCCTGCCAATGTTAATAAAGTCTCTTGAGGATACATGGTAAATTAACAAATATAGCAATAGAAGTAATGGGATGAGAATTACCTAACTATAATAATAATAATAATAATACAGCATATATTAATGAACTATACAGACACACACATGCATACAAATATAGGTACTCACAGGCACATATATGGGTATGTATAACTTCTGAGCTAAAATCTCCAACTCACATCATACCATGCAGATTTGTACACGTGCAGTTCTTCATGGCAGGTGGATCTGATGATTAGGACATTATAACGTCAGTATATGAGAATAACAACATGTATGTACAATGCCAGACCTATGCGTATGCATAGATGTGCCTGCACATGCTGCCACCGCCACCCTCCTCTGAGATGAGCGAGCACAGGCACCCTCTAACTCTCAGTGCGTACCTGCGCGGTGGTAGCTCATGTTCGTATTTTTGCATGCTGGCTGACCTCTGGCTGAGCTCAGATGGCCCACTAATTCCAGATGCCTTCCTTGCGGATGGAGCTGAGCTCACTCAGGAAGAACCCTCTGCCATCTTCTCTGTGGGGTGGCAATGATGTGGCAGGACACTCAGATGAGCTCCTGAGTGTTTTGTGAGCACAGGACGCTGGCAGCTCTGGTGGGGTTCCCCAGAGAGCCTTTCACAGGTGCTCCTGCAAGCAGGCAGTGACCAATGAGTCTCTGAATCCTCCAGTGCTGGGTGGATGCAATGAGGGAATTGCACCATACTAGACTGAGCTTCTTCCAGTTACAAGGAGGACAGAGGCTCTCTCTTCACAAGGAGCCACATGGAGAAGACAAGGGGTTACAAGTTGTACTGGCAGAGGTTTCATCTTAAATTTTTTACAGTGAGAACAATCAATCACTGGAACAACCTCCCCAGGGACATGAATACCCATCACTGGAGGTTTTCAAGATACAGCCGGACAGGGTGTTAGATAATCTCATCTAGGCTCCCTTTCCCACAAAAGCTTGGACCAGATGATCTTTCAAGGTCCCTTCCAGCCTGGGCTGTGCTGTGGTTCTATGATTCGGTTGAAAATCTCCTTGGGTTCTCCTGACACTTCCAGAAGGTCCATGAGTTCCACAGCTAGAAACATTTTTTCACAATCAACTTTAGCTATGACACTCTTCTAAAACAAAACGTATTGAAAGAAGAAGAGAAACTCGGTTCTTTCACAGCTGTGCAATGGACAAAACTGTAATCACAGTTTTTAGCAGTCACTGTAAATGATGGCGGAATTGAACAAAAAAGGCCAAACTTGCCTGTAGTGTGATCTTTCCCTTGGTTCTTTGTTCTTTATTGATCAGACTGAACAAAATAAATAATCTGAAGGAAGAGAACACAATAATCTCCTCCTTGACACAATGATCTCCTCCTGATATACAAATCTCCTCCTTGCTATATGAACCCTTTCTAAGTAGCCTCCTTTTCCCCCACTCTCCATCTCCTCCAGCATAGAGCAGATAACAACTCAGCATCCTTGCGGTAAACTGAACTGCAGTTTACACCCATCTCATTGGCACTGGATTGTATCTGCAGAGCTAAAAATCATCAAGATCAAAACTGAAAAAGGGACTTGTAAAACATTTTTTCATTTTAAGATGAGAAATCTCCACCTTTTCATAGACTGCATCCCACACTATGCCTCTCCTGAAATTGTTAATAAGTTAGAAAATGAAAGCAATAATGAAGATAGTTATGACCTTTATTTTTTGTGAGTTTTCAGGGAGTTTGTACCTCTCTCTTAAAACAATGCAATGTTATATTTATCATACCTTATTTTCCGAACACCCCCATTGAATGGTATAGTTGATTTCAGGTTATAAAGGTATTGTACTGATTTCAGCACTAGATGAACATTATCCACTCCAACAAGGTTAGATTCTGTCTTCACGTACCTCTCCAAAAGACGGTGGGGTTTCACCAGGTTTAACGGTGGTTCAGTTTCTTATTAGGGAGATAAACTCTAGATTTGCTTGGAATAATGGCTATAGATGGCAGTCTCTATAGCTGCAAAAATGTACAAGATGTGTGAAGCAATTTCTCAGGAGGAGACATAGATGGCCTTACATGTTTATAATGATGATATTACATGTTTACTGGAATGGTTGAGCCTCCTTTTAAAAGAAAACAGAACAGGAAAGTTTTAAAGTTTTAAGCGTGGATGCTGTCATTAAACTGCTCTGACCAGTCCTGAAAGAGTTCGTGATTTTTTTCTGTTTGTTGGTCGCTGTCACCACAGCAACTAACTGGTTCTACATGAAGTTAAGGTGCAAGCCAGCAAAGCTGTAATGGAATACATTCCTTAGCATGAGTCAATGCCGTGCTGAAGAGGAAGCACACTGTTTTGGAAATAGGCTCTAAAATGGTGTGTTCTGCTCAGAGACTGGAAATAAGAAATTGTCTGGAATCAGATTTCTCCCTCCTCCGTGTATTTTTAATTATAAGTACTTCAGTTATGCTTTGTTTGTGATGGACCGGGAGTCCTGCTCTTCCAGTGTGACTGCAGCAATGGAAAGGAGGGAGCCGAAGCTGAGGATGCTTTATGCCCTGCAGAACAGGGAGAGAGATCTCTATCGGTCACAGCATAGGCTGGCAATTATTTCCTCTAAGAGTAGCCTGCGGTGCAGTGGTTTTCACACTGTGTCCCACAGACCCCTGAGGATTTGTTGACTGCTCCTGAAAGGTCTTCAAAAATGGGACTATAAAACCCAAGACTACTGGTATTATAATTTAAATTCGCTATCCAGGGATCTGCACTTCCCTTGGAAATCTATGAAAGGTCAACAACTCCAAAAAAGTTGAAATTCACTGATACACACAATGGAATAATACCTACTGTGTAAAGTGAGTCTCATTCTGCCTTCATAAAACCAGCATCAGTCTGGTGAAATTCTGATTGCACTGGAAATTATGCTCGTGCAGATGTAGAAGGCCAAAACTTTTCCCTGGCAAAAGTGCTCCGGCTCATGTTCTATGAAAAAATTTAGACACTGATTAGTAAAGGATAAATATATTTTGTTATGTAGTTTTGGGGGGGAGAGTTGCGGCTCAGTTTTAAATCATTATGAAGGCCAATTTGAGGAAAAGTAAAATCAAATTGTATCCCAAACAGCAATTCACAGTAATGATTAAAATTAAGTGAATTATTAACACAGTGCATTTAATAAGATGCATTTGAGGTTACCAGTCTGTGGAAGGAGTTGCATGAATTTTAGATTTCTACTTTAAAGCAACATTGCATTGCCCAAGTTCATAAATCAGCAACCAGATGAAACCTTAGGGTAGATTATTTTTGCACCAGTATAAAGTAGTTTCTCTGTGCAGTCAGAGCTACTTTGGACATTTTTTTCTGAGAACAGAATGAGAGCTCACTTTGCATCACAAGTATTATGTCATCTGCTTTAAAAAATAAATCTACAACTCCAAGCACAGGCTGGTAACCTCGAATGTAACATGTCACATTTGTCTTAATAAATACAACACATTAATAATCAGAATTTTAATAACAACTTTGTCTTGGAATTGCTGTTTGGAATATGATTTAATGTTACTTTCCCTCAAACTTTCCTTTAAGATGTTTATTATACATGTCTTCAAATTGAGCCATAATTTCCTAAAAATAAAACCAGATGACAAAATACTTTTGCTCCCTTAACAGGCAAACTTAGGGAAGGCTTAGTGAAAGGCTTATGTGCGATATCAGAGTTAGAAATAAATAAGTCAGTAAACATATTATTTTTGTTCTCAGTTTAAAGTAACTGATTGATCTCATTTTCTGACCCCCCAAAATTATAGTTTCACCTAAGACTCTATAAATCTTGACAGCTGTGAAGCTTATTTTTATCCTACCACTAATGGGCAAATTGCAACCACAGTAATCTCATGAATATTTTCAAGCGGACTTGCAGGGGCCACCCTAACAAACTATGAGTCATCGACACTCTCGGGTAGGACACTTCCTCAGAAAATGAAATGAAATAACGACTTTGTCTCCTCTGTTGCAACATGGAGACAATACATAAGGGTAAAGAGAAGAAAATAATTTGTAATTGATCTCTATTGCTTTGATAAATATTAATAATGGTATTGAAATCTGCAAGAATGTCCACAGGAATAGCAGAGTTTGGCCAATAAAATCTTGTAGATTCATAAATTGTAAAGTCATTACACGACCAGCCTGATTTCCTGCATAATGTCATCCATGGAATGGCATCCAGCGACTCATATATTGAGTCAGCTCTGGAAAGCACTTCAGGCAATTTCAGTTTGAGGATGGAGAACCCCACACTTCTCTTGGTAATTTATTTGGGTGTCATTATCACCACTACAAAAACACGTGCTTTTTTCCTAGTAGCTCAAATTTTCTGGCCATTGGTTCTTGTTATGTTTTTCTCTACTAGATTGTCCATGGTAAAAGTATTAAGGGTGATATTTTATGTATGAAATGCTTATTTTGTGTATATAAACAGGATATGCTCTTTAAATTTATCACTGTAAAGCATTATAACTATTTTGAGTGACTTGTTTTTCACTTTCCTCTCTTTCTGCATAGAAGTTTCAGTACAGTACACAGTATTCCAGACCAGCACTATAAACAAAGATAAAATAATTTTCCTGATTCTTCACACTATTTCCCATTTTATACAAGCATGGATTATATTATTTCTTAATACTTATCTGTATTCCCAGTGATGAATGAAACCTTTCCCAAGCCTTTGAGGTTACTGTTTTCTCTCCCATCCATCAATGGGCACAGTCTCCTCATCTGCCAGAGGGGAGTGCTGAGGGAGACGGTGTCGAATTCTTGCTCCAAGTCATGCAACAAAAGGATTTGAGCCAAGGTCTGCATACCTCAGACTAACTTTTTAGTCATTCTATTGTAAAGTTTGAGGGTAGTATCACCACCATAACATTACAAATCTTGACTTTAATTTTCCAGTTTTCTTTGCTTTTAGGAAGTGGTTAAAAGGTCTGGACTCAAAGCTTTTGATGAACTACCAAATATTAGATATTCACACAGTTCTGCTCAAAGTAACCCGAGGCGGTGCTCAAGTCCATTCTGTACCAGTTTCTTAATTTTCTTTTAGAAAAGGCAGGATGTTCCCTGTTCAAAAGGACAGTTGGCTCTTCTGTGTATCAGCCGTGTCCTGAAAGGGAACACTAGATCATAACTAGATGTGAGCTCTCCAGTTGTACGTGACTTTTTTTTTCCAGACAAGGCCAAAGGTCAGGGGTTCCTTAGAGAACGTTATCTTGTGCCAATTCACATATGTAGAAGAAACAGGACTTCTTGTAGGTGTTGATGAAATTCATCCTGTTGCAAATTAGACCATATGGCACATGAAAGCTCCCTCCAATCCCATTTGTAAATTACACAAGGAAGGGGACTGAACCAATTTAGGATTTCCTTTCATCCTGCCTCACTCCTTCCCCACAACGGTGCAATCACTAGGCATATGCTTAATTTTTACTAAAATGAGCAGACCTGTAATGGGGTCTGCTTTCCTGGATGTAAGGTTAAGCCTCTGCAAAAGTATTTGCAGGATTGGGGCTAATTTGGCTGGCAAATCAGAGAACTTCACTCTGATTTCCATTATATTTATTTTCTACCAGAGGCTGGAAATGTAAAGATTTTTAGAAACGGTGTAATCCTCAGTTAAAAAATGCTGGCAGTATAGCTTTGTCAGATTGGAAAGCTATGAATCAGATATATCCTTATCTCTTGCTTACTGGCCCTCCATGACTGGAATGACTTTATTTCATAAAGTACCAGCCTAAGGAACCAGGTCCATATTCCAAAAAGGAGAGTTCCTACAATAATGGTGATCCGATGTATTTATTTCATTCATATGTATGTATGTATGTTGTAAAATGTAATTCACGAATGTCTCTACTGCAACGTGCAAAATAAAAGTAACAGGCTGGAGGTAAATGTAGACTCTTGCCCTTGACTACATGGAGAAAAGACTGTTTCAAAAGCAATATACCTAAGTCCAAAGAACCAAGATTACCTTAGCTCAGCCTTCCCATAGATCTATTTTCCATTGCTGGCTGGATAGGGAGGATAGTTGCAGTAATATTTTTAATAATAATAAAGAATGAACAAGAATTCCATATGTCTAGCGACTTAGCCAAACTCCAGTGCAAATTTCAGCCTGTGTAGCATTTGGCAGGGTCAGAGCGTGAAGAGATGGTAAAATTCCCCTTCTTTTTTAGCATGCTTTAAAAAAATCGACTAGAGGTATCTGTGTCGTTCCAGCACTGGCCACGCCAAAGAAAAAAATCTCTGAAATTCATTGGGAGTGCAGTTAAAAGGTTATTGTGGGATTTGCTTGTTTAACAGGAGCTATGAGAAAGGAAATGAAAATGCTATTACAGAAACTGTTGGAGAGGCAAAAGATGGGTATCACCAAATTCCTGGATTCTTTTTGTGCTTCTGTTTCTCCTTAAAGGAAAAAAAAAATAATGACAGCAAAAACTGTAATATCCTCTGATATTTTAATGAGTACAAATGCACCGACCAAACCCACCTACTAACCTTTCTTTGCTCTGAACTTGCGTCTAATCCTAGATGCATAATAAGCATGCATTGCTTTGAAGTTGTGGCACTGAAACAAAGATATTTGTTTTCATGGGTGAGAGGGTCCCTTTAACATTTTCTGGTTTATTCTACTTAGTACAAACTAATGTTTAACTCCTGCCTTTCTTTTCTATCGTGATCATGTTACATGTGATTCTTCCCACCTACATATGGCCGTTTCAAATTACGTACATATTCTAAGCCAGTCTCTTCCAGAGGGCCGCTTATTTTACTGGTGATATTTTAGGGTAAAGTGAACCATTGTGTAGGATTGTTTACCTCTCTTCAGTGACAATAAAGTCTAAATAATGAGCGCAGACAGCGTGCCTCACTTTTATATATATGAAACTATGTAAGATGACCCCACCATTTTTCAGGTAAACCTGTGAATCCTTTCATTTGGCCTTATGGTTCTGATTTCTCATTTGCATGATTTTTGTTTCTAATCTTAAATTGTTGTCCATAAGGAATTTTTAATTTATTTTATATTTCACTCCCATTTAAATCCTATTCCTAGTATGAACTTTTGCATGAAATCACAGGCTTTTATTGTCCGCAGTGGATGGCTATTGTCACAGAATGACCCCCAAGAAAAAAACGTATCGTTGCTGTTAACCTTTTGTCCTTGGAGGCATTCTCCAATTTCATGCACTGTACTGCCTGTACTCTTCTGTCCGCCAATGCAGTATCTTCGTGTACATGTTTGTTTTGAGGCACATTTTGTATGTGTTCCTAATACTGGCATTCAGCAGTTCCTAATACTGGCAAAAATTTCTGTTTTGCATGACAGACGTGTATTGGAAACCTGTTCTCTCTGTGCCTTTGCTCTGGCTTTATGCTCTGTGTGGATGGGACCCTGTTCTTGCCTCCTCCTTCTGTTTTTGTGTGCACTGGATTCTTGTCTGAGAAAGTTTGCCTACAAAAGGCGGAAAGTTCTCATTATTTAATTAAGAACATAAATAATGCCACCTTCAATCTTCATTTCTCAGAGGGAAATCTATACTGTTTGTGTACCATTTTATGTACACGCACATGCACACACAAATAAAGCACAGCTGCTACGCAAAAATGCCCAAGCTAGCTCAAATTAGCAAGACGGGGAACTGCGTTAGCACATCTGAGTTTCTTCTGGCACGCAGATTACTTGATTTAACTCTAGCTCAGTATCTCTATGTGATGCTGCTTTTCCATGACAGAAGAAGATCTTTTTTAAAAATGTACTCAAAACATGGATTTTTCTAAATTATTCTTAATGGCTCTCCATTTGAGGGAGCAATATAAATCAAGACGTGCCAGTATTATCTGCATACAATTTCATAAGACTTATTCCCACCAGTGAAAGTCCAAAAGCATTTCCCTGACATGCGTGAAGTTTGACAGATGTGAAACTGCAAAGAGAAAGAACATCAAAAAAAGGCAGTAATCTCAAAATCGATTTTCATTATGATCTGAGTTTGTCTCCACTCTGTGAAATATATGGATTCAGGCCTGCCGCTTTTACTCACGCAAGCGACCATTTCTTACAGGACTAGTCAAATTAGTATCATTACATCCTTAATTGCAAAGGGACTGCTTGCACACGGATTACTACACGATTATGGGGTTCTGAAACAAGCATGGCTACTTTTATATTGCTTTTCATGATGCCAAATTTCAGTTTGACAACATCAAATGTTCAAATCCATTAAGAACCTAATCAACTGGCTGCCTAGAGATTTTTCAAGAAGCCTTCAGGGCTGGCAGGCAGACAGATCCACAGCTTGTCTTGCATATAAACATCCCACTGATAACAATGTAGCTTCGTACATGCAAGAAGAGGACGCAAGCCTTTGTTTTCAGAATTAATGTCCTTGTAACAATGGCTTGAAAAGAAGTATTGTCAGGAAATCTCATTTTGAGGTCCTGGTGTTTGGATTTCTCATAGACTCGTTATATTCTTAGATTAGTCAACTGGTGTTACGAAGAGTTACGGTTCACTGCGACTTCCCTGATGCTGAATGATAGTCTTGTTAACAAAAATCTCTCCTCCTTAAGCGCTCATCCGCTCAGTTACAGCAGTTTTCCAGCTATGGAAGGAATAACAGCCTTGCAAAACCGAGGTCTGGTAAGAAATAATACCAGAGAGCAACAGCCTAGATGAGAGAAGGCGTCTGGCAGCTTGTGGGGTGATTTTACTCAGCCTCTAACGGTTCAGACTTATCTTACTGTGACTGCACATGCTTGGGCCCTTTCTTTGATGAGCAATAATCCCGTCTAAGTGAGTTGAGACAGCAGCACAAATGGGCAGCAGATGTGCCCAAAATTGGCATCTGTCCCACTAAACTGTTAAGTAGCCCTGATCTAAGCTGTAATGAGTCTCAGAGGGTGACAGTGTCTCACCCTGGCTTTCATGGGGATGATACTTTATTTAAAAAAAAAAGCGGTCTTTAATATAAAATGCTACAGTAATAGCCCCAAGTGCTCATTTCAGCATCATTGTGGGGCTTACATTAATTCTAAGATATTAACAAGAAAATTAATTAGACTTATGAGGGCAGGACGGCGCCTTTAGTGTCAAACATTTAGGCTGATCCAAAGCATACTGTTCTCTGTAACATGTTTTGGTCTTCCTAGTGATATGTCTTTTGCTGGCACAGGCACTCTGCAACAAAGGCATGGCTGAATCAAAACTACATGTGTTGGGAGAAATGAAGTTGTTATTCCCATCAACTGTCCAGGAAAAGACAATCCAGAGGCAAATTGTTGAGTATTTTATTCCATTCCCTTCCTGGAACAATTTATGCTCTTGAACGCTCTTTAACGTATAGCTAACAAGCAAGCTTCAGACTATGTGAGTCTTTATAAATATTTCAGTTATAGGTAGGCCAAGTGCAGAATCTGATTACTAAAATCAGCACCAGATTAAGGCAAACCAGAAAGAAAACCAGTTGAATACAACACCATTTCATATTTCCACCTCTGGCCTTTCTTCTGCTGTACAAGTGGAAAGAAGCGTGCAGGACAAATGAGGGAGCTCTTCAACTGAACGCAAGTACGTGTTCGAAAAGGTTGGAAAAATAACAGGAAAACTCACACTGGCTCAGACTTCCTTTGCTTCTGTCTTCTGATCTGCTTTTTCAGCTAAACTTCTCCTAGAAGAGCTATAAAAAAATCCACACTGGAAATCTACAACATTTACACCGCTTTGGGTCAGCCAGCTGGATCACTTGTCTCAAACACTTTTCCAGCCATTGAGAAATGTTCCCTCACAAATTCTGTTTGTCCGTCTTTCCTTACTAGCTTTTCAAGTGGTTGGTGGCCACACTAGCATGACCCCATAGACCAAATTTGTACAGTAGTCTTGTCTTCCTCCATTTCAACAGCCTGCCCAAGTGAAAAATGGGTAAAAATGATATTCTAATCTTGTGCATCCCTTGGTTTCATTGCTGCCGATTCCTCACAGACAGTCGTGATCACCATCACTGAGTTTTCCCCATTAGAACTCTCTCGGGCCGAACGTTAGCATTGGAAATTGATGTGCGGTCATAATGTGTCCTGAAATGTGCTTACCCAACTCTTTTTTCCAACATAAATCTTCAGATTCTTTAAAGCATTGATTGAGCTGAATATCTGAATAGCAGGCTATATATTGCAATTAGAATGGCTTAAAATGTTTTCAGGAGTCAAATTCTGGAGGAAAAAACCAACATATAAAATGCATATAAAAACCAAGCGAGATATATCTATCCAGCCACCCTGCAAATCTTAAAAACGTGTATTCTAGTCTTTGTGGAAACCAGATGCTCAGTCTGTTTGTCTGCTCTCACTGAAAAACTGATGAAAAATTAATGGACAAAAAATGAACCCATTTCACAGGAGACTAAAACAAATTGCTATGAGCCTTGCTGAAAATTACTGCCATGCTGCTGTAGAAAAATATAACACATTAATTTTCCTTGCCCATACCCACTCCATCCAACTCACACGGTTCCTTTCCTCACCAAAATGTACTTGCTTCAGGTAAATGGGCTAGCAGAATTTTACAAGTTTGTTTTATTTGGCTAATATGTAAAACAAAATAGTTGACTCACTTGAAGTATTAGCTTTGTTTGAGAAAAAAAATAACCACCTGCAAAAAAATGGGAAATGTTCCAACAAACATATGTTAAAACAAATGAATGACTATTGAGGTTTCTAATGGGAAAGAAAATTTGCCGTCAGCTGCATTCTATGGCACCAGCAAGAAAATACTGGAGTCTAGCTGGCGAAGGATCTGGGAGAACACAGATACGTATGTATCTGTATATGATACAACACAGATTGTCGTATGAAATAGGAGACAGATGCTTGAAGAAAAAGTAGAGCGGAGGGACACAGTACCATATAGTAAAACGATCCAAGGCGTAATTGTTGTATAAAGTTCACGGCACTCTAAAGCAGCTGAAATTAGTCAGACAAAAATAAATAAATACTGCCTTATTTGGCAGAGACTGTAAAATTAACAAACACTTTAAAATAGTTTGGATTCAAACATGAACTCTTCTTCATGTTTACTCATTTTTTAAGTACAGCTGAAGTTAATCGTGCGCTTCCAAACTCTGAACGTAGGACGCACAATCTTAAAATCTCTTAATGATTTGCCTGTTTCATGTCAAAGTGTTATAGCCTTGTAGGTTTGACTGCAAATATACACACATTGATATATTTGAAAGCTAATACACGATGGGTTTTACTGAAAACATACAGAAATCAATAGGAAGCTTCACTTTGATTTTGACTGAGTCTGGATGAAGACCCATAATCTGAAAACCATTACGGTAAATCTTGTTCTCATCGAGATGGTAGATACACAGGCAACCCTTCCTAGCCTCCACCAGCTTCTTTCTGAAGAGACGTTCCCCCCTTCCTCCCTCTCCTGTGGCTTTACAGTGAATTTCTCTTTAGCAAATATTTTTGCAAGCAACTCTATGCTTGCAGCACACCTTGGCCCTTCAGGCAAAGACTCCTAGGGTTTGTAGGCAAGGTAAACACATCAAGGAGATACACCACTGGAATAAAAAGCCATCTTTGTGCAGGGCCAACTAAAACCATGGGCAAAGCCGGGATTTGCCTAGAACAGCTGATTGCCAGAGGCAACAAAATTACCATGGCTCTACTGCTCATTTTGCTTGTGCGAGGGCCCTGGGAAGCCATGCTGGTTACTGCTGCTGGCGGAGAAGTCCATGGGGCAGCAGTGCTGCTCAGGCAGGTCACAGTGTCCATGCTCCCCATCTCCACCGAGGCCTCGGGAGCCGCAAACCCAGCTCCATCCAGGTTTCCTTACAGTTTTATAGCTCTCTCCACTCCTTTCTGCCCCTGGCCCAGGACACAGCTCCCAGTTTTGCTTAGCTGACCCAGCCTCCCCAAAACTGCTGAGAAGCCTTGGGCTAGCGCTGCCTTTGGCCACTTGCTCAGGAATTGCCTGACTGATAGTAGTGCAAGCAAGAATCTAATATCCAAATGTAAACCAATAATACAGTCAAAATAATACAGTTTTTAGGCCAAAATTGTATGGAAGATCCCATTTAATGTTACCAAGAAAATAACATTTAGAAAAAACTGTGTAGCCATTGCCTTGTGATGCTCAGGACCAGGTGACACTGAATTCAGCTCCAAGAAAGCTGTACTTAATTTTAAAACCTAGGAACAAAGTAATAATACAGGTTCATTCTACTCATGCAGGAAGTCACATGCAGATTACCAGAAGAGACTCAGCAGTTTCGTGAAAGTTAGCCAAGTTCCCTTAACAAACTCTTGCATTTAAATGCTTTTCAACCATCCTCAAGAAAAGAAGAAACCTGAACGGAAAATTGTCAGACTGAAGGGACTACTCTTCACCTCTCTGAAAAACAGAAGTCCGTTTTCTTACTTAATTCACCCCCCGCTCCCCATTCTATTTGTATGCATTTAGAGCAGTCTTAGTTGCATAATTGAAGATAATTTTGAATGCCCTTAATCATGGTGGAAGAAAAGAATTTCTGAAAGTGTGAGGTTAGAGAGATGAGTTTTATTCCCGAGTCCTCCACAAAGGAGCAACAGTGTATTTTAGTATCAAAGCTCAGGAAGCCAAATTAAAGAACATCCTTAATTCGGTTATTTGCTTGATCTGCTTTCATAAGCATAGCATCCTCCCCTATAATTATTTGCAGGCTTTCTGAAGCACATGGTTCCAGATGCACGCATGCTGAACCATGTGGTGGCATATCATCACAAAACTAGAGTAAGCAATGGATGAATCAGAATCCGCTAAGGGTTGTCAGAGACAACATGGCTTAGTGCAAACTGGCTTCAGATCATATGAGTCTGGTATCGAATGGTCATGACACGTATCTCAGGGTGGGGTTTTCTTGTGATAGATGACCTTTACTGTATACCATAGGACTGGCTTGGATTTTGCAGACGTTCAAAAAGCTTCGCAACCAGTACAGTTGTGTTTCTTTGGTGTGGGGAGCGTGGGGAGAAGGGTTGTATAAATTTGACTCCGCTCAAATTTATGAGCTTCATTAAAACCAGATAAACATCAAAATTATTGAAGGACAAATCTAAACTAGGCACTCCTTCCCCCGAGGGAGCCAGGGGACTGGGGACAACGGCAACAGATTGGGTACTAAAACATCCCCTTCTTGGGCTCAGGGAAAGGAAGTAAACACCACAGATACAACTGGGGAAGCAATACCAAGCAGTCACACCCTTTCTAATGCAACCAGTTTATTTTCAGTTTGTTCCCTTAATATTATCCTAACATTGCTTTCTCAAGTAACTAAGCAACCTCCAGTGCCCTACTGCTAAAACAGTTTGAGTCACTGCGGGGACTCTGGGTACTTTTGAGCTCGCTACCAGCTGCAGCAGACAGTGCAGAGGCGCTTCCATCCCTGGGCTACACTGCCGCCTGATGGCACTTTTTCTACACAGCTCTCCTTTTTTTCCCCCCAAGACTCCAAAAAGCCCATCATCAAAGAATAGTTACCTACGATTCTGCTGGTAACATAATTCTGACAGAGTCTTTCCTTGTGCCTGTACTATTCAATTTTCTTATTAGCAGGGATAAGGAAACACAGAATCTCCCATTTAGTTCTGGGGAGACACAAAATGGAGAGGGGCAGAGGATTAAAACTCGGAGTTATTTGTAAAATTGGAAGAGTGGTCTGAAAGACAGGATGTAAATCAGTGGTTTCTACCTGGAAGCAGAAAGCAGAACCCAGCAAAGAAAAGGCAGGCAGGGAGCAACGGGGCTGGCAACAATCCTGCAGACAAGAATTTGGAATCGTAGTGGCTCACAAGTGAGTGTTGTTCAAAAATACTCTGCCACTGTGAAAAATGCAGGTGTTACATAGAGCTGTATCGATAGGAATGTTATCTGTAAGGTGCTATGAAAGCGAACACAGCAGAATAAGGATGCCTGTGTAAAAAGCATAAAGTACAAACAGTTGGTTTCTTTAAAAAGTTTTCTATGTACACAGAGGTTTCACAAAATGTTTGTACAGAGCATTTGCTTGAGCCTTGGAGGCACAAAGTCTAAGACCTTGATTTTGGCTAAAACTATACCTTTGTATATACCTGAAAGACATGTATGATCTCAAAATGCAGAAGGACTGAACTGGGTCCCAGATATAACATTTTGGTTTTCATACCAACGAGATCCAGCAACAACAGAAAATATGTCTGTTTTCTTTTCTTCCCAGTTTTCAAACTAATCAATGTTACGTTCAAATAACTCTACAGTAGTTGGGCTTACCCAGGAGAGTAAAATAACATCTCTTTTCCCCTGGGAGTTTACTATGTAAACGAATACAGCCTTTTCTACAGCTCTGTATGTTGTAATACTAATTACTGCCGGGACTAAAAAAAAGAAAGTAACGTAATGGGAAGCACAGAGAGGAATGGCATAAAAGGATAAATAATTCAAACATGAAGAATGACATTATAACTTCATTGGCATCTCGCTCCTTCAGTGTTTTCCAAATAATAATGCAGGAAAGCAATCAGAATGACAAACAGAAATCATACTTTCTTCATCCATTTTCCTGTCACTGCTAGAAGCAAAACATCTGGAAGATCCTAGAAAACTACTTCTCTTCCAAACTGCAACGTCCTGGCAGCCACAGGTCAGTCCCCCACATTGCTGCCTTCTGGGAGTTGCATCTACGGTGGCATGGGAAGAAGAAAAATCAGGCAGCAAGCTTCTGACTCCTGAAATGAGGCGAGGTTTGCTTTCACGTGGATGCAGATAGATGGTAAGCTGAGGTAAGTCCCTAACACTGGATGCTCCCCTCCATCTTCAACCCAATGGCAGACATCTGTAACAGCAGCTGCAATACGAAAAATGATAACATTTCAGGATCACACCCAGAACAATAGAAAACAATGAGTTTTGGCCGACTGCCACACAACACACCCTTGATGTGGTAATACAAGAGTCACACATGGCAATGTGCTCCATTATGATATATTACATCTTTCATTAAATTATTTTCTAGTGTCATTCTCTGCTTATGATTTTACTATGTTTTCCTTTTCATTGTTTACCTCATTCATGAATTAGCTTTCTGCATTAGTCTTCTGTGGAACAATTTAATCATTTCAGGATGTTTTAAGAGTTTTTAATGGAGAAAACATAAAAATATTAATGAAATACTATGAAAAGTAAAGAAGTCATAGAATCATAGAATCATTTAGGTTGGAAAAGACCTTTAAGATCATCAAGTCCAACCGTTAACCTAACACTGCCAAGTCCACCACTAAACCATGTCCCTAAGCACCACATCTACATGTCTTTCAAATACCTCCAGGGATAGGGACTCAACCACTTCCCTGGGCAGCCTGTTCCAATGTTTAACCACTCTTACAGTAAAGAAATTTTTCCTTACATCCAATCTAAACCTCCCCTGGCGCAACTTGAGGCCATTTCCTCTCGTCCTTTCGCCAGTTACTTGGGAGAAGAGACCAACACCCACCTCGCTACAACCTCCTTTCAGGTAGTTGTAGAGAGCAATGAGGTCTCCCCTCAGCCTCCTTTTCTCCAGGCTAAACAACCCCAGCCCCCTCAGCCGCTCCTCATAAGGCTTGTTCTCCAGACCCCTCACCAGCCTCGTTGCCCTTCTCTGGACACGTTCCAACATCTCAACATCCTTCTTGTAGTGAGGGGCCCAAAACTGAACACAGTATTCGAGGGGCGGCCGCACCAGTGCTGAGTACAGGGGCACTATCACTTCCCTGCTCCTGCTGGCCACACTATTTCTGATACAGGCCAGGATGCCATTGGCCTTCTTAGCCACCTGGGCACACTGCCGGCTCATGTTCAGCCGGCTGTCGACCAGCACCCCCAGGTCCTTTTCCGCCAGGCAGCTTTCCAGCCACTCTTCCCCAAGCCTGTAGCGCTGCATGGGGTTGTTGTGGCCAAAGTGCAGGACCCGGCACTTGGCCTTGTTGAACCTCATACAGTTGGCCTCGGCCCATGGATCAGCCTGTCCAGGTCCCTCTGCAGAGCCTTCCTACCCTCGAGCAGATCAACACTCCTGCCCAACTTGGTGTCGTCTGCAAACGATCCCCTTGTCCAGATCACTGATAAAGATATTAAACAGAACTGGCCCTAATACTGAGCCCTGGGGAACACCGCTCGTGACTGGCCGCCAACTGGAGTTAACTGCATTTACCACAACTCTTTGGGCCTGGCCAACCAGCCAGTCTTCTGTCGCAGAGGTAATGTAGATCAATGCTTTACTGTATTTCCAGGGAGGACAAACATGGATCCTTTCCCATAAAAAATAACTACTTCCTATGACTACTAGAAGTGTTAATAACGTATCAGTCTATAAATGAGTAATTATAAAAATTGCTCTGCTTTTTTCTTTCATGTGGAGAAGGATCGGGTAGATGACACTGAACTTGAAATAAGCTCGACTGCATTCTTTTATAATAATAATAATAATGTAATTTTTTCTTTGAGCAGGACCATGTCCACAGTTAACAATTGTTCATAGTTCTCTCGAAACCTTTACTTCATAGTGTTGCTTAGTGAAGAAATGGCACATGAGTTTACCACAAGCTTTCTGTCTCACGTACAGATACCAGTACGCTTCATTCTCTTGAGCTAAAGCAGATGAACCTCATCTATAGAATGCTAAAACTACAGAATAAAGTGGTCAGTCCTTGTTTGGCCAGGTACTGCAGGAAATTCTGACAGCCTCACCATCCTCCCCAGTGCAAACTACCTATGCTGTGCATCCCCCCAGCTCTGACCAGAGGCCAGTTTTCCAAGTGCTAAAAAAATATGGATTAATAAGAATAAAAGCCAAGTATGAAGGAGATGGTAGGAGGGGTGAAACTGTTACATGGAGTTAGTGCAATGGAGAAGACAGGACAAGGAACAGCTTGTTCAAAATGACAGAGAGAGAAGAAACAGCACTAGGAGCCGCGGGGAGAGGAAGCAGAGAATTTTGCTCTCGATAGGGAGAAGATAATATATGAGGAAGCTGAACAAGGCCCAGGGACAAGAGAGGGAGTGAGCAGCAGGAAGATTCAGCCATATGCACGAAGCACCGTGTTCAGAGGTGCTCCTTCTCCTAGTCGGTCATTGTTCCCTCTGCACAGGAAAGCACCAGGGAAAGAAGAGAGGCGCTACTGTTGCTGCTGGGGATTTTGGCCCCTTTGCGGTCTTCATACAGATGGGTTTTTCTGCACATCTCTCCCAAAATGTAGCATCTCCTGTGAGGGGTGTCAGGAAGCGACTGTCACCAGCCAGCCAGAGCAGGGTCACTGTGAGGAATGCCTCAAAGCTTCAGTTTCCCCCTACCCATCTCCTGACCCTGTCCCCCGGCAGGTTAGTGACACAGGCTGCTAAGGAAATCCTGCTACCTCCAGAGAGCCGGAGTCATCCCATCCCAGGCGCCATTTGGCCTTGCTATAAACCCGAGTAGGCCAGGAGGATGCTGTATTTGTGTTTCACGAGTCGCACCAATGTAACTGGTGTGTGTATGGACATCACCCATCAGTAATCTCTCCAGGACTGTGCAATATTGATTATAAAAGTGCAGGCTGCAAACTTCCAGACAGATGGTTACACCATTCAGAAGTGGCCTGGGACCTCTCAGGTTGGCGCAGTACCTTGGCAGCCCTGGGGAAAGCCACACACAGACCTTCGGGATAATGCTTTCTCTAGCTGCAGCCACTCCCTGCCTGCAGAACATCATCTCCAGCAAGTCTACGCTTGCTTTCCAAGTGGGGAAGTGCTGCAGACTAAAGATACTCTACAAAAAATGCCTTCTGAAGCAACTTATCAACCTTTTCACCTTGCTTTTTGTTCTCTTGGAGGCCAGCTGCTGTTGTGCTCTTGTTGCTTCATGAACGGCGTCTAAAGCTGCTTAGTAGTGCAGAGCTGACTTGCAAAATTCAAACTTCCTACAAGTTGCATGCCAAAAATGACTCTACAAGAAGCCCCTGTGTAGGCTTGCCTTTACCAGTGTGTTAGCAAGAACTGCTTTGTCCCTAGTGACAACTGAAAACAGCACTATCTATCTACTCACAGGTGGATTTCATGATAGCAAAAGTAATATTATTTTCAGATTTTTTAAGGCTTTCATCCCTTAGATGTGAAAAGTGGTAGCTTTATATTGCTTCTTTCATGCATCTCAGCCCGTGCCAAGGCACAGTGTACCTCAAGAGCACCTGCAGGGCAGCAGCACAAAGGTAGGATGCTGAGCACTGCCAGTGCTCTGCGCTGTCATCCAAACTTAAAGCTGAAGAAAGTGTGGTTATTTTCTGACTTCCAGCAAGCTAATACCAGCCTGGGTTTGCTTTTCTAATTGACAACTAACCAAATACATAAAGAGTTAGGCTTCTTCGTAACATCTGTCTACAGAGATGGCTACCCGTCTTCCTCACCTCTTCCTACTTTGTGTTATGGAGATGAGGAAGAAATCACATTGGCCGCTAGTGTCCTGTGTAATAGAACAGGTGGGCATCCAAGGAAGGAGGTGAACAGTGCAGTGGGGATCCAGATGAAGCTGTGTTTTGGAAATAGATGCCCACTTTCTATCCTCTCTGATGGAGGCTGAGGGTGTAGTTGGTTTGAAGAACATATTTTCAGTGCCAATTATGCCTTAAGCATTTACCACTTGTACTGCAAACGTGCTGAGCTCTGTGCAACACTCGGGACTCAGCAGACAGGCATTTGCGATGCCAACAGGTAAACATAATTTATTTTCTGATTTTTTTTGGGGGGGAGGGTTGCTACCTTTCAGCTGATCAGTTCGGTGTTCAACTACAGGGTTATGAGGGTGCCGACGTCAGCGCTGCTCAGGGAAGCAAATCAGGGGCAGGAGCCAATGGCCAGGTGTGGAGCCAGGATGGCGAGGTGAGCGGTTAACCTGGTTTGGGTGCTCCACCGCAACCCGGAGCGTAACCTCGGCGTGTAACCTCAGCGTGAGCCTGTAAGTGGGTGGGAAGAAAAGGGCAGGCTGGCTGGAGAGATCAGCAGATGCGATATGATGAGAGGACTCTCTAACATTTAGTTAAATCTTAACTTTGTTGCACATTTCCCAGGTGTGTGATGCCTGTGAAATTAAAAGGTACTGTTTTAACACTTCAGTTACTTTCTGCATACAAAAATCAGTCAGGGAACGCTCTTTACAGAGACCAACTCACGTATAGCAGAGCATGAAATACTCAAACCTGTGTCGCTGCCCCAGCCTATGCTGGATGGGCTACGTGAGGCAACAGCCAAAGCTGGGGAAAATGGCGTGGCCGGGGAAGAGGTGGCACGTCCAAAACACTCATTTTCCTATCAGGCTGGCCAAGGTCAGCATTGATCCAGCCTCGTCAGGCTCCAAGGTTTTTGAACAAATTAATCTTTTTCACAATTAATGATCGGCTCGGGAGCCCCTCCCGCTTATGGGGGGTCTCGCTGCCCCCCCGCCCTCCCCCTCCTCCCGGACACAGCCCACACACTCGCCAGAAACCCCCCCTCAGGGCTCCCGAGCCGGGCAG
>NW_008824940.1:2509805-2515306 GCF_000699105.1 Pygoscelis adeliae
GCGGCTGTTGGCTGCCCTGCCCGGAGACCCTCCGTCAGTTCGGTGCGCGGTAACCTCTTCGCTAGATTTACTTTTAGCGCATAAAAAACCATCCCGATTCGTTCCTGAAACCCTGCTCCAGGCGCTTTGCCTCGAGTTATTTTATTTATTTGTATTTTGGCTGTCGGCGCAGGTCCGATCCTAAACGGGGGGTAAACGTACTCCCCTTGTTCCATTCGAAATTCAACCATCTGACCTTTTTTGAGCTGCTTCACCTTTCTTTGCTCAAACCATGGTCTCTCTTCATCTCTTCCTGAATTTTCTTTCAAACTGTGTTATTTTTTTGGCGTTAGTCTGTCATTTGTTGTGTTTTATCTCTGGTGTGAAAAAGGTCTTCCTGTGTCTATCGGGACTATATGGAATATGTATCTAAAAGTATTTCCTAATTTCCAAGTAAAATACCTGTATTAAAATTTTCAAACACGGATACCTAAAGTTAGTTCTTCACTGCGAGTATGTGGCCGGCTCCTAACATCTGCATTTTGCTGGAAGTCCAAACTAGATCTGGTTTGGATATCTTAGTACAGATCTTTGGATCCTAGTGACTGCCAAATACGTAAATACTTGTCTTGAATTCTTCCTATGCATTTATAGCGAAGGTGTAAATTACCAAACAAATAGAAGCAGTCTTAATCCGTAAAGCAGTATTTTGTACCTACTTTGAGCATGTTGCAAAGCGTAAGGATGGATTTCCATGATGCAGAGCTTACCTGTAAGGAAAGTACCTCTTACAGTGTTCTAGTTGGCTAATAATTTGCTGACTTCTCCTCTCCTAATTGTTACAGTTACTTACTCTTCTCTTTTTTTTTTCCTTCCAAATGCTGCTAACCTAGGGAGCTGTTAGTGAGGTAAGGCCTGAATCAGTTTTGCCGAGGTTTGGTTTTGACATATGTACTGGCCATGTATTAGAACTTTGCTTTTATGTTGTATTCAGGGCAGGGGGGTTGGACCAGATGGCCTACAAAGGTCCCTTCCAGCCTCAGCCATTCTGTGATTCTGCGAATCCCAAACTCTTGATTTACTTCCGGCTCCAGAAGTAAAATAGCTTTTTCTCACCGATAATACTGAAGCATTGTGGTAAACAGTGTAGAAACTTGGTTTAAATTAAAAACTCTAAATATTTAAGCTGATAATGGGGCAGGGGAAGGAGGGGATCGTGATTGCTAAATCAAATACACAACAGAGTAGGTAACCAAGATGGATTGAGAACTTTCTCCTGACTTTTTTCCAAGCTTTATACCTATCAGTCAGACCTTTTTAGGAGACTGTGGCCTGGACATTCTCAAAACTTCGAAATAATGAACCTTCAGCTAAATGTATGCAAATTCCATGGTTGAATGAGCTACTGAAATCTATGTGTAACTTAATTAGCAATACGATTTTGCCACTAAACATGTAGTGCATTCCTTAAGCTATGGCCGCAGCGCATGCAGGGACAGATGAGCATCGAATCTGATACCGCAGTGAAACTCACTAAAGTTATCGAAAAATACCAGATGTTCATTAGTCAATAGCCTGTGCTTATTCTTTAAGATGGAACAGTAACATATTTTTAAACATTCTTCTTATCTCTCCCCTACCATGCCACCCTTTCTGTTGTTCTGTATTTCATGTATCCTCAGGTGTGTCACCTTTTATGTTTCTCTATCATTTTTAAGTAGTGGCCATGCTGCTACCCTCTTAAATGATACTCTCGTTCTTCATTGTTATTGCCTTGCATGCCCCCAACTTCTCTTCCTATTGAAAAGAAAGAGTGAGAGTAGTTCACATTCCAGAAATCTGCTGGGTTGTTTTTTTGTTGTTGGTTTTTTTTCCTCAAATTTTTTGTTCTATCAAGGCAAAATTCCAGTCAGCGGAGAGAGCCATCACAATCTGCATTGGCTGTCTCTCCTTATATAGGCAATCTGGCATGTGAAGGGAAAAATAATTATTTTTGTGGTTTTGATGCTCTTCAGTCTTTGAAACTTACTGGTTTTATTTTAGGTAATCAAGGGTATTACAAATTTAAAATTCTCTTTTTCTAATCTTAACTTTAAATACTAGGTTTTAAAGGAATTCTAGCACATACGTACAAAATGAAAGTTTTTCTAGTGTAATAAGGATATGCCACTGGTGAGTTTAATTCACAAATTATTTCAATTTGGGAGTACTGTTAGAAATTTTTTGAGAATTCATCTACTTTTGCTTGGTAATTATATTTAAATATTGCTCATATTTTGGTTTTGTCTTTTTTTTTTTTTAAGGCATCTCGAGTGGTGGTAGCATCACGTAACTATGCAGACTTTGCAAGTGAAGCTACATTTGAAATTAAGGTAAAGAAGCTGAACACTTAATACTGGCATTCTGGGTAAGCACTTGTTGTAGATCCTGACACAATGGACTTGCCCCCTTATCTTTTCAATTAGGAAAATACTGTTTGAATTTCCAGAACCAAACCCCTCACTGTCTGACCTGATTTCTACATGCAGCTGGAAGTACTGCGCTTGGCAGTATGTAGTAATGTTACTTGTTTCTTAAGAACGTGAAGTTGTGATTCTTTGCAGCTGTGAGAATGGGGTCACAAAGGAGCTAAAGAACCTTTTCTGTTCTGAGGGGAAGAGTATTAATGTTTCCCTAATGCTTTTAAAACAAGTAGCTGGTGTTTGCTGCCTACCCTTCTTTCCATCTCCCTTTTGTTTATGGAGTCATGGGTGCTGTATCCCAGATGTGCAGCTGATTGAGGACCATATGGATTTTGGAGGAGAAAATATGGCATCCTTTTTAATGCTTGACTTGGTGCTGCTCAAAAAATGTGCGTTATATTCTGTCAGCCTTCCACAGTGGCTAGGTCTTAGGAAAAAGCGATGCTTCCATTGGCAGTAGCTTTTGTGCTGGCTTTTCATTCAGGAATTGATAAAAAACTCTGAAAGAAATTATTGAGTTTTCCTTTTACCCGCTCCCTGTTTGTCCATGCCTGTAAAGTACTAAAATTGTTTCACAGGCAGAAGGGAGGGAAAATATGTTTATATGAAAAGTCTTTTCTGAGTAGATACGAGGTTTAATGTTTGGTCCTGTGTTGATTACAAGACTCCTAATTTTCTATTGGTATGTGAATTCTGAAGCAGAGCTGTCTTAAGAGTGGTGTGCGTGTGTGTTATATCAAGTTCATCTAGGTGTCAGTGGATTTGCTCTGGGGAGACCTTGATTTGATAAAACTGTCTTTAATCTGTATAGCAGTATTTTGGCCATTTAATCTGCACTGACAGCGTAATTTGTTTGGTCTGTTCCACTGAACTCAGCTGATTTTTTTTTTATTTTTTTTTTAATTTTTGTTTTGTATGCGTACCCAAAATCGGCCTCTGTGCAACTCTATTGAGTCCATGGTAGGGAGGAAGTTGTAGTGTACGCATGGTGGTTTGACTGGCAGGGTGGCTGGTGCAGCAGTGGTTTGTTACTGCTTGTTAGAAGTGGTGGTAGAAGAGGTGAAGTCCAGTCTCGGGACCAGATCTTACAAACTGTTTCACAAAGGAAACTCTCTTGTCTTTTCACTAAGCCTCTGTAGCTCTTACCAAGTATTTGGCATGCAACAACCATGGAAATGTGCTTTGCCAGTATTTTTTGAGGAATTTAGTTCATCTACTGCTAGTAGGAACTACAAGGCTTCATTTCATGGTTGGAAATCTGCCTTTATTAAAAGTAAAGCTTTTATTTCCCTGAATTTGGAAATCGTGCACAAACTTTAGAGTTGTTTTGACCTACAAATTTAGGTTTTGCTGGCTTTCTTTTTTAAAAGATATTAAGATCTGAATTAGAAAAAGGCACATCATTAAAAAAAAATAAAGTGATATTCATAAATAGGATGAATTACTTTCAAGAAATGACTGCTTGTTCAACTTTGCAGAAATGTGACCTCCATCGCCTGGAAGAAGGCCCTAGTACCACAGCAGTGATGACTCGAGAGGAGGGGCTCCATTACTACAAGACAATGCAGACCATACGACGCATGGAGCTGAAGTCTGACCAGCTGTACAAGCAGAAGATTATTCGTGGCTTCTGCCACTTGTATGATGGTCAGGTAAGAATTTTTTTTCCCAAGAGGTTTTAGATTGTCTCACCTTCCTTAATGCAGGGATTTGAATAGAGTGGAGAGTAAAATCTAGAACTGAGTATCTGTGTACAATGTCTGAAGTTGAGCTGGATCCATGATTTAGTTCGTTATTTCTTTAAAAACAATGTCTTAGCACACAAGGGAGTCCCTGAGATCTTGGGACAGCAATAGGAAGAGAGAGAAGGCAAGGTGCAGCTGAAGATCAGCTGAATGTGAGGAATGAGCAACTGCAGCGTATTAAATTCAACACATTTGGAGCCTGCATCCTCCTCCTCAAGCTTCATTGATGTGTTTTGTTCCGGTGTCTCATAGGTCATGTGCCCACTAAAAAGCAACAGCCAGGAGAAGGAACTTCACGAACTTAGTGAAACTTTGCGGTCTGTCCTTTCCCTCCCCCCCATTTTTGAATTGCAGTTGTTTATATAGTTCATTTGGGAGGTGGGTGTAGAAGAAGTCAGCAGATTTTTGCAGCTTCTAGTTCCCCTCCTGTCTGCTTTTGTTAGTCATAGTAGGTTGGAATTTAGAGCCCAAGGCCTGCCGCCCCTTGGGATTTGAGGCAGTCTCCTGCATCTGTGCTCTTCCTCTTTTCTGCCGATACTTGATGCATGGGGGATCATAGGTAGCCCTTGCCGCACTGCTGACTGTAGAAGTTGTGTGCTTTTCTTCATCCCTAAGCTTACTTCTCCTTTGTAACAGGAGGCTTGCTGTGTGGGGCTTGAAGTTGCCATAAAGCCTACAGACCATGTGATAACAGCTTACAGAGTTCATGGCTTTACCTATGCACGAGGAGTGCCTGTTCGAGAAATTCTCGCTGAACTTACAGGTTTGTGCTAAGTAAAATGAGGATTCACGTGCTGCTCTACTTGTGTCACAATTTTTTATTTAAATTGAAAATTACGTTGATGCACAAAGTACACTGGGGCTTCAGAAGCAGTTTAGTGACACAGGCAAAATAAATCGGTTTTATATTTCATGATGCAACCACTTCTTACTGTAAAACATAAGTCATAAGGAATATTTAAGCGCTGGTGCTTCTAAAGCACAAATTCAGAAAACTTTTATTGATACCATATGCTGTATTTGTTGTGCTGCAGCAGCTTATTTAAATGGAACTTGCTGGTGGTAGACGTGTCTTCTCAATAGGTCAGGGCATTACCCTCCCTAGGAGACACGTGGATTTTCAGAATTACGCTTCTGAAGTCTTAGGAAGACTGGTAAACACTGCCTGTAATGAATGAACTGAATGGTTTGGGAAAATTTGACCATAACAAGAATATTAAATGGTAATCTAGACAGATCTAAGATTTTGCAGAAAGGAGAGAGGGTTATTCATAATAGGGTCATAGGTGGAACAGAGGAGAGAGAGGATCGGCCT
>NW_008824940.1:2515347-2522532 GCF_000699105.1 Pygoscelis adeliae
TGAAAAATGAACAAGGAGTCTGAAGGCCTTTATGAATTGTTGGTATAATAAAGACTTGATCTGAGAACTTGCACGCTTGAAACATTAATACAGGAAAGCACACTTTGGAGGTAGAGAAGAGGTATGATTTTGTATACTGGGAATGTACCTGTGTGTTAAGAGTGCATATTAATAACGTGCACGAAAGCCCAGAATCCTAGCTGATGATCGACTTGCCAAGTGTCACTGGATAATGATACAAGAGAAAGTAAATGAGGAGGTTGTCATGACTGAAGTCTACTATTGGCCCTGAAACTACAAATATCAGTGACGATGTGTTGGTTTTTTTTTTTCTTTCTTTCGTTTCATGACATACATCATCTTCTATAGCATTACGCTTGGGTTTAGCAGGATCTTTTTAATTGGGAAAGAGCAGCCGCAGTTGGACTGTTGTTCCAAGAAATGGCGCTTGGGGCAACTTTCTGGAGAGGAGTGCTGCTAGAGCTGATCCTTGTGAACAAAGATCTTGACTGAAAATGCCAAACGGAAAGACAGCCTGAGTTACAATGACCAGGAAGTAACAGAATTAAAAAGTCTTTGAAGGAACAGGAAGCAGAGTCACCCAAAATAAGACTAGTAGATAAGATCCTACAGGAGACAAACTATAGAAAAGGACTTTCCAGGAGAACGGATGATTCCCTGAGAAATGGTTTTGTGGACGTCAATGCAGATTGTTCTAAGAAGAGTAGAAAGTGTGGCAAAAAGTGACATTGGTCAATCAGGAGTTCATAGCTAAAACACAAGAAAGGATTGTACAAAATGCGGAGGGAGCTTACTGAAGTTTAATTACACTTAAGAAAAATAGTTTTCTGATTAAAATTAGACAATCTTCCCACCCCACCCCCCGCCTTTGCTTTGGCCCTAGCTGGCAGAATCCATAAAAGCTCACATGAAGCCAGTTCATAAACATATGAAAGGTATGAGAAAGACCAATAATAAAAGTGATCCACTATTAAGTAAGAAAGAGAAGAGAAGTACAGATTCCAGAAAGAGGCGCAGCATTCAGCTTCTAAAATAAACACCAAGGCTAAGGCAAAAAACCCAACCGAACAAGCTGTGCTTATTAGAAATAAAATAGAAGCCTCTGTGGTTAGTAACAAGACAGAATAAGAAATGGAGTGGGCTGATGAGAAATTCTGTCTTAGATCAGCTCATTCAAATGGGGTTTGTTGTAATGCTTCACGGACTACCAGTTATCTTCAAACTACACCTTGAATAAAGCTGGGCTAGGTGACTTTTTGGTGTTTATCCTGGGGTGGGGAGTTGGTGGTGGTTTGGTTTGTTTTTTTTAAATGTCCTACCTGTAATTTTTACTTCTGGTTGTTGTCACAGGGAAGACAAGTGTAGATTATTGCAACTGATTTGCAACAGTGTTCGTATCTTTCTTGCAGAAGCCAAAAGAAGTAGGCACTGTATATACTTCTTCATACAGATTACATATATGAGAAATATAGACCATGTTGGCTATTAAAAAAAACCCAACGTATTTATCAGAAAGTGCTTTTGTATAGTAGGGCACTGAAACTTCTTGGTTGGTTTTAAAATTTCTTCTTAATCTCATTCTGCATTTCCTGAATTAAGTTTTCATTATCATTCTCTTTTTTCCCCCTTCTCTTATTTGTTTTGTGATATATTTAACAGTAGACTCTTTGGGGAGAGGCCATTGTATCTTAACGCCACATAGCTCTAAAGACAACAACGTGGTCTTAGTGTTGCCACCTTTAGGAATTGAATTAGATGTTCCCATTTGCATAGTATTTTTCCTCCGAAAAAATAAATTGCTTGTTATTCATGTTTCAGGTCGCAAAGGAGGATGTGCGAGGGGAAAAGGAGGATCAATGCATATGTATACCAAAAACTTCTATGGTGGCAATGGTATTGTTGGTGCTCAGGTATGTACACGACTTCTACTTCAAAGCACGAGTTGAATTTGGTTCGCGTCCTGTGCCAGTGTTTCCTCTCGTTTTTGTGGTGTGAGCTTGTATGCAGATACCATTGCTCTGCGGCTATTAAATCGGTTATGTCTTTATTCTGGTTTGCTCACTGTTTTGTAAACTGTAGCAAAAATGAATCAAATTGAGAATATAAGTTAATGTTTATATTTCGGCTGTAATACAGATTGGACCAAGTGGAAGTGGGTTGTTAACAACTTTCTGACGGTGTAAATGTCTCTTTACAGTTAACAAGCCTCCTATCTCCAACTCCCCTAAACATTATTCTAAAATTTTGGTTTCTCCTGTACTCTGTGATAGGTTCCTCTTGGAGCTGGGATTGCGCTGGCCTGTAAATACTTCGGTAAAAACGAAATCTGTTTGACGTTATATGGGGATGGTGCCGCCAATCAGGTAAACGAGCTTTGGCTGATGTGGCTCTGTGAGGAGCAGTGGGACTGTGGGTAGTCGATTTCCCTTCTGTGAACTGTGAGCTCTGCCTTTCCACCCAGTAGTAGGAGAGCACCTTTCACCCTGTCGGTGTAGTACCTGCAACCCAGGCAACGTCTGACGTGGATCTTATGCTGAGATTTTTGTGTTGGGCTTTCTGCTGCAAGGATGCTTTGTTAAAGGAGGCTGCTGATACTGAAAAAGCAACCCTGGAGAGAGAAGACAATGTACGCCCTCTGTCCTACAGTCCACTGCAGTTTTTCTTAGGGCTTTTGTTGTGAAGTGCTGTTTGCTGAGACCAACTTCACGTAGGTGGCTGGGCATCTTGCAAATTTTGGACACTGGCACATCTTGTTTGTGTTGTCTTAGGCGTTTGAGTAGGGGCGTGTTTCAAGTACTGTATAGTCTTCAGAGGAGTGGTTCAGATGAACAGTTACGAAGTTAATTGCTAGGTGCTCTTTATAGATCAGGAATGTAGCATGTGCTTGGATCTTTTTTTTATCATGCTTTGGATCTGTCTTCGTCCTTCGCCGCCGCCGTTTTGAACTCTGCCCTTGTCGCTGGAGTGGAGGGGGAGCTGCTCAGCTCCATCCCTCCTGGAGTGCTCTAGATGCTGAGGGAGTGAGTGGGGCTGATGGTTAATTATTTGAACACTGCACGAGTCGTGGGAGGAGGGGTTTCTGGCTACTCTTGTTATCCTCTTTCCAGCTGCACATGGCTCACCTAAGTGTGACACCCTGAAGTCTCTGTGCTGTAAGGAGAGCTCTGAACAACAGCAGTGAAGATGACAGTGCTGCTGAATAGGGAGAAACGTGTAATTTAATTTGTGAAGACAGAGGAAAGGACAGAGCATCTTGCAGAGCCACCTACTATTGACATTCCGGCCGGTCTTTTCATGTTATCAGCAGAGACATTAAGCCAGATAAGAAATTGGTAGTTTAGAGTGTGCTGTTGATATAATTTCCCACTTCGAAAACAGAAGTGGAGATCTCAGTTCTTGGTTTTCCCTGTCTGACTTAGAGTAGCAAGGCTGATGCAGTCACTGTGGTCAAACTTTTCTTTTACTTTGCTGGAGCAGCGTCCTGCCAGAGTAATCAGTTGTAAACTTTATGACTGTTGCTGAAATACTTCAGTTAAAGTTGAAGGTTTTGTGCTACCCTACCACAGATACTGAAATAGGTTTAAAAATTAAGTTCTATAAACTATTAGTTGAGATGAAAGTTACCTTATATAGTGTAGCTTCTTTTTTATTCCAAAAAAAAATCCTGCTGAGCGGCAGCAAGTGGCTGGTCTCAGACCACTTTCAGTATTAAAGTGTCTCCTAGCTAGACCTCTGCGACTGAACGATTTTTAGCAGAGCCTAATGCTTGAAGGCTGAGCTCCTTGTCTAGCTGTAACTTGCTCTTTTTCTTTCAGGGCCAGATATTTGAAACGTACAATATGGCCGCCTTATGGAAGTTGCCTTGTGTTTTTATCTGTGAGAACAATCGGTATGGAATGGGGACGTCGGTTGAAAGAGCGGCAGCCAGTACTGACTACTACAAAAGAGGAGACTTCATTCCAGGGCTCAGGGTGAGTACAACCCCAGCTTTTTTTGAGGAAGAGTGGAAGTGGGGGGATGTGTGTGGACACGCCTGCACAATACATACATATGTATGTATTTCTTTTAAGTAAAATATATTTATAAGTAATTTTTTAAATATAGGAAAATTTGAAACTGAATTCCTGTTGCACTTGTGGAAGTAGTGAATTTGGAAGTTTGGGGTTTGGCATTTTTTTTGCCTCAACTTGTAGTTTCCGTTTATCAGGTGGATGGCATGGATGTTCTCTGTGTTCGAGAAGCGGCAAAGTTTGCAGCTGAGTACTGTAGAGCTGGAAAAGTAAGTCTGTAATCATCATTCCTTTTCCATAGGTGAAATTCTTAGCCAGATTATGGCTGCATAAAAAGTTCCTCATCTAGCCTGTTTTCTCCAGTCACTTGCAACTTTATTTCCTTTTTTCTCCATAGTATTGAACCTGTAAGCAATTGAGTGGTTCTTTCTTTAATTTTGTTAGAATTTATTAACATGCAATTGGTATTAACCGAGCATTTAAAAAAATACATATATATATCCTGATACTCTGTCTTCTTTTTCCCCATTTCCATCCCAGTTAAATTCTCTTTTGATAGGTGTTCTGACTGTCAGGCAGTTGTGTTCTTTGTGAAGAGATGAATTAGGGGAAGCATCAAGGAAAGTAGTAATCATTCTATATTTGCCACAAACGGAAAGTGAAGTAAAAGTTTTGTGAGACAGCATTAATGTCTGTCACCCAAGTATGATACACTGGTTCTGAAGATTTTGAATATTTGGTGAAATAATGTTTGTGCTGGGAAGGTGCAACAGAAAAAGAAGGTGGTTCATACAGAAGAATGAGGTTCTGTGAGCGGCAGTCTTACAGTGGAACAACAGGCAATTTGAAATAGTCTGAGTAATGGCGGAATGACACCAGAAGGGAAGAAATTGTTTAATGCTGCTCAGTAAGAACATGAGAAAAAATGCTTTCGATATAAACATATGCTTTCCTTTGAAAAGAGTTAAGTTTTGTTTTACTAGTCGTGCAAATGTTATGTGAATTAAAATCATTCATCACTGGTGCAGTTCTATAGCGAATACTTGCTGCTGTAACAACAAATTGGTCACTCAAGGTGGTAACACTCGCTGTATTGTTTTTTTTCTTTTTAAGGGTCCTATTCTGATGGAGTTACAGACATACCGTTACCATGGCCACAGTATGAGTGACCCTGGAATAAGGTACTGTGACATTCTTTCTTGGCATTCACTGAAAGCAAGTAAGTACCGATGGTCAAAATCCTGAAACTGTCATGGATTCAATGTTTAAATCCATTGTGAAGTGCCTGTAAAGGTCATGATGAAATTGCTACGAGCAGTCTGGTCGCTCATCTCATTGCTCAGTTGATAATCCGTGGCTGTGTAACATACTTGTTTAACTTGCAGTGTTAGGAGATTTAGTTTTGAAACAAGCACAAAGTCGTTAAACTTCTGTGCTTTCTATTAATGAATTCTGCTTTCAGTGTGACTTTATGGTGTGTTCTAATTAAGCTTTGACTGAAAAGCAGCATGCTTTTCTAGGGTTTTTAGAGTATTTAAAATTCTGTAAGCTAAAACGCTAGGAACAGTTTGGACTGTCCGGTCAAGTAGGGCACTTCTTAAAAATACAGATATACAGGTGCCAAAAAGACGCAGGCATTGCGCCAACTGACAAATCTGAATTGATCTACATGAAGTAGGGGTGTGTCCCAGTGCTTTGTTGGCCACTCGTAGTGAATTGGAAGCAAGCAGCAAGTTATCTAGCCCCACCTTAGGGGAGATGGGAAGGAGGAAATGCAGCCCCTCGTAGGAACTGTCTCAGGCTGGGATTGCTCCCCTTTCCCTGCCTACATCATACTCGAGTCTGGAGCTACTTCAGCTCTGTTGCCGCTTACGCATCTAAGAAGTGTTGCAGATGTAGCTCTGCCACCCTTTGAGCGACGAATGTCACCGTATTTTCATTGCATTCCTGACAATTCTTTTTCTAAAAGTGAGCTGTGTCCAGAACCTCCCCTCTACTCAAGGGTACCCCTGAAGAAGTTCATGTCTTTGCTTGTCTCGCTCCTAGCTATCGTACTAGAGAAGAAATTCAAGAAGTGAGAAGCAAAAGTGATCCCATTACTTTGCTGAAGGACAGAATGGTCAACAATAACCTTGCTAGCATTGAAGAATTAAAGGTACAGCTTTTAGTTGCTATTTAAGCAAGCTCTTGAGCATTCACACACTAATGATCTCTGAAAAGCACATCATAGGGCAGCGTGCATCACTTGTTCTTTGGAGTTCTCTGAAGTTTGTTTTAACATCACTTTTACTGGTGGTGAAGTTTTGTTGCAGACCGACTAATGAAGTTGCGCTCTGCTGGAAAGGCGTTTTGCTTTCGGGTGCCGAGTGTAACGCAGCAGCGCAAGGCTGTGGGTATGGGCATTAGTATTTCAAAGACAGCTCTTGTCACATACAAACATGTAGAAATCAAAATGACCCAGGCTTTCTCGACTACCTCGGAAGGGGGGGAAGTCTCTGAAAGGGAAACTGTCAGTGGTGAAAAATCCTAGTGAAGGAGCCAGGAACCATCTAGGCAAACGTTGTAAAGACTTTCATCAACTCTGTGTTTTAAAAAAAAAAAAAAATTGACACTGACACTCTCCATGTTTCGCAGAATCAGAATTGAAAATGTAGCGGCTCAGCGGGGTCATGTTCCGCTGGCAGTAAGTTACCTGTACTATCCCAAAGGGACAAATCTGCAGTTCAGTAGGAAGGAAGTTTTCACAGGTTTTTAAGTTATGTTTACAGACAGTGTTAACACTAATTCTGACCAATACTTCATCATTGCGTTTAAATTGAAAACTACGCTGCTTTTTCTGAGCTGTCTTCTAATAAGCATCCATTTTTGGTTTAGGAAATTGATGTGGCAGTAAGGAAGGAGATTGAGGAAGCTGCTCAGTTTGCTACCACTGACCCAGAGCCACCATTGGAAGAACTAGGCAACCACATCTACTGCAATGAGCCACCCTTTGAAGTGCGTGGCCCAAACCAGTGGATAAGGTACAAGTCTGTCAGCTAAAGGCCTTTCTGTTGGCGTAACTTATTCTTACGAATAAGTGAATGCATTTACAGGAACTGTAATGACTCTGAAACAAACCTTAAGCTTATTTCAAAGCTCTTTCAAAAGAGGAAAT
>NW_008824940.1:2522600-2543676 GCF_000699105.1 Pygoscelis adeliae
TCGTTGCAGAAGGAGCTAAATCAAGAGAAAGCAGTGGTTTATTTAAAATGCTATATAGTTGCTTTACTGACGTTTCTTTGGATTGCTGTATGTATTATGTACAGTGTTCAAAAAAAAAAATTAAACTTGAACAACAGTTACCTGGCGGTTTGGTTGCTTTGTTTCTTGATGAACCACTTTCCAAAAAAAAAAAAAACCCAACCCACCAAAAAAAGCCATTTAGCTGCTATGTTTTTGCTGCAGGGAAGTTACTAAATGAAAACATCACACCAGGCTTTACTTAGTAGTTCAGTGAGAGTAGCTTTAATACAAAAAGCTATATACATTCATCTATGAAGAGGTGGCATACGCTCCCCTCCCTGCTCAAACCACCAGCCAGCAGAACTGTAACACATTTTAAGTTCAGGGTTTTCACAATGCTAAAGCCACTCCAGGTGCGTGGTGCCTGTTTGCAGAAAAGGGTTTTTTTCCCCTCAGCTAATGCTTTATATGACACTGATTGATAGGCATTTGACTTCCGCATTACTCTTTCATAAATAATTTAAGTGCATCAACACCAACTTAAAAGCTGTTACTATTCACTGTGTATTACACTGATGGTCAAACAAGCTACGTAGTTGTGCAAAACCTGCAAGGCCACTGTACGTACCAGCTATACATCTAATAATTTAAGTGTTTGTTAGGAATGTGTCTTTCATTCGCTTATTCCCATTGCACGCTCTCCTTCCGAAGCTTTAATCATCTTCTGCACCGAGGTCTTTCTTACCAGATGTTTGTCGGTGGTTTAATATTGCATTCCAAATTCTGCAGAGAAGACCACCCCTGTAGGAAGAAGAATGGAGAACAGTTTAGGGAAAACTCCCTCATCTCCATTACTTTACAGTGAGCAAGAAGGAGAATCTAGAAATGCCAAGGATACACCAACTCTGATGACAGTACATAGAAAACACTACACTTGGTTACAGCTCAAACAACTTCTTCCAGGCAGCCAGGGGTTAACAGAATGACGATGAAAGGACTTGAATCAATGGGTAGGAAAAATAAGTAAGTTCTTTATGCCTATTTTCCACATGATTACATCATCCTGAATGGTGCAGAAATAGTTCCCAACCTTGATTGATACATGCCAAAACTTAGATGGCTTGAAGCACCCTAGGTGTAGTTGTTGTTACGCTGCATCAGTTAAGATGTGAAAAGCTTTAACAGAAAATCAGAGATGAAATTCACAGCAGTTGCTGCTGAACTATCACTGACTTATTTGAATAACCTAACTTCTAAAACGTTTTTTTTTACAAAGTACTTTAAGCAAGCTCTTAACAATGACCTAAGAAGTACTTTCTCACCGCAGTTGAAGATACCGCAGATCATCTTTAGTGATATCATTAAGGACAGCACTTAGTGTATAATCCTCTTCGGCAAACTAAAAGGCAAATTTATTCCTAAATTAATATTCCTTCTTTGAAACCAAACTGCTAATTATGACTACAATGACCTTTTTTAAAGGGTGATTTTTTTTTGTTTTTCTTTTTGGGGTTTTTTTTTTACCCTCTTAATTGCATCCAAGTCTGCTCCTTGTTGTTTCAGCCAGCTCATGAGCTCAGGGTCTGCGTTCTCTCTGAAAGTTGCTGCAGACCATTGGCAGTCTTTTAACAGAAAACAAAAGTATGCGTTAATACACCTCAAAACTAGGGCAAAAGTGATGGCTTTCAGACTACTGAAGCTTAAAATAGACAGTCTTTTAAGTTACCCTGAGCCAAATCAAATAAACAAACAAACACACGATCCAATATATTTGTGTGCAACTGTCGAAGTATGCAGTATCTCCTCATACCTTCGGGTTTAAGTTTTAATCGAAGCAAGCGTAGGTCCTGAGTTTTTTGCTCCAAAGATTGTCGTAAGAGGGTCTGATACTCTTTCTCCTTCTGAACCAGGTTTTCCAAAAGCCTGTCAGCATATGAGAGAGATCAAACACAGCCATACTGAGACTAAGTCTAGCTGAAAAAAATATTTATCCTTTTTAACAACTACCGAAGGACAGAGATACTCTCCTAAGCAATGTATTTTATGGCTTACAGATTTCATTTTGGTTGTCTGAGACTCAGCTTAGCGGTGGCACTTTAAGGCTTTCATCTTTGCAGAATTTAGTAAATAGCTTGTAAATTCTGTTCTTGTTTTGCAGCCTCCCTGGGCAGAGTTGCTGCCTTGATACTGTAATTTGCTGCTGAACAGTATAACCCTGATGTTTTACCAGGGACTTTCTGCTCACAGATTTACATCACATCCATAAAGAAGAGTGGGACCTTCAGCTGTTAACACACTGGCAGCAGCCTACAAATGTAACCCATGAGAAGTAGGACAGGGGCTCTGCTGAGCTCTGCTTGTGCTAATTAGCGGGACAGGGCAGAGCTGCTCTGGCCCTTCCTTGCAGGAACAGCTTTGAGGACGCTGCCGCTGGGTCAGGTGGCATCCAAGGAGCTAAGGAAGCAGGAAGGAAACCAGCACAGTTATCACAGAATCATTAAGGTTGGAAAAGACCTCTAAGATCATCGAGTCCAACCGTCGACCCAACACCACCAGGCCCACTAAACCATGTCCCTAAGCGCCTCATCAACACGTCTTTTAAATACCTCCAGGGATGGGGACTCAACCGCTTCCCCGGGCAGCCTGTTCCAGTGTTTAACCACTCAGTTGCACAAACCTAATTACTTAACAGTAGAAATCCAACGTGACATTGCAATTAAATATTAATTACACAGATAGAAAAGTTGTACTGAAGGCTGTTGAGTTGTCATACCGGTGCTGCCAACGTATTCTGAATCCATTTGTATTCCTAGAAGGTCTGCTTTGTCACGAGGCAGTCATACCAGGTGGGCAGCATTTATGTTATGTATGTACACGTCACTGTAGAAAGCAATGTCTGAGAGCTGCCTGAAAATAAATCCACTGTCTGTAGGAGGGTTACCTTAAGGTCTCCTGTTTAAGTCTGCCCAACTCCAGGCTAAGCTGCTGCTGAGCCTCACGTGGCACCACAGAACTAAGGGTGCTGACTCCCGATGTGATGGCGGGATCCTCAGCCCCATTTTGTTCAGCGGGCTGGTAACTGTCCTCCACTTCATCACCGTCCTTGTCCCCACCTTCAGTTTCTGATGCTGGCTCAAAGTGAGCTCGAAGCTCTGGTAAAATGAAACAGTGTAAGAACAAGAATTTTTTTGGACAAGTCTGTCTTCAGAGCTGCTACAGTTTGTTCTTTGTGACTGTGGGTGGGGGAGCTTCAGCGGAGGAAGTGGACTGTTCGCACAACGTGCTTTCTTACAGTACTGAGCAGGGGAGTAGCAAAGCCTTATGGGAGCTGGACCACAGATTCTCTGGCATCGATCCTAAAATGAGTAATAGCTCAGCTGTAGTGTACCAGTACAGGTAGGTAGCTGTAGATTACAGCTGTAGAGATGACAAATACATTTGTGATTAAATGAATTATAAGACGGTTAATAAAATGTATTAATGAGAAACCCTTGAAAGCTTGCTGTTTTTTTAAAAAGAAAAAAAAAAGTTTTCCTCTAATGCCCTGGACCGAAGACTTTATGAAGCCTTCGTCTTTTCCAGGTAGCATTTCTAACCCCAGTTATCTCAGAACTTGCTGCAGGTGGCCACCCTTCCCACCGAAGAATAGCTGACATTCTTCTACAAACAAAGTCCTAAAAAATTTGGCCAATTTGGCTTGAAAGCCAAAGCAACTTTGGACTGAAAGGGCTCGCCATCACTAAGTGCTCTCAGAACATTCTCACACTGGAAGGGGCGCTCAGCGCTTCAGAGTTATAAAACTACTTGTGAATTTCCAACTTAGACTTATTCCTAGACAGTTCTTAGTCATTTATCCTCCTCCTTATCGGTGGTGGTGATTTTTCCTACTTACCCATCTGCAGGCCAAAATCATACTCCTGCTCATATTAATGCGCTCCCTTTCTCTGCATCTGTTCCACAGCTCAGTAATCATTTTTCAGAAGACATAACCAGCCCTGTGCAGTATTACCCACCTTGGACTTCATTAAAATGTTGTAGAGTCGTCATCTTTCTTACTAGAAAAGCTCCACCTTGGACTGAATTTAATTTGCCATTTTTTGTCATGGTTGAACCACACGGGTGGTGCAGAACCACTAGGTTATCTCCCCATTATGTGTTTTTGTACTGCAAGTACAGCATTAATCCTCCAGATCGACACTTCTTTCTGTGCGACATTCTGACCCTGTGCCTTTGATACAGCGGCACATGGGGTGCAGTTAATGGCACGCTGACAGATGAAACACCTAAACTGTTCCATTCGCTATAACTCTTTGATATGCGAAGAGCCTTTTTTTTTTTTAAAGATTATTTTCAGCTGCTTTGATTTACCTGGAATAAGAATAGTGACTGCTGCTTGGACTGCACGGCGAATTATGTTATCCATTGCAAACATCCAGTGGGGCCTTATTAAATGATTTCTTAATACTTTGTTCACCTGTAAATAAATAAGCAAGTAAAAGTAGCAGTAAACAACATTTGCTTACACCTTAGGAAAGAGAATCTTGTTTTTCAAGAGTCAGATGAAGTTTTATGAAGTAACAACTGCATGAGTCACTAAACCCCTCCCAGCTTTGAAAGTCTACACAACAGATTTGACAGTTTTAGGCTAGAGCTTTCAAACCTTACCCCAACCGTGACATTCAAGCCCCTCTGCAGTACAAGGAGAGGTAGAACAGCAAATAAATGTAGGATCCAGAACAAACATTAGAGCTTGCGGTGAGTGCATGACCAGCCCTTCAAGCACCACCACCCGTGGCTTCAAGGCCTACCTGGGGGTGCCCACCCAAAGCTCACTGAGGCTCCAATGCATCAGGGCTTTGTGTCCAGCCCCGTGTGCCCCTCTGAAGAGCTTGTCTAGTGCCTGTGGCTACACCCCAAGCTTCCTCCTAGAGCAAGGGAACTTTCAGCACTGGTGATCCACAGGCCACCAGGCAAAACCTGACCTTCAGACAGCTTTAGTCTTTTCTTAGTCTTCCATATGATCGGTCACCAGGGCTTTGTCTAGTCCATACCGCCCATATCCTCCCACCTTCCCAACTAAGCACAGGAGCTTCTGAGGAACCGGGGCAGAAAATGGCTGTTCGGCATGAACGGGTTAAGAAGGAGAGGAGTGAGGAAGAGTGGAGCAGCTGTCCAGGAAGAATTCCTCTCCCCCTGTGCTAGGCAAGGGGCTCACCGCATCCTGAAATCCAAACAGCACCAGATGAATCTGATTGATGGAAGTGCTGTCAAAGTCCAAATCCATTTTCAACTTGGATATGGTAGAAGCCATCACTCTCTGCTCAGGAGAGCGTATGAAGTCCCTTAAAATCCCAATAATTTGCTTGATGTGGGCCACTGAAAGTTGCAGTTCTTCAGAGCTCTGGAGAAAAGATAATGAGTGTATATCAAGTAAATCCCAGAGTCATTAAACATCTAATTCGTAGCATTAGTATTTTTAGGGTTACGATTTATAGCTTTGCCCATGTATATTTCACACCGATGCACAGAAATCACAGAACTTTTGTTTCTGCAAAGCCTTTATTTTCTACCTTTTTCTAACTACAATTTTTTAAGTAGTAATTTTTATTTTCCAAAAAATAAGTCTACTGCTACTGTGGCTGTCACAAAGGGAAGAGGGTCCAGATAATATCTACACATTTCTGCAATGTACTGCAGAGGGCAGCTCTCCTCCATAAAAACAGCAGAGCCAGTCGGTGAGAGACCCAAATTTTTTAGATGCTATCCTTCCAATAGGCTGAATTTGGCCTTATATCTAATTATGCAGACATTTGATTTCCTTGGGCAAAAAAATATGTTTATATATGCATTTATCCTAAGTCAGAAAAAGGTCTAAAATTACACAGTGATAGGACTCAAGTGTTCGTTCCATGATTTGCAGTCCATAACCCCTACAGTTAAAGCCATCCAAGTGCCTGTAAGAACAGCAGCCTGTATAATTAAAAGGTAAAGGGAGAAGTATTACAGAAATTATGGAAAAGAGATGATTACAGCAGTGCTGCAAAACAGCTGGAGTCTGAGGAAGGACTTGCTGTTACTAAATAATCCTTCTTTATCCTGGAAAATATTTAGAGCCCTGGTTATTTCTGACTAAGATCTCACCTATGAATTTTAGTCCTCCATAAGGCTGTAAGCTCTTTTGCAGTTTAAGATCAGAGCAGAAATTTACCCCAACTGCTTTCCCAGCCTGAGTTTGTGGGCCTTTCTCCTGGGCCTTTCTCCTGGCTCTACAGGAGCCCCCAGGGTCTGGGGGAGCAGATCTGCACCGTTAGGCAGTTTGCAGGGGAAGTGAGTCATGGGGGAGAAGCAAACCCCTGAGCTGTGTGGAGCTGGCTGCCCGTGCTGGGCTCGGCTGGAGCTGCCCCAGGAGCAGCAGGGCCCTCGCCAGCGGTGCTGCAAGTGTCTTTGTGCCCAGACCAATGGCTGGCCGGGGGATACCACAAGAAGAGTCAGCAGGCTCCCCTTTATGTGAATGCAGTCCAGGCGAAAAACCATAGCTTTGACAAGAATAAGATAATGTCGGTCGCACATTAGAAGCAGACATTAAGAAGAAAAGGCTAAGCAATCAACTCTGTTACTGGTTTGTGGCACTGCTTGGCTATGGGTTAACCAAACATGATTTTTCTTGCTCCTCTTTACGGTCACTAAACCTTCCCACTCAACCCTTCCCTCTACAGAAAATCTACCTTAGCTTTTTTAAGATTCATGTACTGTGTTCTTGGCACCTAGTTTACACATGTTTTGAATTAAAAATTGTTAATCAGTTCTCTGTCCTTAAAGCAAATAATACCTATTACTACCAGGTGTTCCATTTCCATATCCTTAAAAGCCAAAACAAACCACAACATCAAAACGACCCATCCACCAAAAAGCCCACATCAAATGCCCCAAACCTCCCCCTCCATAAAAACCAAGAGCCCAGCAGCAAGCAAAAGGTGGTGTTTGCTATCCATTCAGACAACAGCAAACGGCTCACACAGTTACAGGTCTCAGAGATTAAAGATGTTCAGAAGGAAGAATCCAAGCACCTTTGTTTAGTAGTTTTCAGAAAAGGAATGATACTATCTCGCTTGTCATTTTTAATTTGCCATGGGAAAAGGAGAGCTGAAGTGAAATTACCTGCGCAATACAGTCCTGCAAATTGCAAGCAACTTTATTCTGTTCTTCCTTAAGGATTTTATATAGTATCGCTCGTCGTTCACTGTCCTTCCGCAGCAGAAACAGACCAGAATCCTTATCCTCAACGGAAGGAGAGGCGCTCCTGTCCTCCGAGGCCGAGCCCTCATCAGGCACGCTGTGTCAGCAACCGGGCCACACGCACAAGAGAGACCTCAGCATTAGCAACACGGCAGTACTGTCAGAAGGGAGTAGGGATACTTTGGAGGTTAAAAAGTGAGTTAAACTACAGCAGTGGATTGATCAGACTGTTAAACGCTAATTCTGAGACAGAAGATGGCTCAGATCCTCAGCTGGCGTAAACCTCACTGAAGCCAAAAGCACAAGGCTGATTTCATCCCATTAAGAAGCTGGCATTAATGTCACCCAGCACTGGTGCAGTTTTGGGGAGGAAAGCTGAAAACCCTGGACTGACATAACCATTCATTTTTTCTGGCCCCACACACTAACATACTCATTTGAAAGTATTGCTTTGTGCTCTCTGATCAGCAGAACTATCTGCTGCCCCTTTCCCACATTTTTTTCATGAGTACATGGAGGGGTCAACTCTTCCGCTAACTCCCAAATCCATATCCACTCAGTCAATAAGATGACTGACATTTACTCACTGGGGAGGGAAAAGTATATAAATAACGTGGAAACCTTAAGGAGCAAGAATCATTGTTTATTAATTAAATATAGACAATATTTAAATTAACAGGTAACTTACCTATACAGCTCGCTTGCTGTTTAACATACCTGCTTATCTAGTCATTATGTGAAAAAATTGCCCTCAGATAAAACATAATATGAATTAAATCCACAAAATCCCTCAATGGGTGTCAAGCGACAAACAAACGCTTTACCTTAGTAAATGGGAAATGGGATGCTTTATCTGAATCTCTGAAATGGATCTCTTTGGCCTTTCGAAAAACATGTCATGCTGTACATCAGAGTCTGGCGAAACAGAGCCATGCTCACTGCTGCTACTGCCAGCCTGTTCTCCATGGATCGGCAGTGGGAGGGATGTATTACGATTGTAATCTAGGAACAGACATTGTAAAACATGTAACAGAACTAGGCAGGAAAGGGCAATGTGCTTAAAACAGCCGTGATCATCTTCAATGATACCAAGACCTCATTTTGAAAATGGCTGAGGGAGAGGTAACCTTGTCGACAGAAGGCAGCAATACAACTCAAAATCATGATATGCATAAGCAATAAAAGGTGTGAACGAGCTAACTGGTGAACCCAAAGACAGCAAAGCAGCTACTCATATGAAATGCCATTTTGTTACCCTCTCTTGCATGCACACACACACATATATATACACACACACACTCCCCCTTGCTGCTGGCCCCACAAAGTGGTACAGCTGGATATACAGCTGTTTAAGGAGCCTGAATCAAACCCATAAACCATCAGCTGCTCCACCAGCCATATCTCTAAGCAGAAAGCGCTCTGCTACCCTCCCTCCTCACCTCTGCCACACTGTGTTAACGGACAATATATTTGCTCCCTCTCCAACACCCGAGGCATCTGCCTCGCTCACATGTTCCCTTGCCCTCAGTGAGGACTCTCTCTCTCAGCACTAGCCTGAGGAAATCTCTTGTTCCTTTCCAATTTGTCTTGAAAGTAAGAAGAAAGGAACAAATAACAGATATTGAGAGCTTGCTATAATCCTGATTGCCAGTTTGCAGCTGTGTGATAGGAAAGGCAAAGAAGAAGTTCTGTCAACTCAGAGTGCACACATCCACGAAGCTAAAATATCACAAAAGTTTTTGATGCTTGTCACTACAAATTATGTGGAGGTGGGGGAGGAAGAGAGCTAGAAGTTAGAAGTTTTTCAGAAAGCTCTGACATACTCCATGGTACATGACTGATGTTCAAATGGCTGACGTTAAACAGTCACAGAAAGGAAACAATGTATGTCACCTTGTGATAACTGGTTCAAGGCATCTCAGCAGTACAGAAAATTGAAAGTTGCTGTCCCAAGAGTAAAGGCTGAGATTTGCTCTGGGCTGCCTTTATTATTGGAAAGAAAAAAGGGATAGAGACAGGATGGAAATATGGGGACAAAGCTGAGGAAATTGGCAGTGAGAGAAATGGTAGAGGGAGGAGACAGAGTGAACTGCTGCAGCTGAGATTGTGGCAACTGCTGGGCCAGGACCTGCCTTACACCCCCAAACTCCCCTTGGAGATGGCTGCAGCAGCCAGCACAGCTTTCCCCAGCTCCAGTGCAGCGAAGCGCACACTCGGCTGCAGCCATGTTGCCTTTCCCTCCTCTCACCCAATAGACAGTTTTCATAGCATTTGCCCACTCTGCTCATATCCATGGCCAACACTGAGCTTGCTTCTTGCTGCAGCCCAGTGCTTAACCCTGCAGCACCAGATCCTCAGGCCACCTGAAGGAGCCTCATAACCTCATCAATGAGCAGGAGAAGAGAAGAAAGGAGGAAGGCAGGAGAGAGGGGGTGCAGAAGACAGCTGCGCTTCCCCTGGCATTTGACAAAGAGCCTGTTGCTCCAAGGGCAGCTAACAAGGCAAGCTCCACCCTTTCTAATGCCACACAACTTTTCCAGGAGAATGTCCTCAGCCAAGGGCCGAAAAGGCCACAGGAGAGCATTGTTGCAGTGGGGCAGAAGGCTACAGTCTGCCAATAGCTCCTGACTGCCGCCACCCTGGCTGAGCAGCGTGAGCTCTCCCGTTACCCCAGCATAACTGGGGGCAGTTCTCAATGCCCCTCAGGACAAGAGATGATGCCCATTTCCTTGCTGAAACCAATTCCGCTAGATGTTACAAATTCTTTGCTACTTTTTCCCCTTAGAATTCCATTCTTTCAAATGTTCCCTGCTGAGGGGGGAAAAAGCTCAAAAAGGGAAGCAATTCAATTTGCACTGGGAGTGTGTGCAAGTGTGTGTGCAGACAGGGGAAAGCAGCAGCAAGACCAACGGCTTTGCTTGTTTTTAAATGGACAGTTCCTTCAAACACTACTTATTTCTTTGCCAGGTCCATATTAACATTTGTTATCTTATCACTAAGAAAATGGCTGATATATTGAGGGGGGGAAGAACACGCTGGGCAGATAAAACAACCTGCTAAACAGCTACTTCAGCACCTATGTGCCAAACTTGGAAGTTACATATCAAGTTTGAAAATGCTGACCCTTGTAGACCCGAACACCTAATAGACCCACATTTTCAGGTACCAAGCACCTACTCTATAGAACTCAGATCTCTGAATTGTATATAATTGTGAATCTAAAATGCAGAATTGCTTTGGAAAGTCTTCACCGAATGTCATTTTTCTAATTTTAATTTACTATAAATGAGACATTTATTTTTGGGGAGAGGAAAAATGGGGTTGGGAGGTTTCAGCAAGCAAAACACAAAATAACCAAGTCACCATATTTTGTGGGAATTGTTAAGTTTAAATATGTCTAATTACAAATCACAGGCACTCTCAACAGTTGAGTTCCTGCTGCTTTCCTGGCACAAGCAACGTCCTTAGGAAAAGAGAGTGCTTAATGAGTCCAGTCTTTTATATAACACTTAATGATGATGTTGACTTGGATTTGGCTGATAATTCCTTACCTGAAGGCTTGAATGCAATTCTGCTTTTCTTGCCCTTGTTTACTTGTTTCAGGAAGGAATCTCTGAGCAAATCAGATGCTGTAACACGTTTACTAGGATCCGGTTCAAAACAGAGCAAAATAAAGGCCCTTGTTTCAGCGGAAAGTGATTCTGGAATTTCAGGATGAATCTTAAACATCCCAACCTGCAAGAAGAACACGGATACAAATTATTTTTACTAAATAATTTTACTAAACAACTGCAAGGAGACCATGGGCCAAAGCTTTCTTAGTATGATCTCTCACACTATCGCTGACTCTCGTGGAAAAGGAGCGATCCAGGTACCCACATAGAGCAATGAAGCGACAAGGCTCTGATCCTGGTTTACTTCATTGTAAACATGGTGTGAATGTCCATGTGGTATTACACAAATGTCAAGTTACGGATGTATCCAACCATCTACCTTCAGGCAATCTCGGGATCTGGACGTTAACCACACCAAGTGCTTCAAATGCTGCTTCTCCTGCCAGCACTGAGAACTGCAATCCCTCCAGCTATTGCATACACTTCCCATCACCCCTGCCCGGTACCGTGTGTCTCCGTCGCTGACTCCTCCAGCACATTCGTGCCCAGGAACAGGAATAACTTCCTCCTCTAGCACCGACTGCCTAGGGCTTGCACCTGTTCTGCTCCCGCCGCTGCCAAATTTCCTTGTATGAATGCTCACAATGACCTTGCCAGACCTTGTCACCACACCACCCCCGGCACTCAGGCCAGATGTCTTCCCTAGCCTTTCAGTGTTATTTAACTGAAAATCACATGATGTCCAAAGGTTTAACAAGACCCCCCCCTCTTTCTTTAAGTAATGAAAAACGTGCTTCTACAGGTTGCTCCCTAGTGATTTTTCCAGCTCTTTCACTGCCTTCTTATCCTCTAATGCCAATCTGGCATAAACGTTTTGAAGCGAGAGCTGTGCAACACGTGTGCACTGTATGCCATGTATCTGGCAAGATTATGGCTTGTAGTCTCAGCATCGTTACATAAAACAGGCTCCAGAGAACAAGCAGAAAGATGGTGGCCACAAGGGAGATGCTAGCCCAGCAGTTAAACAAGGGCCAGCTGCTTGCTAAAATGAAGAGTTTAAATAATCTCATTATACAGCTGCATTAACACACTGTGGCACCATTAGGCACTCACAATAGTGGTTCAGCTTCAACACAAGCTGAAGCAAAAAATGCTAAGCAGTCGTGCTTCTGTTCAAATGACAGTGCAGAATATACGCAACTTGCTCACCTCTGCAATTAAATTGATGTATTTAATAAAGAAATTGAATAAATAAATAAATAAATTGATGCTATGTCCTGCTGGCAGGATACAACGTCTATACATTTACCTTGTCTGATGGAGCATCTTTATCTGATTTATAAAACCCCATGTGCATTTTGGACAGTGCTTTATCAATGGGGTATACAGTTTCACCACTTCAAAACATCAGCCTGGCAAGATTTTTGCTTTGGAGCAGAGAGAGAAGACAGCCACCTGCTTGCTGTGCTCTGACAACTGCTCTTGAGATGCCCATCTCCGTGGTCAGCCCACTCCTCCTTGTGCACTCTGGGGACAGGCTCACGCGGCCGGCTTCAGCTGGGGCAGTGTCACAAGCTGACAGCACTCTGGTGCCAGGTTATACCCTCACACACTAAACAAAACCCAGGACAGTCCAAACCAGGACCAGGAAATTTGAATGCATGTCTCTGATCTTATCTTAATCTCTGTGGCTCAAGGGGAGTAAGTTTTGCCGCAAGCATCCGGAAACTCTGTGGCAACGTTAGTTTACTTTATCTCCATTGAATGTCATTTGTTTGCACTCCTTTCACACAGAACTAGATGCACACATACTATGGCTCATAGATGAAATACCACACAACGTACACTCAGCCAGGAATTATTTCCAGTTCTAGGTTCACTCTAGCCCCTTTTCTCTACTTTGTCCAACTCTTTGGTCATTTACAATTTCTATAGTGACTGCACAGCCGGACTTAGACCTTCCTTCTCCTCACCTGCCCTATGCACGGCAGAGTGTGCACACATGGCGGTGGAGACCTCAACAATTCAATATCCCAAGTTTTCCAGGCTTCTGTTCTTTTTGCATGCCTGCCCAGTCGGCCTGCTTCATTCCTGGCTTCAAACCTAGCTTCCAGCTTGCTTACTTTTATTACACAGCAAAAGAAACCACAGTTTGCAATTTATAGTGCCCAGCAAGAGGTAGTTTCAAGCAGGTCCCGGCAAAGCCAAGAAACAGAAAACAAAAACAAATGCCTGACTGTAGCACATTAACACAGTCTGCAATAACAATGCTAAAAACTCTGCTACATCCTTGAAGAAAGAAGGGTAAGAAATGTATTTAAAAAAATGCCAATTCTGAGACTTCAGAACACAGCTCTGTGGCCTGGAAGTGCTTATGGGCAGGATGGAGGGGCATGCACAATCCTGCCAGAGCTCACCTCATGAGCCTGTGCAGTGCTCATCGAGCACCCAGAACTGAACCAGCGCTTCCTGACAGTTCAATAAACCCTGCTGAAAAATAAGACATGTAACTCACTGAAAAGTTCAGTTACATGCCAGATATGTAAGATGAAAAGGCATCTGCCGAACAGAACCATATCTGACATTTACGGCGATGTGGGAAAAAGTCTCTTTCCATGGCTCCCTCAGGAAAGCTTTAGTGAACCAAACCATGTTCACCCAGGCAGCTTCTTTCAAGGTAGTGTCACAAGTTGTCAGCACCAAGGTGACATACTGTACCACTGAAATAACTACATCAAAACCCATAACCATCCCTTTCTTTGCCTTTTAGCTGTGGTGCATGGGACAACTCACAGGCCTAGTATGACGCATGGCTGAATTGCAGCCCAGCTTATTATACTTATTGATAAAGATCTGATTTTGCTACCATGGTTCCATTAATAATTATACCAATGCTCACACAGTGACTTTCAACAACATACACAAAAGAATTGCCAACATTGATAATTTAAAGCAGTTTGCTGGGTTATGGATGTGATATCTTCCCCATTATAAGAATGAGGACTCTGAAGCATAAGTGAAAAGTTAAGTACTTTACTAACCGTCTACTGCAAGCCAGTGGAAGAACCAAAAATTTTCAGTCTGCATATTTGACGCATGATCACATCATAGTTTTTACACTACTGTTAGTTTTAAAGTTAGAACAAGTAACTTTTTTCGAATACATTTATTATCAAAACTGTCTGAAGCATTCTCTTCTCAAGTGTTAATTTGTGCATTTGAAAACAGATACACTAAGAGAAACAAAGTATTAGAGGCAACTGTTTACGGAGGAGGTAGCTTTGATCCAAAGGACTTAGGATGTAAAATACAGAGTATTTTACTCCTTCAGTACATACCAGAAATCCTGGAAAGTTAGACCCCTGCCCCCTTCCACCATAGCTTCCTACCATGTTGCAGAGACTGGGCCTTTGAAAGACAAGGCAAACAGATACTCTAGGGGGGGAGTCCTGGTTTCAGCTGGGATAGACTTAATTTTTCTTCCTAGTAGCTGGTACAGTGCTGTGTTTTGGATTTAGGGTGAGAACAATGTTGACAACACACCGACGTTTTAGTTGTTGCTGAGCAGTGCTTACACTAGTCAAGGACTTTTCAGCTTCCTGTGCTCTACCGACTGAGAAGGCTGGAGGGGCACAAGAAGCTGGGAGGGGGCACAGCCAGGACAGCTGACCCCAACTGGCCCAAGGGATATTCCATACCATAGGACATCATGCTTGGTATATAAACTGGGGGAAAGCTGGCTGGGGGGGCCGCTGCTCGGGGACTGGCTGGGCATCGGTCGGCGGGTGGTGAGCAACTGCATCGTGCATCACTTGCTTTGTATATTCTTTTATTACTATTGTTGTTGTTATTATTATTATTTTATTTCAATTATTAAACTGTTCTTACCTCAACCCACGAGTTTTCTCACTTTTACCCTTCCGATTCTCTCCCCCATCCCACCAGGGGTGGGGAGAGTGAGCAAGCACTGTGTGGTGCTCAGTTGCCGGCTGAGGTTAAAGCACGACAGAGGCTTATAAAAAAAAGACTTAAAGGAGCAGAAATTACTTGGTTGTCATTATTGGAGAGACCGGTTGCCAAGAAGGAAATCATAAACCAAGAGCAGATGACAGAAGTAAGAGGGTAGAGAATATTAGTTTTCATAAGTCTTCACTCATTTTTCAGGTTGCTGCTCTGAGTCATGACCTATTTCCAGCACAAAAATAAATTATTACCCCCTAGAGCAATACAGCTTAGAGCAGGGAAGGATCATTCAGTGAGAGTTAAGAACACAGGTCAGACCGTGGCTTTGTGCAAAACTACCCATTTAACAAAAGGTTACTACCAATTAAGTTAATATTAAAAAATTAAGTTAGTATTTGAAAATTCATAAACTCCATAGCAAAAAAGCTGTACTTACTTTAAACATTGCTGCTTGAGGCTCCCCTAGTTCATGAAATGGAGGTTTGCCTGTTGCCATTTCAATAATAGTACAACCTAGTGACCAGATATCAGCTGGTGCACCGTATCCTCGTGGTCCTTTATCGATGATTTCTGGAGCCATATACTGCAAGGTTCCTAGTAAGGACAAGAAGAATAGTCAAGTGTTATAGTCCTCATTCTTATTAAAGAGAATTAACACACCACTAAGCAAGCCAAAAATTTTCAAATACAACCTGTATAGCCAAAATATTTGATTTCCCATATCAGCACTGAAAACTAGACAGAAACTTGTGTTTTAATATCTTTTCTATAAACTTTCCCCCGTTTCTAATACAAGGCTTCAAACTGCTAAAAGTATATTCACCACATAATCCAAATGCTTCCCCAGAACGTAAAATTATGTCAAACAATTTTTGCAGACGCTAAATTGTAAAGATTATGCATTTAAGAGGTGATGAAAACCTGCAAAGTGACAGATAGTCTTCATGAGAATAATTTTTCATATGTTTACCCCTATAATGAGAACACTAGTGACAGGGAATTTCAAAAAGTTAGTTTGAAAAGAAGCTATTTTTGTAAATATAAGATAATAAAGATAAGAACGTTTCAAAAAAAATCTCAAGTTTTACTCAAAACCAATCAAGGTTATAATCAAGGTAAATCAATTACACGATAACTAAAAAAATAAGGGAACCCATCATAAATTGCAATTCCAGGAAGTCTTTTGGATGTCTTGGGATTTCTGACACCCAAGGTTAGCAAAAAAAAAAAACCCCACCAAAACAAAAAACCCAACTATTGAAACTTGCTAAAGCTATACATGTTGGCAAAATAAGATCCTGCCTAAGCCTATAGTTGGCTCTTAACAGATGAATCTGAATGTCTCTAAAGCTTGCCTGTAGACTATCTGACTGTAATACTAGTTATAATACTGATAAACAAAAAGAACAGTAAAAATGAAATAAAAGATGGTCAATTTGGAATCACTGATATTCAATCATATACTAACAGAGCTAACAAGAGGTCTTTACAGGAGGACAGTCCACACCAACAACAGAAACCTATAGATGTTCCAAGCGTTTCAAACACTACCGTACTGTCTCCACAGGAATTCCTACCAGCTCTGTTATGACATCTTTAAATTAAATTCCTTTTCTTCTTAAGAAGGCAATAAAATTACACTGTGGTAAAGCTGTATACCTTTACTATTAAGTAAAGGACATCTGGTGAAGATAAAAGGGATTGCATATTACTGTGTTCATTAAATGTGGCTGCTGTAGAACAAAAGTTCAAGCCACAGCTTTGCCCCCAGGCTGTGTGTCTTGAATGGAGAGAGATAATGTTTAAACCACTAGAATTCTGATTCTTCAAATCATGTGATTGTATTACATAATGCCTAAAATCCACAGAGTTTATATACTGAGTTAAGGAACAAAACAAATTGCAAGAGACCTTTTAAGACCCTCTGGGCTATAGCTACCTGCTTACTGATTTTAAATCCAAAATGAGAACTTAAGTAAAATATTCATTCTCATGGTAAATTACATCTCTGAGGCACGAACAGGGCTGCAAACATGCAAGAGAACAAAGAAGAAGGGCACAAGGAAAGATTTACCTCCTTTTATTACAGTATGGGTGACTTTTCTTCAGATACCATTTCTCCATATATCATCCCTAATAACAACCGGTTGCTAACAAGTCACTAAGGAGTATGTAAAACACAGGCAAGGACAGAATGATTTTCCTCTAGTATCTGCTCCAACCATAATAGCAATCAGCCATAATAGTGGCTTCCTGGGTCAAAATTAAATTTTGGATAGCCACAAAAGGGTCTTCCTCCATGACTTCAACATTACCTTACGGAACCCCTTTATATACTTAAAGTTTTCAGAATATCCTGTAGAAATGAGAAGCACAGTATAGCTATACATCACACCACGTGGTTGTGCATCTCTTTCTCATGGAGCGTAACTGCATTGAACCAGTCTAACAAAAATGGCAAGGACAAACATTGCAGGCAAAACCTGAAAATAATCTTTTCCAGATACCACAAGAGACCTGTATGTATTTTAGAATTATCCATCCAGTTGCATAAGCAAGATGATTCATGAGAAAATTATTTGTTTGGAAAAAATGGTGAAACTCCTTAAAGGAATGCTTCCGAAGCCAGTGTTTAACCACCTCTGTTCAGACATACTGTCATTTATGTATCTATCTGTTGTAGCATCCATAAACTGAAGAGATTGCTTCTTGTAGCTCTTCATTCTTAGCAAAACATTCAAGTGCTGCATTTATGATTCCAAACTGGACAAATAATATTTTTTTTCTTCTCTTTAAAGGACTCTTAACTTAATTTGATTCTAACTAAAATCTTTACAGCTTTGCAGGAAATAGATTTGTTTCAAATGCCTGCACCTGATGAGATGCTTATCTCGTGAGACACTGATGCAGACATCATATGCCGTGTGCAGATCATGATGTAATATAGGCCCAGTTTCCAATTCACAAGCTTTGCTAATAAGGAGTAAAAAAAAAGCTTAGAAAGGTAAGTTATTTCAGAACCTTAACAATTCTATTTTCCTGGCTTCCTTTGTAAGAAAGCTGGAGGAACTGCAGACTCACCACCAGATAGGTAATGGGAAGCCTTGATTATCACTTAAATGGAAGCTGTTGTCTTCTGCCTTCCACACACGACTGGTGGCTGTGTCTGTGTACCATTTACTTAAACTGCAGGCCAGTATGAGCCTTGTGATTTGTGACATCAGCCTATGCATATGGCCATATAACAAGTGAAAACATCGTGTTACCTATATCTCCACTGATAAAAGGATTCAGTAATTACGTGATCATATATTCATTTTTCAATGTGGAGTTTCAGCTATTACTCAGCAAATTTTGTTTCCCCTGAATATTGCAACTTTTACTACCTTGCTGTATATGAAAGCTTTTCTGTAACATACCAGCCTAGTATTTTCATGTTCTTTTTACTGCTGATAACACCAAGTTAGCCAGTTGGTTGGGTTTTACAATTAATGCCTCAAAACTGAAAGTATTTATAAGTTTGTGTTTGGTCTTCTGCACTTTCAGGCATACTTCAAGAAAGTGTGCATACTAATATCAAGATTATTAAATGAAAAAGTTGCTGTATTCAAGTGTTTCCAGATGTAATTGCAACAAATCAATTGCTAGTTAATGAAAAACAGAAGAAAAATGATTACCCCATCACACTTAAGAAGTTTAAGGAAAAAAAAAAAAGTAAAATGGAAGAAAATTAGATTAAAAAAAAAAAAAGATAGAAAGTCTGTGTTTATGGTGATCATGCTCCCATTCACCCTTCCCTGAAAATAGAGACCTAGTTGTGTTTTCATCACAAATCCAAAGAGCCTCTTGGCTCTAACTCTAAATCTATCATCAAAACCCTTACAAACTCTGCTAAATTAGTCTTACCTGTAAATGTTTTGGTGCATGGATTGATTCCTGCCAGCCGTTTGGAAGTACCAAAATCAGATATCTTCACCACGCCACTATAGGTGTTCACCAAAACATTATCCCCCTGTGGTTTGGATGAGAGAGAGAGGGGGAGGGAGTGGGGAGTGGAGACAGATGAGTACAGATTCCAAATCCCAGTCTCAATACTCCTTCAAGTTTGTGGTTATCTTTGTAGTATACCTTTCTGCAAAGGAATTTTCTAGGAGCACCAGGGAGAAGGGGTTGTTTTATTCTTTCCTTTTGTTTTAAGTTTCCATGAAATCCTATTAAAAATTCTACTTCAGGTTAGAGTAAAACTAACTGAAGTAAATAAGATAAAAAGCAAATCACACAAGACACACTAAAGGAAAACTTACCTTTATATCTCTGTGTACAATCTGGTTCTCATGGAGATACTTAAGGCCTTCCAGAATCTGCTTGGTGTAAAATTTAATTGTAGGTTCTTTCATTGGGCCCCACTTAGATCTTAGGAGAGCTGAGAGGCTGCCTACAAGAGTTAAGAAGAAAGTGTACCAAGATAGCAAAATCCCTAAATTAACATGAAACAATTAAGTCTGGATTAAGCCTTTCCTCAATATCCTAATACAAGAGAAATGCAGTCCCTATAATTAAGCCAAATTCTTCCTAGATCCCTCAAAGCAAATCATTTACTGCTGTTCTTGACTGGTTCTTTCTTGCCAGCTCAGCTTCCACCTCCATGACAGGAATAAACGTTACGATAGGACTGGATGCATCTCCCTCACTTCAGTCAAACAACTGTTGAGACTAGGACTAGCAACCAGTTAGTCCTTAATGAAATAAAAGCTAAAGGTAACACTGTATGATGTTATACACTATACTTCATGAACCACATGCATGGGCAAAGAGAAGCTGATTTACTCGAGGCAGGGAAGGGAGGAAAAAAAAAGGAAAGGGTCTTTTCCTTGCAAATATGGATTAACTTCTGGAAACATTCAGAGACAGAGGAAAGAAAGCTCCTGAAAGAAACCAAGTAATGGATGCTCAGAGTAGGAGATAGGTCTTCCACACTTCCCCCACTTGTAATAAATCTAATCTTTTTTAAGTAACACAAATATTTTAATCATGAAGCAAAATAAAGACAGTTTTGCTTTTCCTGCTCATAATAAATTAAGTGCAGTGGGTCTACTTAATGACAGACAAATTCAGCTAAAGGGATATTCAGTCCACACGAACAGCTTTCTAAAGTGAAGTTTCCTCAAAGAATCTTATAGAATCATAGAATCATTAAGGTTGGAAAAGACCTCTAAGATCATCGAGTCCAACCGTCGACCCAACACCACCATGTCCACTAAACCATGTCCCTAAGCGCCTCATCTACACGTCTTTTAAATACTTCCAGGGATGGTGACTCAACCACTTCCCTGGGCAGCCTGTTCCAATGTTTAACCACTCTTTCAGTAAAGAAATTTTTCCTCACATTCAATCTAAAATCTTGCATAATCTGAACAGCTGGTTCCTTTTTAAGACTGTCTGCAGAGTTTAAAATATCTGAATTGGTTCAATAATATCTTGACATTAGCAACTAATCACAGCACACTCTACTGTGCATATATGAACAGGGAAAAAAAGGTATGTAAACAACATCAGCTGATAATTTTAACAAGTGCAGGAAAACAAGTGGAAGCATTGGTATAAACTCATCACATCTGCATGCATCACACATGTCAGAGTGTCTTAGCTTTCAGGTGAGAACGTCACAGGAATTCAAAAAATAAAGAACTTCCCTATGCCCCAGATGCATTTAATTACACTTTGAATGTTTGTGTCTGGACCTTCCCTAGAAAACCTGAACTTTTTTTCCTAGTTTCCTTATTTCTGTTTTTATTTTGCAAATTATATTCATACAAGAATTTAACACTCATTCTGACACGTACTTGACACTGAAGAGCAAATAGCAAAAGGGAGATGGAAACATAACCTAGAGAGGATATAGACAGACTTCACATCTTAAAATGTAGAGAAGGCTAGAGGAGCAAAACTGGAAGTTATGAGCAAGGGAAACATACCACTTTTATCTCTAATCTACCTAGGAAATAGCAGTGCTTTGTATATACCAGTTACAAAATAATACTTAATTGCTCAGTGTTACTGCTCAACTTATCCTAAAAGCTCCAGTCATCATTCGGATGCTCAGGCTAAACGGACTATACAGCTCTAACTCTGCTATTTTGTAACACAATTTTATCCTGGGCTGCATCCAAAGCAGCGTGGCCAGCAGGTGGCGGGAGGTGATTCTGCCCCTCTACTCTGCTCTGGTGAGACCCCACCTGGAG
>NW_008824940.1:2543910-2610163 GCF_000699105.1 Pygoscelis adeliae
GGTTGCCCAGAGAGGTGGTGGATGCCCCATCCCTGGAAACATTCAAGGTCAGGTTGGAGGGGGCTCTGAGCAACCTGATCTAGTTGAAGATGTCCCTGCCCACGGCAGGGGGGGTGGACTAGATGACCTTTAGAGGTCCCTTCCAACCCAAACTGTTCTATGATTCTGTGATTCTATTTGACACCAAGTACTTTCAATGACTTTTCTCTAGGTTTATAATTATTATGGAAAGGGGAGAGGGTACTGGGACCTGTACACTTCAAATCTATTCTTTATATGAGAAGAATGCCACCCGTAGTTAATGTATCAACAGAAAAGCCATATACAGTGCACAAACATATTAAGTGCACATCTATTTGCTTTCACTAAGTTTAAAGTCCCAACTCCTTTTGATTCCTTTGAGAGACTAAGCTCAGAATGATACAAACCTCCTGGCACCTGCTCCATAAAAATCTTAATGTATCCATCTTCTGAAACAGATCCAAGATACTGGACAATGTTCCGATGCTTTAAATATTTATGCAGTGCTATCTCTTCATGAAGAGGTTGAGAATACCTATTAAAAAGAAAAACAACAAAAAAAAGAATCAAGGAGTATCTCCTAATGCAGGAGAAGGTTCTAGGCTACACTTAAATGCTAGTTTGCAAACAACGGATTTTAGGGATACTGATCCAATTCTCAGCAAACGTCCATGACCTTCAAAATGCAGTGTGACTGGCTGCCTATTCAGAAAAAATACAGAGGTAGATCTCAGAAGAACCCTGAAGAAGAAATATGCCCTCAAAGAATTTATACATGCCTTTCTTCTGTATCGTTACATAGTACTGTCTTTGCCTTCAAAACTCCTTTTATGCTTTTCCCCGTCCCCAAAAAGAATGCAAATGAGATACAACTGCAACTTAAAACCCAAAATAGGTCTTATTCTAGAATTTATGATACACATATAGATTGTCAAACTGTGTTATTTATGATAAATATTTACATCCTACATTTTCCAAAAAATAAGAAGTCCTTATTCTCAAAAGTGTACTGTTGAATACTAGGAGGAAATAATAATTGAATTTTAGTATACTGGGATTTTATAAACTAACCACATAGAAATACATGCTAAGAAGAGCAAAGTTTTCAGGAAACAACTACAGTTTCAGTAGCATTGTATATATAACAATAAACTAGGTCTTACCTGCTGTCTCTCTCGGGTATTTCTTTGATGGCTATTCGGACCTGATTGCTAAGGTCTCTTCCAGCATAAACTATTCCGTAAGTACCTTTCCCTAGAACTACCCTGTCACCATTCTCATCATAGTCATATTCATACTGCAAACAGAAAAGATAAACAAAGCAGCACAGAAATTGTTATCACTAACATTTGACATTACAGAGAGCTTTAACAAGAGCTATGTACTATACTGAGTTAGTACAGCACAGAGTAGTTACTGCAGCACAGCTGTAGCACAGTAGGTTACCCACCAGCCTGGTGCATTATACAACTTGTAAAATTTCCATGTTACCTGCTTTACAAAACAATCTTCCCTAACCAACTTTGAAATGCATTCACCCAAACAAGGAACACAGCATTAAACCAAATTCAATGAAACAGTGCTGTCAAAAGAACACATTCAGGTACATCTCTTAAGAATTGCTGACAGACCCTTCAGAATACATAAATGTATGGAATGTAACCTATAATTTTGAAACCACCGGTTTAATAAACAGATGAAAGTGACATTCTCATTACAGTGGTTGGACACTGTTTTAAGACCCTCAACTCTCATTTGAGCTCAGCCACAGCAAAATTCATTTCTGACATATTCACCTCATTATGAGCTTTTCCAAAAAGTGAAAAAAAAAAGCTCATCTTCTCCAAGGATGATTAAATGTATGAAGTGGTGGTTTCCACTGCTGCTGAAACCATGCTGGGTCATATTGCCAGCTGAATAAGTCACTGCTGGTTCACTGACTTCAGTAAAGCTGCACTAGTTTACACCACCTCATGGTCTTGTCCCATATGGTGATCTTATCACAGAGGTCTCCTTCTATCAAGGTCAGTGAAAAAGCCTATTGATGAATGATGCTTAATCAAAGTACATTCCAGACACTAAATAAAACCAAATTTCTTATGGAAGTTGGGTTAAGCAGCACACCCCCAATTCAAATCAGGGAACTGATAAAGGATATTGAAACAGCACTTTTGCAAAGAGTTAAGAAAGGAACTGGACAGTTTCATAGCATCAGATATTATCAGGAGTACACAGACCTCCCCTAGTATCTTCCCAAATCCAAGAGGATGTCCCATATGGGAAAACTGCAGGGTATTCTCTGTGGCTTCGTGTGAATTCTCTATTAAAAAAAAAAAACCCAAACTTTTTACAATGGCCATAACTGTTGACATTTCTGTCAATGACAGCTTTTCTGCTTCATCCAATAAGACTCTCTTATACAGAATGCAGCCCTGAGGTCTATTTCTTTCAAGTGTCTTCCCAGGTCGTATTGCAGCTCTGGTATTGCAATGTCCATGTGTCACTGACATTCCCCCCTGCTTCACCTCAGCAAAGATGGCAAGTTTCATGCTGCTGTATGGAAGGTGCTAAAGAAAAACCATCTGTCGTTTACCCTAACAGCATATTCTGCTCAGTGGAACTAAACTTGAGTTAGCACAGCTTTAGTACTGTTTCATTTCCCATGTTTCAGCACTTCACGGTTCATAACATAATCTTGTTATATGATAGGCATAACTGACCCAAAACGCCATATGTAAAACTTGTCAGGTTCTTTGGTAGGAGCATACCCAGCTTTCACAGCTATCATATGATATAAAACTGTGCAGCGAAAATACAGCAGTCACATTGCGGAATTTAAGATTGACAGCAACCCCATCTGCAAGAGACTGGTCCTAAGCCAACTCCATAATTACTGTGGAGAAACCTATGTTCTCTAGTCTGGGTCCTATGATACATGAAAATTGTTGAGATTTATAGCTCAATGCTAGCTGGTAGACAGTTTAATAGACTTGTACATACTTGATGCCGCTTTACATTTGCCTTCTCTCTTTCCAACAGCTACAAAGATTGAATAAATCAATGCTGGTTGACAAAAGTCTGAATATGTGATCCACTGGATGTGCAATTCAGCCATTAGGTATGAGTAAACAAGTGTTCATAGCTGACCTTCTGTATGAACGTGGTAGGGCAGAGCCTGATCTCTAGGATATCCTATTTGGGGTACAGCAGGTACTCCTAAAGTGATAGGAACTTCTTCAATATCAATATCCAGAAGTGAATACCCTAACGTAGAAAGGACTGCCACACTCACTCTCCTTCCAAATCCTTGTTAGCTGTAGAACTAAACTGTAGTTGCTTTCAAATAATACCACAATCCAAAATACACAACCCCTTGGGACAACATTCTCATAAGAATTCTGACTGAAATCAGATTTTCTTTCCCCAAACTGCTGAAGGTTATTTCTTCCTCTTCCCCAAATATAAACAGTTGTTTTATTAACGGTAAGAACTTCTGCTTTCTCTGTGCTTGTCAAGCCCATCAAGACCATACAAAGCTGCATTTTCCATGTTGTCTCTTCTTAAATGCAAGATCTCAGGCTGCAGAAAGACAGTAAGTGTCTTAGCTCATTTATAAGCTAAACAAATTAATCCTCCCCTTCTGTATCTTGATTTCTGTTTTAATGTCCTGACCTAAGACAGTAAGTACAAGGTGATAATTGTGAAAACGTCAAGATTTAAAATTAATTTCTGTAGTCACTTCTCCATATGTCATTGATTCATGCAGGATTGTTTCCTCCTGTGCATTCTCCAGGGCTTTTTCCAGTTCAGTTTTTAAAAGGCTCAAGCCATGGTGAGCTCACTTATTCTGAGAGACTATTATACAGTTGTATAGACTGTGTTGTTTGGAGATTGCCCTGCTATGCTAAGTACGCAATGTAAAATCTGCAGCTATCGATAATATCCTGTCTTTGCCAAGGCAGAGCCCTGACCCTATGCTGAGACCACAGATGTATGTATTAAGCTGGGCATATCTTGTCCTTTTCACTTGAGGAGAGAATTCTGTGGCCACTATGCACAAACCTCAGTGCAAAAACTCATCTTCCCCACCATACGCAATTACATTCAACAGTACAGTAGAGGGTCTTCTACTTTCTTAATCCTCTTCTGAAGCCTCAGGTACTACAAAAGATTCACTATCATAAAGAGCTGCTCTGAATCGTAAGCCTAAGAGAATTGCTGGAATGAGATGCGGTAAGAAAGATACCCAGCTCAAACAAACCACAGTAGGGCTTCTACACTCATTAATCGGATTAACTGAATTTGCTTGACTACAAATAAAAGTTACAACCTACTTTTTATGATGGCTTTTCAGGTTTCAAAAGAAATAAAAGAGAAGCACAGGACATGTACTTAGTGCTACAAATATGGACATTTGCTATGAGGCAGTGTGTCTTATGAAGACATGGATTCCCATACTCTAACCGGAGCCTACATAAAATGTGAATAACCCTTTCCAAGTATTTTGTTTTCCCTCTGTACTGATTATAAAGAAAGCCTACACCTACTAGGTTCCTAACATGGATGTTTCAGTGATAAGTAAAAAGCACAATGAATCTGATCCTAAATATCTGCAAATCTCTGTGACAGAAAAAGCCTGTCAAATGAAATTATCTGGAGTCGTAATGGTATCAGGTACCAGCTAGAAAAACTGAAGTCCCTTTGCTAAATGGCTTTTTCCTAGAATTTATTTAATATCTTAACTTTTTTATCCACTTAAGCCAGCTGATACCAGATGATTCTCATCTATAGATTGTTTGCAACATAAATACAAGGTCAGGAACATCCTTCATTAGGGATTTCTACAGTTTACAGTAGTAACAGTCTCACTTCATTAGAAATGTGTTTTTTCAAATGAATGCAACTCTTGTGTACAAACAGTTTTGTAAGAGTTGAAATTGCATATACAATTAAGGAGTTTAAATGCTATTTATTATCTTTCTAGCATACTGATATGAAAGTGCAGGGAAGACGGAGAAGGAGTTTCAGAGTTCTTGGATCTTTTATCCTTGACATACCTCCAATGTGTCTCCATCTATTTCTCCTTCTAGTTCCAAAGAACTGCCAACTGCATCAGACAAAATTTCTTTCACCAACCCACAGAATCTAAAAAACCAATAAAAAGCACAGGATCAAAGAAAAATATCCTTTTGGAAGGAGATTAAACAGATTCTTCACAAGGTGGGCTTTGCTTTCAAGCTAATAAACTGACTAGCATGTTCATACGCTTCTTTCACTACTTACTTTCTCCATATTTATCCTATTTTAAATGAGGAAGAACATCAAACACACACTGAAAAGCCTAATTATTTATAAAATTATTTTATTTGCTGTAGCAGAACCCAATACTTGCTTGTTATTGTAATTGCATAGTAAAATCTCGGTAGAATCCAACTCAAGTATTTTTGCTGTATAATTCGATGGAAAGTGCTCAGTATGGCCTTGTGTTTACAAATGTAATTAGAGAAAAAGTTGAGATAGTAAAAAATGAAGTATTGATTTTCAACGGTTCAATTCAGGAGTGCTAAATCCGCGACATCATATTGGGTGGTTCTCCTTCTGTGTAGTGATGAGAATTCTATTACCTTCAGTTTAATTTAAATGTTCCTATGGACTTTAGTTGCAAGTGTGATTACTCAGTATTTCTGAAAATCAGATTTTGTGGTTTCTAGTCAGGCATCCAGAAAGCCAAGAATATAAAAGTAGTAACGTGTTTTGAAGAACAGAATTTTAACTAATTTCATCTAGTTCTCTGGGATAGAGATCCTTAAGTACAAGACCATATTTTCCTGTAGTTCCCTGCCTGAGCCATTCACTTTTTTCCAAATTCCATAACAAATGGTTAACAATTATTAAAAATTATTATAAAATATTCATATCTCTTTCACTGACTAATAGACACATATCTCTGGAACAGACTCCTGTTGTACACTGAATAAGGCATAAAAAAATGTGACCATGTTTCATAACACACAAATTGCGATGCCAAATTAAGGCTAAGCAGGTAACATTAATTTTAGTGTTTCCTATCTTTTATGCACTGCACTCTGCAGAGCTAATAATTTTTTTTAATCTGAGTTTATTCCATGTAATACATAAATAATAATTACTGCACGAAAAATAAATATACCATCCAACCCCAAATATTAAGAGTATTAACAAATCACTCCTACTGCATTCAAAAGGTTTATATGCCAAATATCAGTCCCCAGGAAGAATTTGGCCTGTAAAGATTTAGGCCTGAAATTCAGTTAGCATGCTTACTGTTTAGAGACAACGGATCATCAGGAAATACTTGAATACAGGCACAAACAGTAACAGATATCTGTGACACAATATAAGCTAGAAATTTCTATTGCATTTACTCGCTTATACTTAAATCAAACTGAACAGGTACTTAAGGGAACCTAAACCAATATACTACCTCACATGACATGGCCAAGACACATAAAAAGAAGATAATAGTTATAAATTAGAATAAGCTACTTAAGCCTTTTCTCAGACCTAATGACTTGTAGGTAAACGGATCAGAACCAGCCCACAAGTGTAATGGGACACTGCACTCATCACCTTAAATATCGCTGAGTTTAGCTCATTGCTTCTTCATCAAGAAAAAAGAAGTGAAGAAATAAATAAATAATTTCTTAAGCAAAAATGTCAGCTTTCAATCTTTACTAAATCAATTCTATTTAGGACATAGATCTCGCATGCAATACCCACACAAACTGAACTCACCTACTACATTGGTTTTCTGTAGAAAAGTAGATTTGAAAGTCGTCGGAGTTGTCATGGACATAAAGAAAACAACATCGTTCATCAAACTTGGAAATGCTATAAAATTCACATTAAGAAAAGATTATTTTGGGTGTAGCTATTAGAAGAAATAGAGCAAGGAGGAATTAATTTTTTTGAATTACAAGCACTTAGCAAACTCCTTTTTCACAGTTAATTACCTCAGAGAGGGAGTATGCAATTATATTTATTTTCCTTACAACCAGAAGCTTTGAGTTTATTCATATATTCTATAATCCTATCTCCAAATTGATAAATGATTAAGCTACTGCTTACTTTGGTAAACTACTCATTTATCTGAAGTGTTTTGAGGTTTGTTTGTTGTTCACCTCCCCTTCCATTTTTACACAGTTCTGTCAGTTTTCTTGGTATTTGATGAAACCTCTATGGAAAATGAATTGCTTTGACACTAATCTAGCTATCAAGAAAGCCTTTCTTTTAAGCTTGATAAGTACTTCTGGTTTTTATAATCCCATTACCGCAACAGTAAAACTGAACTGGGACATACCTACAGTGTAGCAGACCCTTCACGGTATATACTTTTTATGGCCTTAATACTGATAAGCAAGTTTTGGGATGACCAATATTTACTCCAAACTGCAGCAATAATTCGGCAAAGTGATTATTTATTGCATATAGTGTCTTGACAGTGTCATATATATCCCATGTAAACGCACTGAAGCAAGAAGTGACGAGGCCATAAAACATAATATCAATATGAAAGTAAATCTAGGAATTAATCTCTTATTCCAAATACTTGCACTTCAGTATCATTCTACATAAATGCCAAGTTGTTATGCTTGTTAAGGTTTTCTCATAATTTTTGTGCATTAGATTAATAAAATTCATTAGATTCTTGCCTGATCTGTTTAGTCAAACTCTCAGATTTTTGCTTAGCCTCTGTTGAGCCAATTAGTTAAAATACTTGACGGTAGACTACAGTAAAGTTCCAGAATGTTACAAGACCAACTTGCTTTGGCATCATTAAGGGCTACGTGGACAAATGTTCCAAAAAATTAGAATTTTGCCAGAAGATTTTTTCAGAAATATGTGAAAATACACTACGTCATTCTGTAGCTTCGTTCTGGCATAGCAGTTTCTAGCCTAGCAAGGCAGATTAGCACATACCTGACACAAGAACTAAGCGACAAAGCAAGATGATTCTTCAAAGGGCAAATATAGGATTGACAAGACTATCTAAGTAACAATACTATATTATAAACAGTATAACACATGTGGTATATAAAATGAACTGGTTAGCATAAATACAAGTTAAGGGTTTTGATAGAGTATAAGTTAACTGAGACCACTAATTTTTTTTTACTAAAACTAATGCAGTTTCAAAAGTATAGCAATTGTAAGTTGTCACATACAAAGCAAACATCTAATTCCACTAAGTTTAAAAAGATTGCCTCTTTGAGCTTTGTAATCCCCAGCAGTGATTAAGAATCAAAGCAAATGAATTGTTTGCTTCCATTTAATTAAAAGTTATCTTTCTCAAAGATTAATTTCTGTGCAGTGTGTTGACTGAAGGTAATTAATATCTTTCAGAAACGTTATGCTGAGTTATGCTCAGTCAGCTCCACAGACTTCAGTAATGACAACTTCACATCCACTCACATTGCATTGGAGTAGTAGAATAAAATATCACATCAAATTCATTTAAACCAAAACCTGCTTCTTTTGGAAGAAAATACTGAAGTTATCGTAGAATCTATGTCCAAATCCACAACTGTAGGCTTTCATAGCAATCACCACTCACCTTATTCAGAGAAATACTTTTTCACTGAGCTTATTTGATTAAGCAAATTATACAAGTTCAGAGAAGACAAACTTGGGAGCTAAAACTTAGGGGCTTATGGTCAAAATCACAGCCCAGAAGCCCTCTGCTTTGAGAACTACAGAACTCATTAGGTATCTGAATTTACCCTTGTACTTGAATCAGAAAGTTTTTCAAGCACTTGTTTATGCACTCACACAAGTGGCCCCTGCCAACAGCCGTTTACGTCCCTAGAAAGGCCAGATCCACCAATGTAGTTACTCACGAACACAGAGAGAAGGCAAAAGCCCACCTCGTGTTCCGTGGGCTTACGGCTCCTCTGGTTCTTAGCTACAGCCTGCATAATGCAGACAGAGAGCAAGAATGCTATAGACACACTGCTAGGCTGTACAGATAGGTTTCATTTTGTTTTCTCTCCTGGTGCTCTGCCTCTCCCCTTTCTGACAGCAAAGTAGCCCAACTTAAAATATATAAGCTAGCTTCTAAATTTTGCAGTTGTTAATACCAAACGTGATTCTTTTCTATCCTTTCAGTTCTCAGAACAATCCTGTTCTTTCTATATAATATTCTGATGTTCTTTTGTACTAATATTTGGATCCATTTACTTGTGACTAGTGTTTCCAGTAATCTAGGCATCACAAAATGGAACTACTTTAACTATTTAAAGGCTAGTCCTTGACAAACTCCACTAGAGTCTCCTTCCAGGTCAAGAATTCTTTCCTTAGCACAAACTATGTCCATGCCTCATTTAACATTTGTCTAATAATCCAAGTTTTAGCTAGTAGGTTTTTAGATAGAGCCATATCAGAAGCATTTCTGAATTCCAAACAGAAAATAGATACCATGGTTTCCTTTTCTTAAACAAAAACAGACAAACCGTTCTTTCACTTAAGGAAGGAAGGAAGAATAGCTAAGGGCTCTGCTTTCCTTCTGCCCTCCATGTTTTTAAATGTAGAGATGACATTAACTTCACTGAAAAATTTAGAAAAATATATAAAAAGCAGGTACACGATTGAAAACAGGGAAGTCTACCAGAGAATACACCCCCCCACTCCCACCCCTCAGATGAATATTCCTATGAGAAATGTACTGCTCTGCACATGCATGGAAAGGCAAAACCTTCTGTGTTGACATTTCAAGGCAGGTTGGACAGAACAAGGTTTTATAATAGGCAATGCAAAACAGAGATTTAAGGCAGAATCCAGATTTCCCACTTAAGGGAAATATAAAACATAAACAGAAAACCACTTAACTGTTTTCTGACATACCAACCTTATTCCCCTAATGGAAGAAGCTGTAAAATTCCATTCGTGAATCTGTTTCTGTAAAGAACAAAGAGCTATAATCAACCACAGTTTAACCTTGACTTGCTATTGAAAACAAAGTCACAGCATGGTAAGCAAAATAAAGTTTTTCCAGCATGTCTCGTCCTTTCTTTCTTTCTTTCTTCCCCCTCAAATTTCAAATAAGATTGATGTAAAGGTAGAGAAAGGCCATACATTGCTGTTTTACTCACTTGAGGAAAAATTAATATAAATGGCACCGGGTGGAAGTAAAGGCTGTATTTCCGCATGCAAAATTAAATTTGAAGAATAAATCTTGAAGTACAATTTACCAAACATTATGTTTTGACTCAATACATCAACATTTCATATTAAACATGCCCTACTCTTATCTAGGCTTGAAGGGAAAAGAAACCTGTGCCCAGGTGGCCAAGAGGGCCAATAGCATCCTGGCCTGTATCAGAAATAGCGTGGCCAGCAGGAGTAGGGAAGTGATCGTGCCCCTGTACTCGGCACTGGTGAGGCTGCACCTCGAATACTGTGTTCAGTTTTGGGCCCCTCACTGCAAGAAGGACATTGAGGTGCTGGAGCATGTCCAGAGAAGGGCAACGAAGCTGGTGAAGGGTCTGGAGAACAAGTCTTATGAGGAGCGGCTGAGGGAACTGGGGTTGTTTAGCCTGGAGAAAAGGAGGCTCAGGGGAGACCTCATCGCTCTCTACAACTACCTGAAAGGGGGTTGTAGCGAGGTGGGTGTCGGTCTCTTCTCCCAAGTAACAAGCGATAAGACAAGAGGAAATGGCCTCAAGTTGCGCCAGGGGAGGTTTAGATTGGACATGAGGAAAAATTTCTTCACCAAAAGGGTTGTCAAGCATTGGAACAGGCTGCCCAGGGAAGTGGTGGAGTCCCCCATCCCTGGAGGTATTTAAAAGACATGTAGATGTGGTGTTTAGCGGTGGACTTGGCAGTGTTAGGTTAAGGGTTGGACTTGATGATCTTAAAGGTCTTTTCCAACCTAAACGATTCTGTGATTCTGTGATTCTATGAAACTTCACACATCTTCCTAAGAGGTATTGAGCCAACAGCTTTGGCCCAGGGAGCACCCTGGAGGCAAAACAGAGGAAGGACAGCCTATGCCTAGGACCATAGCCCTTCATAAATCTCTAGCTAATAGCTGGATCTTATTTAGCACTGCCGGATATGCACCAAGAATTTGTTCCATAAAGCAAAGTTGTGTCAGACACATTCACTCCAAGCAGTGAAGTAGAACAGTGTACTGGAAAAGAAATTCACAGATCCAGGTAATTATGTGGTCTTCTCTTGCTCTAACACACTTTGCCTCTCTACATTTTTAGTCTATTCTCCACCTCTGTTGTTCTGATATTAAGAAGGGGTGGTAAAATACATTCCAGATTTCAAGTCTTTCAATGTGAAACTGAAATTATTTCTCACTTTTAAGAGATTACACTGTCCATAACTGTGCCTACTCCTTTCCTAATCTCCTGTGCCTTATCAAATAATCCAAGACACCAAATATTTCATCTCTTGACACTTATTTGTCACAGGCTGCCATTTTTTCTAGTTTCTAATCTTATAATTGTAAAACTTTAAAATTCCTAAAACATTAAACACAATACTGGGCTTTATCCTGACTTTTTATCTAGCTTTGAGCTGCATCTGATAAAAATCACACAATTCTAATGAGAAATATTATGAGCAGACCAAATAACCCAAGCACTTCTAAGAGACATGGTCAAGATAAGGGAAATCTGAACTAGAGGTCAAAAATACTTAAGTTCTAATCGTAGTCCCTCCTTTTACTTTCTCTGTAAAAAGTCAACTTTCGTATATGCACAAAAGAGAGATTGAGGCTTGTGCTTCACAGAAATGTAGCAAACTTTAAATTATTCTACAGTGCTCCACAATCTACCTTTAAAAAAGTTACTTTAAGCACAATGAATCAGAGTACATGAAACACATCTGCTGGTAGTTTTACCATTTCAGTGGGAGAGACATGCCACAAAGACAGAGATCTCTCATCTGCTTCACTGTTGATTGAAACATATGCAGGCTGGTAGACTTTAGTTGGTTCTATCACCAAAACCTGAAAAGAGAGAACATTTTTCCTTAATAAACCAGCAGCTAATACACAACACTATCTTCAGATGCTCTGATATAGACAATGGGTAATCTCAAAGTAAGGCCTAGAAAATTTCCAGGGGAGAGAAAAGGGCAAGATATGGCAGGAATAGGCTGTGTTCCTATGTACAACAAAACAGTATCATCACAATTTGTTGTAGGAGACTTAAAAGTATTTCTTAGAATGCTTTTAGGGTGGCGGGTTACATTTTTTTTGTACAGTAAAGATTAGCAGAATACAGGGGTTTGGTTCATGCAATGAAATAACAGGCAGTTAAGTATGTAAGTATTGTGTTTAGAGTCTTCCAATTCTTGTTATATCCTATCCAGAAACATAAGACATACAAAACTTGTTGGACATAACATCTTACTGGAAATCTCAGTCCATTAGTTGTTTCTTTCGTTGCCTCAAAAATTATATCTAGCCAGAAAGTCAATCTTTCTTGTCTAGGAGAATGTTCTATGGTGAGCTTCTTGAAATGCTGAATTAACATCAGATTCTGAACTAATGATTTCAAGTACCTAGAATGTATTGAATTAGTGAGTTAACAGAGAGAAAACAAAATTCGACCAGATTCTAAAACCACTTAACTGACTTATACATACAAAAAATTAACTGCAAAATTAAATGTACTTTAAAAGCTACCATAATGGAAATGATTGTGTTGATTTTTACGGATTTCTGGAAAGAATAGCAAGTTTAGTCTAAACCTTAAGTCATAAGCTCACATGGATGTTCATGAACAATACCTTTTTGCAAAAGGGTATAGTTCCGTGAGTAGTTACATGGTGATTAGACAGGATATTATGAGCTAGAAGATGGTGGGGGAGGGGAGCAGCAGCTAGCTAAACTCTGAAAAGAATGGTTTCACAATCTTTTCACAATTGTTTCACAAGGAATCATCACTAATTTCCAGATTCCTTCTTATAAAAGATGTGCTTCAATGGGATATAAACCCAACAATGATGGGTAACTTAATTTCTTACTTTCCCCCTTCCTTCCCAAAATAAAAGAACAGAGTATAAAGTCAAAGTGACAAACAAGCTAAGATGGAAAAATCCAGTTAAGTTATCCAAGTGACTACAAGATTTTTTTAATTTGTGTATTTCCCCATAGTTGGGTACTTGAGCTACAGCCTTCTACCACATACCACACTGGAGGTTTCAGCTTAAAAAGTTTCTCTGCTGCTTGTACTGCTTTACCAACATCATTAGCCAGCATGCTCACACTGAAGAACTGGCCCACATCCCAGTAATTGTTCATTTTTTCTAGGCTTCCTTTTCTTCCCAATAAACTGTTTAACCGTACACCTGCAAAATTTCAATTAAAAACATATTTTTTTATCAGTAAAACACTAGTAAGTGTTTTTTACTGATAAGTCTATCAGTAAAAGACTAAGAAGACTTGATTAAGCATTAGTGATAAAAATAAAGTGGAGCAAGTTTTCCCCAGAAAAAAAACCATTGACCAACACAGAGGCTGGGTCTGCAAATAACATCCCCAATACAGTTCAGACAGTCAGAACTCCTACCACACACAGTGTTGAAAACCCTCTTGTGCTATCTGTCTGGGCTATCTGCCTCCTGATTCTCAGGGTAAGCTGCGCATCTCTGTGTCCTCGAGATCTGCATCTACTGCAAGAGATCGATGGCTAGAGGCTTACAAAGTCCACCCCAGAGTACGGTCAGGGGAATGATTTAAAGCCACCTTTGCATTCTTCCCCTTTAAGGTTCAAATATGTGTTTCAGACAGGATCTGATTCCAAATATAATTTTCAACTATTATCTTTCTAGGAAGAACTGTATATCTGTTTCTATCATATGATTTCTTTATAGACGTATAGCGGTGGGTTTTAGTTAGCACCTACATGGAAGATATGAATCTACGTAGACAACTAGTTACTGTCCTGGTAGATCCTTCCAGGCGATACTTCCTGTGGATCCCTCAGTTCAGGGACAACAGAAACCCTGTGGATCCTTCCCTGGCATCCCTGAGGAGAGCTGGGCCACACTCTGTAACTTCCTGTCTTTGTCCCCCGTTGGCTATGCAATGGAATAATCTCTGTGGTGCAGTAAAGGCAGTTTACGGATGGTGCTGAAGTTGGTCCTTCCTTGTTCCTCTCCCATCTCTGGGACCCTTTAGATGGGCCAAGTTACTAGAAAGCTGCTCCAAGGCAACAGGGAGAAAAATGGTCCTTCAAGATCCCTGTGTTTTAGCCTGCCATCCAGGACCCGCAACTAAAAAGCCTGAACCGCCTTTCTGTCTATGCAACCCATCACTACAAGCATTTTGTTTTCTTCTTAGCGAGAGGCAGAAAACTTCTCTGTGGCACTCTGAGTCGATATTTACCTATTTTTCTCAGTTCCATTGAGCATTCAAACTGTTGTCCTGCAACAAGTAGCAAAACTGCAAGGTTAATTCCAGAATACAGAGTTGACTGGAGTTCAAATCCTTTGCGATACCTGCAGAGAAGAATCAAGAGATCACATCTCACTGTACAGAAGAACTGAAATACTGCAAAGTTTTGGTAGGTATTTTAAGCTATTAATTTACTGTAAGGACTGTATGGCTAGTTGGTACCAATGGCACTCTTTGCAAAGAGCACTTGAAAGAAAGTAGCTTTTTTCTTATGGTGAAAAAGAAAAACTTCTGCTTATTTTTATGTCCTGCCACCTTGTGTAGTTTCGTGAAAATAAAACAAACTGGTTACTGCAAAACTCTTAAATGCAGTAGAACCCAATTTTATTGAATTATTTATATGAGAAAAGCAATGAAATATTAGTCTTCAGTGCAAGTTTTAAAAAAAGGCTCCAAGCCTTTTGTTTTACAGCTTCACATTCGTTAAAGGTAACTGAGATACAGCTGACAAAGGCCGAATGCACTCCACTAACTGGTGCAGGATGAAGAGATCCATCTGAAGCTTGTAAGTTCACTACTACCCATCCATGTTGCACTAACCATGTTGAGGTGATTTGGGCAGATGAAAAGGGGGGGGGGGGAAGGAGGGGGGGGCCGAAGAGAGTATTTCACAGTTACAGTACAAACCCACATTGCTAACATTATGGTACTCAGCAGTAGTTGATATGATTATACAAACGTACCTATGTGAACAGTATGTCAGTGAGAGCCTGTGTGCACATGCATGCCTTACTGACTTCAGAAAATTCACAGTGCAGTTTATCAGTATTTTTCCTTATATATAGTAGACCATTGCATTTCCTGGGGATCCAGTGTGGAAACCATCCTTGCACAGAGAACCAACATAAGTCCCATGATTTCACTTGTACTTCATTTTGGCCTTGAAGCAGATTAATTGTATATTTTCTCTACAAAGACATGGGTGACTCATCGTCCCCCCCAATAAACTAAGCGTATCATTCTATATTCATCATAGTCTATATAGAAAAGCAAGGAAACACATATCCAAAGATCTGGTTCTCAGTAAACCAATTACTCAAACAGGACCCTGAAAAAAAGAGAAAAGTAGAACAACTGATCTTCTAATTCTTACAGCCCTGCTTTTCATAACCAGAAGTAAAAGTCTGAAAACATTTTTAAATAGATATTTTTGTTTTTTGTCTGTTACCATTCAATGGCACGATCTCGACTATTGGTATCTTTACAGTCAGAATCAAGAAACATATCCTTGTAGATCCTCCCACATAAGCAAAACATATCTGGAGCAGGGTGATCACACGTCTGTAGGACTTGAAGCATAACTTGTAGTGCCTTCTCTCTGTCACCTGCATTATTTCTTCTGAAATCAAATACAGAGAATAAAATAAATGAGTTCAGATCTGAAACAGTAACTGCAAGATGGTGGAATAACATTATCCACCATCTATCCCACAACCCATCCATCATTACTATATACAGACTTGACTTTATTTACACTGATGTATGATTGTTGGTTGATTGATAAAAACCAGATGTATCCTCCTGTCATGGGACTCTATTTCTAGCTCACGTAAGAACTGATTTAGGCCCAGAACTCCTCTATGAAAAAAATATGCCATCTAACTTCTTTCCTCCCTGTATAAGCAGACAGACTCTGCACATCCTGCAATGAGAAACAGGTGCTTGTTTAGTGTTCATTCCTGACAATACTTAACAAAACTGGCCATTTTCAGCATTCAAGCTGACAGCTCATTCAGCCATGCCCAAGATCTGTAATCTTGAATCCAGAGGATCCGGAGCCAATACCAGGCAATACTGACTAAGTACAGGAGAAGCCAGGTCAATCCTATTTCAGCCAAAAGAATAATGGAGCTCAACATGGGGCCTTTGAACTACAAGAATAAAAGGGCAAAACTGAACTGTATTTCTTCCTTAATTAAAATTCTTCAGATTAGAGAAAAATTTGGAAAACAAACAGCTGTCATAAAGCTTCTTTTGACAAATATTTAACAATCGTATCAGTAAGAAATCAGTGATTAAGTAACATTTCAGTTCCTTATTACTATTAAACACATCAGAATTTTTGCCTCCCTCTACCTTGTTGTTTTTGTAAGTTTAGAATTCACTATTTACTGCAAAAAGTCACTCAGAACAAACAAAAATGTCTATTTGCAAGAGTAATGCAAACACAGCTTAAGAGGTTAATAGCCTCTTCAAGACATTTTTTAATCACCAGAGACATTTAAAATATTTATGAACCCCTTTTCAGAACTGTTTACCATTTTTTGATCCCTACCTAGGTATCCAGGAACAGGCTTACAAGTACTATGATTACTTTGTCAGCAATACCAGCAGCAGATAACGGTTCCTGGTAAATTTATTATTTGCATGCCCTGAAAGGATTAATATTTACTGTAAAGCAGCTCAGTTCCTTAGGTAACCAGCTGATGCAATAAGACCAATAACAACACATCTGTAGCAAAATTCAGGCTTCTGTGCATGTTAGATGATGGAGAACACCTAACAAGATTAAACAGATTTGCAGCTAGTTGTGCAGGCTTCATCCTGCCTTTGATGTCACTGGCAGAGTGTAAACTTTCACAGCGAGTACTTGAATATTTTTTAAAGCATTTTTTCTTCAGATTGACTGTTGTTCTTAAATTAAGAGTCGTCTTCTCTAATGAGCACAACAAGGAGAAAGTTAGTATCTTCTTTCAGTTTTACAAGAAATAAATGGGCGTTAAAAAGTGTGGGGGTAAATCCATTGCACAGGTCAGCATGCTCTAACCAAACCTGTTCTGAACTAACCAGATTCCCTCAGTAATAGTACCCAAGTTTCACCATTGTTAATATGAGCACAGAGAAAGTTAAGTAAACAGAGCTTAGAACAAAATCAGGCCCTAAACCATAAGTCCAGCAGTTCCCAGGTCATGTGTAATGTGGTCACAGAAGTCGGCATGTGTTCAAGCTTTTGCTGAAAACACAAGAAATGCACAACTAGTAACTAACTTACAGCACTTTCGCATGGAAAACGAAAATTAAAAAAATCACTGCTTCCCAGACAAGACAAATTTTGACTCAACTCTGCCTTGTATGAAAACAGGTTAAATATTAATGATAATATTAAGAGGTGTTATGTACTGATTGAAAAAGCATAACTTTAAAGAAAAAATACTATGCATAAAGCAGGACCCTGCTTAAAATAGGACACTGTGCAGATTAACACTTCTGGACATCAAAGGATGAACCTGTACACACCAAATACAATCCTAGGAGCATTTCAAAGGACCGAGCCCTAAATAAACAGTGTACTAGAGGACTCAAAATAAAATTAATGGCTTCTATCCCTTATAAGATAAGGAAAATATCATCATTAAAATATATATTAAAATAAGCAAAATTTAGCACATGACAAGTATACACCAATCTAACAGGATATTATTAAACAAAAATCAGTTTAGACATCTTTATATTAAACTCTAGTCTTCATAGCAGCAGAATTTGATTCCCATTGGGCAATACAAACCCAACTTACTACAAATTTGTGAACAGTTATCGCCTTCTAAAGCAATCCCAAAAAGAGAGGGCAAACCAAGAAAAAAAAAACAACAGAAAAATCACAATTTAGGCTACAAGCAACTTCTCTAAGTCAATATGAAAATATACTGTTGGATAATATGCAGAACCTGTTATGCTGGACCAAGACAGACTTTCATCTCTTATTTCATACCCCACACTTTGTCAGATCTGCATGTCTGACAGCTTGCAATTTGTTTCAAGGTATCTTGAAAAAGGTCTGTGGTGCTATAAGTACAGTAAAAGAGATTACCTTAAGCCCTCAAGGCTGTAGCACTGACTTGTATTTTTCTTACCCAACATCAAGTATATTAGCTTCCCCACCCTCCCTAACCCCCATTTAAAGCCATAGTAGAGTGAATGAGACAAATGCGGGTTGGAAGGGACCTCTGGAGGTCATCTAATAGAACCTCCTGCTCAGAGCCAGACCATCTCCCAATACTAGACCACGGCAGCCTTGGCTTTGTCCGAAAAGCTGAATCTTTTAAACCTCCAAGGATGGAGATGCCACAGCCTCTCTGAACAGGGAAAGCTGAAGTACTGTATGTTACGATGTACAGTCATGAGAAGGAAGACAGAAAATGTTCTCTTTATGCAGCAAACTGGTGCACCAGATGAGACTGATTCTACAAAGCAAATCCCCTGAATATGAAGTTTTATAAGCCAGAGCAGAATCCCAATAGGCTACTACAGAAGCGACCCTACCTTAAACAACTCTGCATACACATACAGTGAAAATGAGAGTCACTCTTCATGGTTTGTCTGAGTTTGGGGGAGCAGTTTTTAAAATCACTAATCACAATCTGAAAATTCTTTCAAAATACAGTTTTACCTTTACAAAATATATTTTAATGGTAAATGAAAAAAGAATACTACTACAATTTATTCAGAAGCTATATTAAAACAAAGCACATACCATGGGAAAGCTGGTAATAATACTATTTTTTTCCCACTGATTTCTTTGTTAGCACATTTTAGTTCTCTCCCTACAAACCTTGCCTTGTTAACACTTGCACTGCAAGCAGAGAAAATCAGGCTAAATTATGTAAACACACTAACCGGAAAAGCTACTGCCAGTGAGGAAAGAGATCTTCAAGTTACTTCTAAATACTAGGGCAATTATGAAAATATCCTGGTGCTCAATGAAACACCGCCAAAATCCCACAACAAGCAAAATGCTAGGACTTAAAAGGAAATGGACAGAGAGTAAAAATTTAAAACATCATGATGCCTTTTTACAGATACCCAGCACACTAATCTTCAGTACTGTGTATAGTTTTAGGCTGTATTTGAAAAAGAAACTAAACTATTAGGATTAGGAAAAAAAAGAATCAAAGAAGGGAGAGAAGAACAATCAATGGTACGAAACGGTTTCTGTATGAAGAAAGCTTCAATAAACCAAGGTTTTTCAGACAGAAATTACTATGCAGATTTTTTTTCCCCAAAAAAACCATTGTCCTGCAGGTCACCTTTATAGCCTCTAATCTCTTCTTCCTCTAAATTACTCTCAGTGTTCTGTTGCCAGTTTAGTTCTGCCTGATAGCCTGCATCGTCCAGAAACTGCTCACTGATTCTCTCGCCAATTTGCTAATGTTGCCATGCGATTTATCTGTCTGCTTACTCTACCATGCTTCTTTAATTGCAGAAGCAGTCTTCTTGCTTCCCTGTCTACACAAGCCTCTTTTCCCTGTCTCCCTATCCTGCCACGCTATCCACTCCTCCTTTACCTCTGAATCACTCTGTAGGGCTACAAAGCTGATGAAAACAGTTTAGCACATAATAAAACTACATTTTTAAGCATGGGAATATAAATGTGAATCATGAACAAGCAGAACTGAGTTACAATTAAGTTCTGGTGCAACTTCAGTTTTGTATCACATGTTCTAATTTGCTGCTCTCCACCCCCATCCACCCCGTCTCCACTCCCTTTGTCTTAACTCAGGGCTAAAGTTGGACATTCTTATTCATGAGAGGTATTCAACTCAAAAACTTTCCTCTGAAGCCAAGGGACAAGTAAAATGAAGCGATATCACTTCTTCCAAAAAGCAGGACACATTTAAAAACTTTTTACTATTAAGTTACGAAAGGATTTTTTCCGTCTCTCCCTGCCCCATCCCCACTTCTCCACTCTCTCCTCTCCCTCTCAGAAAGAAGCTGCTGTTCCATAACTTGGCAACTTCAGTCACCAGAATTGTGGCTTGAATTTAGAAGCCCAGAGGTACTCTATGCTGCTGAGATGTTTGCTTGTTTCCATGAAGGAACAACTACACCACCAAGCAGTAAGTCCTAAAGGATGCACTCATGCTCCTTGTGTTGTATGCACAGCATCCTCCCTAGCTATTGATAGTTAAGGGATCTGAGACATTCTCAGATTAAAAATTGGTAAACTGTTAATGGCACCAGAAACACTCCCTTCATATATTAGTCCTGTCCCCATCTGCCACCCCCACAATTCTCTAGGCCTCTCCCCCTCCGAAGCTCAAGAATAATTTGTTGGGGTTTGCTTCAGTTCGTTCAGGTTTTCTCTGAATTTGTACTAATGGAGGGAGGTTACAAAAACAGCAATCAATCATCATTTTCAGAAAGCAGAATCTCTTTACAAATCTATCCTCCTTTTCCCTTCCCAAATTTACTTGACAAACACAAAAATTACCATTCCTCTCTCAGGAAGTCCCTGAGCCACAAGTAGGTGGAAGCAGTGGGAGTATTTAGGAAGATCATCACTATACATTTTCCGGTCTATATACTCTTCCCCAGGCATCTGCTATTGACCACTGTCAAAGATAGGAATCTAGACTAGAAAGAACTATGCCCCGAACCAGTATGGCCATCCTTATACTGTTTCTCTCCCCTAGCTCTCAAAACATCATCCAGAAATCATATTCATATCACAGCCTCTCACCTGGAATAACACTGCCTTACAGCAGAAAAAAATTCTTTTTTTTTTTTCCTTTCTTTTTGATTTCATGGCTTCACACTTCTTTCTTCCCCCTCAAATCCATTCTCTTCTCCTAATCCTTCTCTCCACTGCAGTCATTATAAGGAGTCCTAGTTTTAAATATCCCTAAAACAAAAATTCTTCCTGTTTCACAGGCTGGTTTTACCAGCTTTAAAGCATTGGCATGGTTAAGGAGTCAGAACTACACTCAGTGAACCAAGCCTTTGTCCAACAAAGTTAACAGGAACAGCATGGATTTCACTGGGACAAAAATTAGCTCGCTCTGTAAATAACAACTGATATAATCTTTCTTTTCACCTTTTTGTTCATGTCTTCCCCTGTATGGCTTGTTTCCATCTGTCTAGCTGAAGGAGACTATATACCACAGAAAACCATATGTCAGTGAAAAGTAATTCGCTCAAGGGACTCCACCTTTGGTTTCCTTTATATTTCATGTTGACTTATTGATTTGATCTTCTCTTATTATTTCAAGGCCTCTTGAAGAGCAATGCACAGGGGAATAAATCAAACCATAACAAACAATTCTGAAAACGTTTCCCATAGAATAGTACATTCAAAAAGAGTAACCTGTTTTTTCCACTCTATTCCTATATGAATCTTGTTTATCTTCTGGTTTCAGCCTTGAGGCAGCTATCAATAGTTTACTGCACATATTACGATTAAAAAAACCTCCTGATCTCACTGTCACATTGCAGAGGAAATGTCAGTGAGGCAACTTAATCGGTTAGTATAAATACAACCATTCATAAAATAACTGGTCTTCATATATGATACTGTATTCATTTATTATCATGTACATTGCTTACAGTAATGATATGTAATTAATATGTATTTTGAATGTTCTTGCTTAAAAATAGGACACTGTTAGTTAAGTATGCCTTAATGACTCCATAGCAGATGATCCAAACTGCTACTAACTATACAGAAATCTATAGCAAAAAAGATTTTTTAAAAAAATCTTAATTATTGAGGAATACAACAACTGATTTGAATTAGAGTTATTACACTTGCACTCTCACATAAAACAAGAAACTAATTTGTCAGTTAAGACACATTTCACTGAGGATGCAATTTGATTGTAGAACCTTCAATATTTGAAACAGTGAATGAGGAAAACAAGACCCTAAACTGGGCTTTGAGACTAGAACTAAATTTGCAAGTCTCCAGTTAGATATGACAATGAAAAAAACAGCTTCCCCCCCACCCATATACACTCCAGGTGCTTCATGCAAGCCACTCATATAAAATGAGGAACCCCATGATATGTTTTTTACTAAATCTGAGTAATTACAATACAGAACATTTTAAATAACCCAGTGTTTTTCAATGGGAATAATTTCCTATGGCTACTATTATTCACAATTACTAGTGATTTTCTACTTGCACCCTGTTATGCCCTTCACTTGCTAATTGCCTTTTTTTATTATAGTATTGGAATATGTTGCTTGTTAAAACACAACATGCTGAGTTAAATAATAGTGACTGCAGCTGCCCCCGTCTTTAATATAAGTGAAGATAGAACTGCCTTGGAAAAAGACAGGAGTCTTTACAGCTCTGGCCTCATGTCAGGGCTGGGTTTGGTTTTAAAGTCTACTCTGTTTTGAACAGAATTTGGCATACCCTTTGACCTCTTTGCAAGCTTCCAGAACTTGGTAACTCCAGTAAATAAGGCCAATTGGAAAATATTGAAACAGAAGTGTACTGTGAAACATCAAAAACTTTGCTATGCAGCCCCAAATTAGTGAAGTAGATCCTAAGCAAACAGCCAGCTGACAAGCACGCTTAGCATTTGAATTAACTATAAATATCTGTACTTTATCTATCGATGATAGATATACTACAGCAGCAGGAAATAAAACAACAAAGAACAAACTAGCATCCTTTTTATTACTCTCTTAACCTGATTACAAGCAAGTAAAATTCAGATAAACGGACTGCAAAACTTTCCTCCAGAAATATTTTCCAGAATAGGAAAAGGTTCTTTTTATTCTAAAATGATTAAATAAGAGAAAGTATTCTATAAACTTTTTTTAAAATGTGATACCACAGCTATTGCTTTCTACAAAAGACTTGGTAGAAAACAATAGTAGTTTTTTTTCAAAAAAAACTTTAAGATCTTCTTTCACTGTTTGGCTTGGGTTTTTTTCCAGATGGATCAAAAATTTAACTGTTGCATATAATTAATCATGATATTTTAAAACACTGAAATATTGTGATTCCAAACACAAAAGGCATGAATATATGCACATACAATACATTAATAAAGCATATTAAATCACTTTATATGTCCTTCTCAAGGAAGACAAATCTTGTTTGGGTTTTTTTTAATTAAAAAAAAGGGAAGAAAAAACCTGTAATACTAGAGAACCAGTTTTAACACTATGCCATACATGCAGGTAGTATTCCTACCTTCTTTTCATTAATAAAGACAGACATTGCACTAGTTATTCAGGCAAATTACTTATTGAAGGGGTAACTGGATGCATTCACATATTCAGATTCTGTAAGATATCAAATCCGAGGGTGCAAGCTTCCACAAAAAAAGGATCATTGACCAGCTCCTTGTGTTTGAATCTAGAAATTCATCAATAAAAGCACTTGGCAGACCTCAGCTTAAGAGCAGTACATGAAAGAGCTCATCTGGCAAGAGCCAGGTCCTAAGGCTAGCAGTATTAACTTAAGTCAGTCCCATGAACTATAGCTGTAACTCACACAGGAAAGCAGAGTGGACAAAAGTAACAAATATAGTGACATGCAAACTATGGCACAACACACAGGATCACCCTTTAAAACAGCAAAAACCTCAAAATGTCAGAAAAAACCAAATTCAGGTCATCATTACAACATAAATTCAGGTCTCGTGTACTTGCCAATGTGAAATTAAGCTGTGTGATCAAGGGGGTTTTTTTGTGTGGTTTTTGTTTTGTTTGTTTGTTTGTTTAAAGGAAACATGACTACTGCTCATCTCATACAAGAGCTAGTTTTACTGTGAGGTTCTGCCATGGACTTGCATTTGCTATTGGTGTTGAGGCCCCTGCCTCGGCAGCTGGGATGCAGGTAGAGTAGAGGCTGGGAGCTGCAGGAGAAAGGACAACCATACACCTGAGGCAGATGGAGGCCACCCTGCATGACTGTCTTCTAGCTTTATGCAGGTCCCTTCACCTAAAGACTTGCCACAGAAATGTGCAGTCCTCATTTTAAAGGAGTGCTAACTTGAGAACCTGAAGGTTAATTAATAAAGGTGCATTTACATTCATTGCTGAAGACAATGGGATTTGTCTCCGTATGTTTCCATATGTCTCCATATGTTTCATCATGCTTTATACTTCAAAAGAAAAATCACACTGTAGACACCTCAAGCTAAGAACCTTTAGTAAGTGGACCTCATGTATCTGTGTGTTAGTTCCACATCTGTAAATGTAAGTAAACACCATTGTTCTATTTCTCCATGATATGGTGATAGATTACACATGAAAGGACCTATAAGGAACTAATGATACTTCATGTGTGGGGTGGAGGGCTGTGCCATATAATAAATGTGTATTTATTTATCATAAGGCACTGTTACATCTTTAACAAGCAGATCGACACAAAATATTGAGATACTGACCAGCTGACCTCCAGCTATTCCAGTGTACCACACAAGGCAAAGCACTCAAGGAAAAAAAAGCAGTCAGCCTTCAATTAGACACACATTTAAAAGAGGAAATAAAATGGCAACCTTAATCAGAAATTTCTTAGCTTTCAAGAATCTGGACCTATGAGAACATCCTTTCATGGCAGCTCCCATGCTTCATCTTCTCCTTGCCTCCCAGGCAAGGTATACCCATGGACTGAAGCAAACAGCGATCTGCCCCTGAAACACCCAGCCCTCAATTACACAGCTTCTTACTTCATACCAAAGCTGTTAATAAAAATATTGAAAACATTCATGTTGCACATTTGGGCTGAACTTATACCTAAAGATTTGTTCCATCCTATGCCTAAATTAAGATACAATTAGACCTAAATCTCAGCTGGGAGGCAACAAGGAACAACATCTTAAACCAACCCATATCTGTATAAAAGAGAGCACTCTCTGCTCTGCTTGTGTGTGGAGTCAAAATTAACTAGCTTAAAACACTGGTGGAGGAATGGCCTGTTGCTCCCTAGGACTTCTAAACAAGCAGCCAGGAGGGTGACCTCTTTAGATAGTCTGTGCTTGGAAACAAGCACAAGCCTGTCATTGCAAACATCCATCATTAGCCTCTATGTTATTAGACATAAGAGATGACAAATCTAAGATGCTCTCAATGGTCTGCTCTGAGATGGAAACCAGGGAGGAAGACAGTGATCTAGGAGAGGGGCTGTGCTTAAAAACCTGCTATGCAAAGCAGGACACCAGAAATTAGCATGAAAATGTCTGCCTCCCCTAAAAACGATAATAGTAAGTGCTTCAGTACCTTTCTGCACAGTACTTTGCAGGCAGGCCCAGGCTTGCCTTGCTCATCATCCAAGCCAGGTCAGACCCAGGCTGGCTCTGAACCAGAAGACATGCAGCTAGGCTGGAATGGTGCTGAGTCTAAAGTAAAACACACCTGTCCCTTCCCTTAGCACAACTTGTTAACTTGGACCCAGAACTGCACACAACTGTGGTTCAGACTGGGCTTGTGACCACCTGATGTACCAGCAAAGACCCGAGGCCCCCAGAAGCAATCCTCTACCGCTTGCCTGCCACATCGCTAGCTCTATGCAGCACTAGAATAACATCGACTTGAAAATGCTATGTGAAATTAATTGCCAACAGAACTCAGTTACAGAGTCCAAGAGGAATTAAATGAATGACTTTCTCTGTTGATTATGAACACCGTTCTGGCACACTTTCAAAATGAAATTAAGCAAACATTAACTTCTGCACGATCAGATATTCTTACAGCTGCAAATTCTCTTTTGCTTATGATGTATTTTGTTCCTGGTAGGCTCAATCAGTTGTACTGAGCAACATTAATACTGTTCTGTATGCTGAAATTAATAGAACAGTAAGTGAAAACACTGTTTTGTATTTTTATAAATAGATTCTGATACAACTTGCTAAAAAGAATTTGTTTTTAAAACAGAAAAAATAAGTGATTCAAAAATCCCATGGAAGTAACATGCTAAAAGCAACACTTTAGGGGTCATTTTGAACTAAGTGGACTTCTGAAAATGTTCAAGTCTTAACTTTTGACTTTTGTCCATCATTTTGTTCCAAGAAGGCGAAAACATCTGTAGAAGCTAAATTCTGCATTCTTACTGATGGAAACTGCTCATTTATTTCTGAAAAAAACTTTTCCATAGAAATGTTTAAATTGTTCCCAGAAGAACACAAGGAGAGTCACACTGGTTCAGGCTAGAGATTGATTTAATGAAACCTGTTGATGGGGAAATCAAGTTCATGAGCAGTTCATTTTGTCTTGCCTTAAAAGGGCGCTATTGGCATTGCCAAAACAGAAGATTTAATGGCATGAGGTTCACATGCTGCTCAAAATACGAAGAATTTGAAGACAAAGAGAGTAAAGGAGCTTGCCAATTTTATTGTGCACATCTAAATAAAAAAGTTTTAAAAACTGATCAAATCAGGATATTTTCCTAAGGACAAGGCATGACCCTAGCATTATTCTTACTGGAAAATTTAAAAATCTTGAGTCAAATTCCTGAAATAATAAAAAGTTGGACAAAATTCTGAAAAATAGGGCCAAATACTTTTTGTTGAAACCACTTCTCAAGACATCAGTACAGTATCTTAAGGAGACTTGAACTTCAGAAACTTTATAAGATCAAACCTGCAATTTTTAGGGGTTGGGGGGAAAAAGGTGGAAAAACGTACCATTCAATAATAACAATAATAACTATAATATTAAATTATAACAATAATAACTATACAGCCAGAAACATGGTTTAAATTTACATAATTTAATTAAAGAAATGTCAAAACACTGGCTTCTACTTTAAAATACTGCCTTATGTGGTACATTAAAAATTTTATACCAAAAGTGCATTTTTTCCTTTTATTTTTAAGCAGCCTAATAAGAAAATTATCTTTCATGAGGTGTGATAAATACCAGAGCAAACTGCAAATTATATAAATGGATTCTCTCTGTCTTCATATATTCAGATCAAAATTTTCTGAAAGATACACTTCAGCGAAACAAGTTAACAGACTTAGTAGATGGTTAATCAGCTAAGATTTAATGGTCTATGATACCAGGAGTGGAGAATCAAGAGACCCAGTATTCACTTCCAGCCTTAAAAAAAAACAACTTAAACTTAACAACTTAAACTTAAAAACTTAAACAACTTAAACTTAACTTAAAAAAAAAACAACTACATAACTGAATTATATGTAGGAACTATATTCATATAGTTGGTATCAAGAGCTAAATATTAATAATTTATCCTTATTATTATTAAAAATGCTTCATCATCATCTAAATTTGGGTTAAGGTTCCAAACATGGGTCAAGTTATCTTTTTCTGTGAGAGATTTGGGCATTGTCTGGCACCTGAAACACTTCTTTTCACAGAGGTAATTCTCATTGCAATCAATTCACTTCTCAGAACTTACTGGTTTTCTTTTCTTTTTTAATAAAAAAGGCATTTTAAATAGGTTTAATTCCAGCCTTCAAAAAACATCACTATAGCTAGCTGTCATAAAAGCATGGACATTAGAATTATGCGTAGTACCAGTCACACCTATATACTCTGTATTGCTCACTACTACATTCTTTCAAAGATCACTTCAAGCTACTTGCCACTGCATCACTCAGATGATCACTCAGCCTATTAACAAACCACCAGACCCTTTTCAAAAATCACTGTTTTCTATGAACTTTCCTGTTGGCATATACTGCATTCTTTGTTCCTATGTGTATGACCTTGCACATGGTTGCATGAGAATGATTTTTTTTTTTTTTTTAGAGAACACAGTCTATAAAATGCTGTGAGAATACTGTTCTTTGACACAGAACTGATGCAGTGATACCCAGTATTTTTCTGAGCAGTGATTTTGCATTTACTCCTAAGTCTGATGAAACTGTCAAATGGCACCAGACTTACTACCACTTTCCATAAAATGCCATGGGAACTGCTTTTCTAAATCTGTTATTAAGTTCTTAATCCCTTTGACATATGCCATCCTGACGCTGCCCAGTGCTAATTTTTAGTTACATTGCAGGTCACAACTTCTAGTAGCATGTGAATTGCATCTAACCAGTTACTTTTGTTATTACATGTGATTTTATTTGTATAAGATCTATTTTCTACAATACAATCTTAATATAAATTCTTTAGAAATGAAGTAACTATTATACATAGGCACTACAGAAATCTGTAGCTAACTAGAAGAGTTCAATAATATTTCTGTGCTTCCTAATCTAGCAACATGTCCGTAGGTCCAGATCACCTTTCAGCCTTTCAAGGAAGCTGCATCATGAATGTGTGTTCATGGATCAAGCAGTGCTTGTTAGCTATTACTTCAATAGCTCACCCCTAACTCTGTTATGCTAAACTTTTCAAGATGTTCAGAATGATCAGTGACTCAGAATAAACAATCTCAGCCTGACCAAGAACCCACTGATATCATGGGACTCTTTCACAATTACTCAGGTGTCCTTTGGAACAGATCCACTCTCATCAGGTTGTTGACAAAATGATGGTTGTTGGAAAACAATGATTTCAAAAGTTACAAGCTGTCCTGGTGCACAGGAAGTATGGGATTAAGGAAAGATGACTGTGGTGAGTATCAGCGTGTGCAGCAAGGGAAAAGAATTTGATATTATCTGCACCATAAATTTATATATAAGCCCATATGGAACAGCGATAAAATGAAACAACCTCAATCAATCATCCTTACCGATTCAACGCAAAAGCATAATGAAATTTAATGTTGTGTTGATCAGCCAGATCACAGGTAGGAAGCATTTCTAGTGTTTCTACCAGCTTCACCATAGCATCATAGTCCTGGTATGAATTAAAAAAAAAAAAAGAAAAGAAAAAAGAAAGAAAATAAAAGAAACTGAAAGCAGAGGAAAGCATCACTAAACTAAAATGTATCATGACTGCTAGACAGTGACGCAGGTGGCTGTTCCTAGAAGAGTCAGTGAAACAGCCACAAACTCTGTGTAAGTAATTAAACAGGGATTTTGTCTATCCATGTCAGTACTTGCCTCTTCCTCACCTCAATGCCACTGCCCAAATTACTGAATCCCTCTGGCCAGTTTGATCGATTAAACTCCCAGTACCAGGAAGAAGAAGTGATGAATCTGGCTCTTTCAGGCCTTATTAAGGACTTCTGATGAATAACACTTCATCAGGTCATCACAGACTCGAGCACAGTTCATTCTGCAGTATGTCAGCCGGTTGTGCGTTCATTTTGGTTTCTCACGGGTAACCCACATATACATTGCTGAAGAGGCAGTTTACTGACATCACAAATGGCCTCACATTACTTAATTTGTTTGTTGAAAACATGTTTCGAGATGATTACATTTCTCAAGGGAGAAGACCTTTCAAAAGAATGCAAATGATCACCAGAGGTGATCAAAATGAAGCTGGATAAAGTGCTGCAGGAAAATACGCATCTCAGAATGGAAAGTTGGGTAATGCAGGATGATGTGGTCACCCACTGCTCTCACGACCCATTTATACTTATGAAATAACCAGCTTAGCTCCTGATGGAAAAAAAATTCCATAGAATGGTTGGAATTATATTTTAAAAGGGATGTCAAACACACAGACTGACAGTTTGGAAATACAGTACGCAGGCTGCATTTTAGCAAAAGCAGAACTTATTTAAAAACTAGAATCAAGAAAAAAAAGGTGCGGTTTTATTTTTAAAACAAATTAATGTCTCTTTGAATGATAGTTCTCAACTTGGGCACCTCTGGCCAATACAATCGTCACAACAAATGCGTTTTCTTCATTTCTAAATATATCTGACTTCGGGGGCAAGGGAGGAAAGGGATGGAAGGGAAAAGCAAACATCTTGCTTTGGTAGGGAATTTTTTCTTCAATTTTTTTTTTTTAAGGAGGTTAAAAATGACAAAAACCAAAGGAGGAGACCTCAGGAAGTCACCTAATCTGTGTCTCTAGTTCAAAGGCAAAATAAAGAAGAGTCTAAAGCCCCTTAAGTTGCCCAAGAGACAAGTCAAACTTAACCAATGTAACAATTCAGTGTCAGCTTTGAATCACTGTTTAACAAACAATGAAGTATAGAAGAACAAACAAAAGCCAAAATCCCATGGTAAAGTAATCTTCCTTAGTCTTTGGGAACATACCTGAATATCTCTGTAAGAAAGAAGCAGGTTTATGACAATGTCAGAAGTCAGCACTTCAGTATTATCCATACGAAGCTTAATCCTGGCCAGCTCCTTAGCCAGTTCATCTCCTTGATACTTCTCTCTAGCTTTTCTAATATCATTCAGCAGTGTTTCTTTATAATAGGCACTAAAGAAATAAAAGAGACATGGGAAGAAGACTGTTAGATATTTCTTATGAAACATGGTTATATTTCTAATAAAAAGCATAATTTCTAATAAAAAGTACCATTTCCTCAGAGTGAGATGCACATCAAATGTTTCCACATTTTTCATTAACTCATTATAAATACTCCATCTTGCCCCACCTCAGACTGTGGGGCTATGTGTCAATACGTTTATAACCAGGATTGTGAGATATTTTATCAACACAGTAAAACTGGGGCATTTCTTTGCCCCATTACTGAGCATGACAGGTGTGGTACTTTGTATCTGTACCCCAAAGAAGGCAGCAATTGGGACAACGAAGTGACACAGAGAGGAAAGACCAGAGTGATGTAAAGAGGAGGTACATGATTTTATCATGAAAGGATGAAAGAGGCTTTCAAACAAAGAAACTAGAACAAAAACAAGCCACCAAAAGCTGATTTAGTTGCAATCTGTTTGATGAACATAATACATAATGTGGGCAGGATCTATATAAAAGCCCCCAATAAGTGCATCTTATTTACACTGACATCAGTGCACAACGCAACACCAGAGCTTTTGTAGAATACAAAATCATATATACATCAACATGAGCCGGCAGTGTGCCCAGGCGGCCAAGAAGGCCAATGGCATCCTGGCCTGTATCAGAAATAGTGTGGCCAGCAGGAGTAGGGAAGTGATTGTGCCCCTGTACCCAGCACTGGTGAGGCCACACCTCGAATACTGCGTTCAGTTTTGGGCCCCTCACTGCAAGAAGGACATTGAGGTGCTGGAGCATGTCCAGAGAAGGGCAACGAGGCTGGTGAGGGGTCTGGAGAACAAGTCTTATGAGGAGCGGCTGAGGGAACTGGGACTGTTTAGCCTGGAGAAAAGGAGGCTGAGGGGAGACCTCATCGCTCTCTACAACTACCTGAAAGGAGGTTGTAGCGAGGTGGGTGTCGGTCTCTTCTCCCAAGTAACAAGCGGTAGGACGAGAGGAAATGGCCTCAAGTTGTGCCAGGGGAGGTTTAGATTGGACATGAGGAAAGATTTCTTTACTGAAAGAGTGGTTAAACATTGGAACAGGCTGCCCAGGGAAGTGGTTGAGTCCCCATCCCTGGAGGGATTTAAAAGACGTGTAGATGAGGCGCTTAGGGACATGGTTTAGTGGGCCTGGTGGTGTTGGGTTGATGGTTGGACTCGATGATCTTAGAGGTCTTTTCCAACCTTAATGATTCTATGATTCTACATTATCAGTATGACTGTTATAAATGCCCTGGACAGGCTACTTAGAGGTAACTTTATCTGGAGCGGCTTATGGAGTCTATAGTTTGGAAGTTAGCAGATGTCACCTGACAGATACTCAAGTGCACACAATGCCTTTTTTGTTTACAAATGAGTATTGCAAAGTATTCAACTTTGCTTAGCATAAGCCCTACACAGAGCAAGGAAAACTAAGTTCTCTAATACACATTATATCTTACATATAACGTGTAAGGTATGTTTATAACACAAAGCAGCAAGGTCACAGTACGCACTATTGGAAAGCTTTTAATAGTTGTTTTACTGTCAGTGGAGGTTAGGCCTACTTCACCATGGATTTCCAATCTCAGGTTTCTATCCAGCATTGCCTTCTACCAAGCCAATAATAATTAGTCCTTCTCGTGCTAACCAAACCAAAGGGGGATACCGGGTAATGTCTTTCAAAAGTATCCAATTGACTTAGAAATGGGAGTCTCACTTTCAAAAATGATGCAACACTTAACCTCTTCAAACTTATTCAAGCTTTTGGTAGGAATGAGGGATCATCTAGCTACATCTTCCTCTTCACAGGGATCTACCACAGTGTCTAATTCTGCAGCTGTACAAAAGCCTCTTTCAGGCACTTCAGCCTGAAAATGGAAGAGAGAAAAGAGGCTTTACTGTAGTTCTTCACAATACAATTATCAAACCAAAACCACCCACAACCCTGGTCATAAATGTGAGAGACAAAGTATACAGGTAGCTTAGGACAGCTGGTGCCCAGAGCACCATTTCTCAATGACACAAACGCTAAGCGGTACCAAAATTTACTACTACCAGGACCAAATGTGCTACTAGTTTCATGAGTCTGCACTGCTGAGCACAGCTCTCCTGTATGCTGAGTTTACCAACTTTACTGAGTTTCTGCCCCTCCTCTTGCCCCTTTCCTCAAAGTGGGCCTGTGTTGCCTGCATGTAGCCTCCCCTCTAGCACGGTTTTGGAGAAGCAGGAGGCAGCCTGTGCTTCTTCAGGCCAGCAATATCCCAGTCGCTGCCCAGCAAGGCGCCAGAGAATAGCAGACCTGCCATGGATGGAGGCGTAAGGGACAAAGTGTGTGTGGGCAGGGTCATCTATGGGATCCTAAGAGTGGGACCAGGTGAGAAAAGGAGTTTTTTAGGCAAGCCTTTCACCTGGGTGGAATGGCAATGGGGAAAGAGAAAGAAATCTGAGGGCCCTCAGCACTACCTCGTGCTTCAGACACTAGGAAAAAGAAAACCTAGAAGCTCAGTCTCTCCCAGTGTTTTCCAGAAATACAAACAAAACCAGACTAGCTGCAGAGTACAGGGTGAGCAATCGAGAAAGAGAGACTTCCATCTCCAGCCCCAATCCTCAAAACTCCAACAGTCCCCTGTAGAAGTGGCTGAACAGTATCATGTTTATTAGGTGCTATCAGAAGGCCAATATTTAAAGCAAACAAACAAACAAACAACAAAAAAACCCCAAAAAACAAACCATGGAAGTTATATTTGCTTGCACGTTGCTGCCATATATATACACTTATTTGGTGACAGAAAAGGACAGTCTTTGGACAGACATGGCTTTGAGCTCTATGAAGAGGCTGTGATCTTATCTCCTATTACAACCTTATGCACTGTAATTTATACTTAAGCACTTTACCTTACCCGTGGACCACCTTTGCTTACTGATATTTCAGAAAGTAACCATAAACCAATTTCTAGCACAACATTGGTTAGTTAACTGCAACAGCTGCAGGACATCAATACAGAAAGCAGTAAAGTTAGCAGCTTCTTTTAACACTATATTATGTGCAGTGAATAATGAAAAATAAAAAAATCAATGCTACTAGAGATTCTATGTCTTTTTTCATAACATTAAAAAGAGACTATCAAAGGATTGGCAGGTGTATGTGTTGTCAAATTACCATGATGTAACATGAACATCCTTGAGAAGGCTGATAAACTTGTCTACCAGTGGGACACAAAGTGGCCCTAGGATATTGTCCCAGCTGGGTTGCATATACTCAGAAGCTCTTCGTTGGGCATCACTTTCACAGCAAAAGTAGTCAGCACAAGGTGTGACGATGTATGGAATAAAATAATAATTGCCACTGGAAGCCTAAAAGAAAAACAGGCACAGTTTAGAAAACAAATGAAAGTGGAAATATGCTTGTGTATACACAGAATCATTTACTGTCAGAAAAAACAGCTAGATTAGGGCTGGTGCACTATGAAGCTTTAGCGCACTGTTTAACACAAGATTTGCAAGCATAAAATTCAAGGAATTTTCTATGGAAGAGTTACAAATATTAACAAGGGTGATGAATAAGGGTCCAGATCTGTTAAGCAACAATACAATGAAACTGTTCAATTTTTTTGTGTGATGCAGGGACCCTAATAGGGTCTGACAGTTACAAGCTAACCTGCTCCCAAATTTTTGGGGTCAGAGATGTAATTGAATCCTCTAGGCTCACTCTGTGCTAGGAAGGATATGATGCAGAGCTCCCCACAAAGAGAGAGAGAAATACAGGAACACAGGCATTCGAAGGACTTTATGGAGATGTTTAATCCAGAGGAGCCTACAAAACATCTGCTGCATGCTGCCATCAAACACCAAACCAACCAAGGTGCTGAAAGGGGAGAGGAAACAGGAACTGCCCTTCAGAGCCCAAAAGCAGCAGTTCAGAGTCTCCAACTCCAGAGCAAGACCCCGAAAACCAGACAACTGCGAAGTTTTCCACAGCTACTAAAAGCACCAGTATCCCATTTTGAGCTACGACAATTCTCTGCTGTTTAAAAGAAAAGTAAACTTTGCATTTCAGAGTAACTAGATAGAAGCACTGAAGCATGGGTCAGTATGATACATCTAACGCAATCAACTACCACTAAATACCCTTCAACCATCACCTTGGGGATATCAAGGCATCAAACACGTTCAGCAAAATCATACATTTCATTTCTTCATATCGTGTAAGCCTGCAGTAAAGCCATAGCCATTTAAAGTCACCTTGAACAATGGGAGAATGCTGAGATGATGGAAAGAATGGATATGAAGATGGCACATTTTTATATGCATTAACAAACTAGACAAGAGAAATAAACTTCATAGGAAGTAACAATGTAGGGCAGGCAGTTACTAAAAATACAGATGGAAAAAAACCTGTATCAGTCCATGCTATTGCTGATCTGAGTCTGTAAGGATCTAGAATTTTAAATTATTTCTAACAGGAAAAGATCAAGCCACATTCCTTCCTCATAAACCCTACAGTACAGTATCTCTGTTGTAACAATGTAATTATCTGTTGCAATGTTATCCTTACTTCCTACTAAAAAAGTTGGAAAAATTGCAACCCAAAACAGCAGTATGTTAAAACAATTTAGTTTCAGGTTTATTCAAATAAACACTGAGTTCAGTGTAACGCAAAAGCTGCTTGTGTATAATCTCTATTCTTAAACCTGCAACAGTGAATTAGCTCTTCCTGCAACGGGAAAAAGAAAAATCCAATTTGAAAGTATGAGGTACCTTGTGACGCAAAGAGAGCTGCAGTTATCTACTGAAAAAGTAAAGCAATTTTCAGAAAAAAAATTAATGACATGCATGAAACACTGTATTAATCTTATTCAGCCAATATCTCATCTATTTGACTTGGATTTTTTGCCTCTTTTTGGATAGTGAAATGGATACAATTAAAACCACATTTTTATCCAGACACATTCTTGTGTGCAGAAGTCAGGAACCCTGCACATATTTGAGCACGGTTTTGAGCATTACTTAAAAGCAACCAGCTCCAATTTTCTAGCTTCTTCTGTCCAATATTTCATATAAAAAATTATAAAGCCCCTTCATATAGAGTGTGTGGCCTTTCTAAGAGAGTTTTTCTTATCTTCATTACATAAAAAAACAGTTCTGTCCATGTACTTTTCTTACGCTATCAAGGGTTAGAGGTGGCTGAAAATATCACCCTTGCTTCTTCTGATTGTCCACTCAGGATGCTAGTCTCTGACACCAAAAGCTAATCATTGTGAAAATTACTGTCTTGTCATATACCAACTATTGCTTTTCAAGATAATTAATAAATGGCACAGGTATGTATGAAGTAACATATATAGCAATTCCAGCTCCGAATATATATAATCTATAAATTATGACATTTAATTGTAACAGAATTATAACTTCATAGCTTATAAAGACTGTATGCTGAGTTGTTTTATTTCAGGATTAGTAGTTAAGCTATTTTTACTGTCTTATTTTGAGAAATTTTTAAGTGAAGAATTACAAAAAAACAAGCAGACTGGGGGGAAAAAAAAGCTCTCAATAGCTCGTCTTCCAGCAAATCATGTATGCCCAGTATGCTAGCAATAAAACTTTTGTATTCAGTCACAACACTTCATGATCTGCCACAAAAAGAGCCAAAAGTTTAGGACCATAAAAAAAACAGGAAACAACTGCAAGTAAGTTGAGAGAGGGACCTGTTCTTCAGGGGAAAATGGTTAAAGGAATTAAGCACAGAGCCATGCCTTTACTGAAGGGTTGAGTTAGGCCCACATAGGCCATTTTTAGGCTCTAGACAAGACAGGCCAAATGTAAATTTTTGTCTTAAAATACTCCTCTAAACATTTTGCTAATGCTGTTAAAAGTAAACTTTTGACCTTAGCAATGTAAACAGTTTTTTTTAATTGTACTGCTAGTTATTCCAGTGCAACTGTCACTCTGTGACAGAGATGCTACACCAGAATTAAAGGTTTGGGTTTTTTTTCCAAATAAATAACGTTGAATAAAATCTCTGCATTTTTAGGGAGGGAATTATGCCTGCACACCTAATAGCACAGTTATTTTTCTTGAGCCATCCAGTTCATTTTGCTACTTACTCAAGCATCAAGAGTAATAGGAGTGCTTACCCTACCTTACAAAGCAGTCAGAAGGAAAATACATAGGATAACAGAAAATGAACTGCATTCACTCAGAGAAGTCACAAACCTTTGAGTGTTCAGGGAGTTCAATCCATTGTTCTCTTAAGAATTAAGGTTTTCACAGTAGTTTTCTGTGACATCACATTCCTATCCATCTTGCAATCCAGGTGACTAAGATATTATAAACTTTAACAAAAAAATTCCTCTTTTAAAGTTGAATGTATATAAAGTATTTTTATGTAAAGACTGTGAAGAGAGATTATCACAATTCAAGCATTCTAAATGCTCGGGATCTAGCTTGCAAGGAACAAGTACTCCAAGATTACAATCACTTTGAAGGAAAGACCCTGCCAAGCACTATTCTTAAAGTATCCTTATACATTTTTAAATGCCTAGAAACACAGTAATAAGATGGCATATCTATTCAACAGAAAGCAGATTTAAAGTGATACATACTTTGCCTATCAGATTACCACTGTGGTATTCAGGAGGTACTTGAACCTGAAGAAAAGCTTTGTGGTTGGCAACCTACTCCAAATGGAAATAAAACAACAAAGAGGAAAACACCACCACAGAACAGCATAAGAATCAAAAGACAGACATGACACATGAATAGAGAAATTATTAAAGAAAGAAACAACAGAAAATGAATATAGCTATTTATAGCAAGTCCATATTTACAAGGCCAAGAAAACAGTGCAATACTTTGCCACCCAGAATGTAAGATTTCTCTATCTATCCACATGATTTATTTGTCCATACATCTCCTTGTGTCATCATTAAGATACTTTCAAGTCTTACTTTTATGAACCGATCAGATTCATTACCTGATTAGTTAACTGTAATCCAACCACTACAAATACGCATCCCTTAAGATAGTAACATTTCCATAAAAATTAGCTTTCATAAATAAATTTTAAAAGCCTTAGTTTCCATTATATCAATAGTAACAGTGGCATATTTCATGATTAGAAACATTAAAAGTAATATTTACTGGGTTACCCACTGCCTTTGTACTACTCTCCCCCCAAAAGGAAAAATGATTGTCTGTATTTAAGATGTTCCTACTCCTCTTTCATCCTGTGCCCTTTTGCAAACTCTTTTAATAGTTCTGCTGCCTCAGGCTTTTTTAGAAATATATCATTAAATGACCATATCATACAAACTTTTATATATTGTAAAAATAATGAGGAAATAAAAAATAGAAAGCTACTCTGCAATACTACTACTTTGGATTATTAAATTCATATAATGTAATCATACTTTAGTGTCTTGGCTCCCATTTCAAACCCTTGGGGCTACTAAATTGGAGAATGAGTCCAAGTGCCAAAATCTTTCTATTTAGTTTTCTTAAATGTTCATTGCCTTGAAACAGTAGATACCGTCTAATTTATACAGCTACTGAAACTCTGAAAAGACTTTCTGCCAATTACAATAAAAAGTGATTTTTCAACATAAAAATTCCTTGTGGCAAGGATAAATTGCAATCTTATACCCTTTAGATCAAGGAGAATTTTTGCTAATGAGTCCTCCATGGCCCAGACATTATTCTCTGCTTACTATAAGAGCTGCTACAGGATTTAATGAAAAAAACCCATTTAAATCTCTGAAAATACTTCATCAGGCCCACAGGCCTAAGTATACTATAATAAACCTTTTGGTTTAATAGCAGCTTACTTTCCTTTAAATACCTTCCCTGAAAGCAATTAACAGGGTTATTCAAATTTCTTCAGGCATACCATCAACTACAGAAAAATTAACTATCAAGTCTTTCCCCTTATATTCTGTACTTGCCATAATAATTTTTCCAGAGTAGGAAGTTCTAGTTTGTATTTTCAATGCCACATTTAAACAAACTGAATGGATCGAAGTATGTACCTCAAACTATGTGCAACCAATGCTAGAACTATTGCCAGAAGGACTGCACATTTTACTTCCTGACTCCAGCAGTTTTTACAAAGCCCCTTGTGCACTCTTTTCTTCACTTAATCTTGAACCCTTTTTATGCACCATTCCTTAAAATTCTGTAGAGGGAGAGGAAATTTCCCTATTGAAAAAAAAATAATCAAGGATAGCAACAAAATGTTGCACCAAAATAGAACAACTTTCCCATGGATTTTGTATATTATGTTGGTTTGGGGGAAGATTATTTTTTTAAGCATTTTTTTCTTTCAAAAATCCTTGAAATTTCATTTCTCCAGTAAACCAATGTTTATCTAACATCTAAAGAAACTCCAAAGCACAAGCCCATTTTCCATAGATAAATTTAGTTTCCTGTACCCTACAGTCCAGTAGCATCCACTCTGCTCTCAAACCTTGATTTTTCCATAATGACACAGGAAACAAACTGTTCTGCAAGACCGCATATTTGCAATTTATTTTATCAATGATAATTTTGACAGAAACTAGGAAGCTGTGCATACGCCTTCAGTAAAATTAGCAGAAAATAGTCCTCAAAGCTCAGAGGAGCTCTACAGAAGGAAACCTAACTGATGGGACACGGAATCTTGACCCTGAAATTCATGCCAGGGCAATTCTTTCTTGGGAACTGAACTCCAATAGCTGATAATTCTTTCCTTTTGTATCCAAGTCTGCAATAAATTACCAATACAGAATTTTAATTGCTTGTTTGGGGGAGTCAAGTAGAACTGAATCACATTCCCCATCTTATCTTATCCCTGAAAACTTCATTCCTGGATGGTGGAGGGAAGGAAGGAAGGAAGTTCTCCTACCCTTACACTCTTTTTTCAGACAGTAAGCCATTAAATCTCTCAGACTCACACCACCGCAGCATGCTGCTGTATACTTTTCACTGTTAGATCAGCTGTACTCAGGCCAACTCTCAAATGAATTGCTGACCTTTGTTCTATGCATTGTTTTCAGCTTTATGTCCAGTTTCCTCGCTCTTGCCTCCTCCTTGATGCTGAATTAGAATATTGTTTTCTTTACAAGGAAAACATCAATTTTCTTCAAGGCTTACTTGTAATACACAGAAGAAAATCACCCCAGACGACACGCTAGACATTCATCTTCTCTGCATCTTTAACATGGCTCCACATCTATTCTATGCTATGATTTTTTTGCACCTTTGTACATGACTTGAGATTTGCAGGATAAATAGCAAAGGTGAGGGCAGGGAAACCTCAGAGAAAGCTCCGATCTACAGCAGCCAGCACAGAAAGTTCCACTTGTGCTGCTGAAAAAATGGTGTGCTGTGCCTGGTAGCAACCTCAGTTGTCCCCCTTCCCTTACACACAGTGCAGATGCGTGGACACAGAGCTTGTAAGACAGGGAGAGGACTTCTCTTCATAAAACCACCAGTGGTACTCCTGTGGATACCTCTGGGTTGGAGGAAGGCTTAGCAGATCGAGTATCTATTCTCTTTCCAACATGTCTCCAGACCCTAATGAAGAGTGCATTTAAGCTCTTTCTGCTATTCTGCAGCTATGGCAGAGGCATACCCACACTTTTCAATCAGGAAAAGTGAAAGGAAAACACAAAACCCTAGTACAGGGGTATTAACTATTGTATCTAATATTCAGCATTTAAACTGAAATGGTTATGTAACTACGTACTTGATTGTAAATTCACACCAATTCTGTACCTACTTAACTAGCACAGCAACCCTCATTAGCAATTAACTTCAAACAAGACATTGCCCATACGGTCGTAGAATATTTAACCAAGCAATGAAGCAGTGGCACCATACTGGGGCAGCGGCAAACTGCAAGCCTCTCATGACAACTCATTGGATCTGAAAGGAGGGGAAAGCAATTGTCTATTTGAAGTGAACTCCAACTTAGAAAAACATAAAGTTTTAGGCTATTAACTATTTAGCTTGCTAATTAGTTTGTGGTAATTTTTGATTAAAAAACTGATAAAAGAATGCAATATGGTAGCACATTTATCTAATCAAAGAGAATATGAACAACTTCAAATAACACAAAAGGGTCAAGAATCCATACTTGGTATTTAAAGTCATTTATTTTTTCCTCACTGTACTTTACTCACAATTGTTTTCTTAATTTAAGCACTTTAAGAAAGTGGGTTAGGCAACCCCTCCTTTTTAAAGGAGGGACAAGGATTCTAGTTTCAGGATGCCTCCCTGCCCCGCTTCTGGTAGCCACATGGTTTTTACAGGTCTAATACCAGGCCCTGCTGTAGGAACCGTGTCACCAGATCCATCTTTTCTTCTCTTCTACGTGAAGGTAAATACTTCCCTCTGTGGGAGAAAGAATCTGCCAAAAGAAAAGATTGCAGGCGGCTAATCTGATTGCACTAGGCTGAACTTGCCACTGTCCTCTTTGCCTTTACTTCGTTTCTGGAATTACCACCAAATGGCTCAGTCACAATTCACCCTCTTGCTCTGGAGGGGAAAACACATGCTTGTGACATTTTGATCATCCACCAGTTGATGGATAGTAACATTCACAAGCAAATCTGCCTCATTCTGAGGCCCCCCTTCACAGAGCTACAGACCAGTAAATGCAGTTCACACCCCACATTGAAACTAGTTCAAAGATCACCAAGACAGACAGGAAAATGACCTGAATTTACTCATGTGCTCAACCTGATCTATCTTTAGCCTGCATGCAGCACTGTGGCCAAGTATAAACAGCAGCTCAAAATAAACTGCTGTGACTAATGCATTATTTCTTCTAGTTCTCTTTTAAATTATTAGCGAACTCTAAGAACATTTTATTATTTTAGTCTTGATCAATATTCTTCAGAATAAAAGTATATGGTGAATGGGGGAAAACAGAAAGGAATAAATGGAAGTTTAATATTTTTGCAAATTCAATAGTCCTCAAAATAACAGTGTAGAGTGTTTAATGAAAATACCCACTGACATGATGTGACGTATGACAAAATATATAACTGTCTAAGATGATATTGTGGCATATTGCAGCAAGCCGAAAATAACCACTAAATTTTATCTTGGTTCAGGCTTACTTATTTGTTTGGTTTTACTTGCATTAAGGGTAAGAATATTTTTACTTTGGGGAAATAAGCTTTTGCGTTCCTAAGTAAAATCTGTGAATTTGTGAGAAAGAGGATGGGTATACAGCAGCCAAAGCTGTTTGAGATACAAGAGTAAGCCCTATTAAGGCATCACACACGCATACACATTTGCACAAGTGGGTGAAAGTGGTAGAGGGAGAAAGAGACTTAATTTCTGAGTTTACATGTTGATCTATCAACCTACATATATAACGTATCTACTGGCACTTTTCTAGAACTTAAAAGGAACTTCTAAAGAAAAGTAATTTTTTAATCTAGCTTTACTTTGGAAAGGAAGTCAACAAAATTTCCACTAGTTTGAATTGTATATAGGTAAAACAGACTTCCTTCAATCATATAGAGCATATATATGCTTGGCAGCTTTGTTATTAGAGTTGCTTCAAATGTAGTATCCTCATTTTGTGTTTTAAAATGAATGTGGATTTAATACTTACTGTGTTTTTCTGAGATACCATATCCTGGGGAAAAAAAAAAAAGAATAAAAATGTTTATTCATTTTTACTGGGAATTATTGTTTCCAATAAAAATAACTGGTATACCTATATATATATACAGATGTGTTCTTCACAGCATAATCCAGACTTCCTGCCGCAGCAAATTCCAAGTAAAGGGACAGAACAACATCAAGAAAAGTCTTAGCAGTTCAGGTTAGGAAAAAATTAACAATTCAAAGAAGAAACCTATTTAAAGAAGTGCTCAGATGAAAAAAGTTATACTTGCCAGTAACTGGAGTTTCTCAGGCTGGGCACTCCACATACCCAGTCACACTCCGGGCATTTGTAAGACAGAAACATTCAAAGCTGGAGATTTTTTTTCTCTGAAAGAATATCCTTAAGATACCTAGGCCCCTTTCCCACCTGATGGGCACAGACCAACACACTCCTCCTACACACTAATTCTTCTCACCTCAAAATCTGAAGAGAGATATTGAAACTATGAGGCAGATGGTAAATTAATGGACATGTAAACCAGACCTCAAAGATTTCCAGTTGCTGGTAAGTAACTTCCTCCTCCTTCTAGTGATGGCTTACATGTCCAGTGAGCACTGAAATAAGCTGTATAAAGTCAGGCTGCCTGAACTTCACAGATCTTCCCAACAGAAGTAATAGCAGTCATGAATACTGCCTTTATAACACTTAGGCTAGCCACTCTTAAGAGGCATGCACAGCAACCTAGATCCAAGTAAAGTAATAAATTCCTGAAGAGAAGGGAAAAAAACCTGACTGAATTAGTCATAAATCTGAGAATAAAGAAACACGAGCAGATGGTCAAAAATATATATTAAGGTACCAAAACCTAAAGAGAATTACTGATTAACCTAAACTCCTTAAGCCCAATAAAATACCTCAGAACAAAAGTGATGGAAGGCTTAGACAGCTGAAATATTACATATATGAAAATTAATATGTCTACCTAGCTAAGCAAGCATCTCCAGTAGAGCTTTACCTACTGCAGATAAAGGTCTTTCTCAGCAGGGAGAAATGAAGTCTTCTGAGAACTATCTAGCACCTACGCCATAAAATGTGTCATGACCTGTTCTTCACTGACAGACCTCAAGAACAATCCCTGTCTACTTTCTGAAGTATTCCTAAGAAAGGTGTATTAGCATATTTGAATGGTATCCAACACTGAACTGGGGCTCAATTGCAGAAGAGGTATCAGGGACATCAGGGTAGGACTGAACCGTGTCCCAGTGCCCTGCTCAAACTACTCTAGCACTTGATCCAGAGGATCTCTTCTACTTGGTTCCAGCAACTTAAATCAAGCCTTCTAATCCCATAGCAAGACACGCTAGGGGCCTACGTAGGCCAAGGAGGTTATGCTAACAACTGGGAAATAAGGAAGAGATTGGTGACACTGACAGAGATCCTAGCAGAAGAGAGATGAAGGCAGATAATAGCTTTTCTAGCCTTAAGTCACCCAGTCACACTCCAGTATTCCCAGGTCCCCAGACTTATCCTTGAGCTTTACATCCTTAGAAAAAAAGCCTCAGAACTGACAGTGCAAAGACTTACAAGTTCTGGCAACAATCCATCTGAAGATCCAACCCATGGATGGATGTAACCCTGGAGGTCACTCAGCACTCCAGTTATGGAGCAGGTGCTTGCATATGTGCTTGGCACAAAGTGCAGAAATCAAAGCCATCCACAGAGGTCCTCACTGGGCAGAGACAAATAGAAGATGACTAGCCTTTGCTTCCCAAACTTTGGCACACCCTTGGGACAACCAAGTTGATCAGAACATCTGAGTGACAGCATAAAAGAAAGGTAAAAAAGTGTTAATGAAAAATAAAAATGAAAGATCTCTTTGCAGTCAGGTGTATTACCAATGCAGGATGAAAAGTTGTATGCCTGCGCACCCAGATTAGCTAGAGGAATGGAGGGCATGCAAGTATGCCTTAGCGCATATCCATATGGATAACCTGTTTGAGCAAAGAGTGTGAGAGGTTCCAACGCTGAGTTCTTGTGACTCCAGGTCACACAGAATGTGAATGTGTATGTGGACCACCACCTGAAGAAAGGAAGTATGGGATACTAGACACATCAGACTAAAATTGATGACATTGTCGCAGCTTCTCTTTCCTCTTCTGCTCTCAGAGCAGAGCTTTTCTGGGAAAAGAGAAGGAGACTCATACAAAATTAGGATTAAACTTAATATTCTTATAGGATCAAGAGAGGTTGGAGAATTCCAAAAAGGATTTTTGGACATTGGTGGTGTGAAAAATATGAAGTAGTAAAGGGCAATAGCTCAAAATAAGGAAAAAACCATAAAGTGTGAACAATACTGCTCTCCGTGAAGGTACCAAGAAAATGGATGATATTAAAAGCAGCAGTAGGTGATGCTACAGAGGATAAAAGTCTAAATATGATCTAAAACAAAGAGAACCTGCACTGAGAAAGACAGAAACATCCACAATATATGACTTGCATCCACAATGTATGACTTGCATCCAGAACAGCAATTTCAGGACTTAAGTGTATAGCATGTGTTATCCTACTGTAAAAATGAACAACAGGCCTATAAAAAGATTTGGTGAGGATCTCTTTTTTTATCTTCAAACAGCAATAAAAAGGAGATTCCTGCAGTCTTAGCTACTCAGCACTTAGGAGATACAAACCTCATCTGATGGAAGTGCTTCAATAGTAGGAGTAGGTTGCAATACAGCCCTTGCTGAAGTGTCGTTATTATACAGACCATAACTTTTTTTTTACATGTACTCTAATTAAAAGAGGGAAACGAAGAAAAAAATCAGATCTGCACTCTCACTTCCAAGTCTAACCATCTGAAGCAAAATCAATACCAAACTATGGATCTTTTCTTGTAAACGAGCTTTTATACTATTCTAATAATTACTATTTTTGCTAGCAGCTGCTTTTCTTAGCATGATTTTGTTATGTAGCTATCAGGAAATCACATTCAATGGAAGTTTCAGGAAAACACAAACATTTGCAGGATCAGGTATTTAAAGATATTTCTGAAATGAAGCAGATTTTGAAGTGAGAACCTTACTTTGAGAGACTGAGCAGTGTCAGCATCAGTGTCATGGTAGAGTATAACATTATTAGCCATGTCAAAGCTTTCACGCACGCCAAGGTGGTAGAACAGTGATGGTTGCTTGGAAATATCACTCATGTCCACAACTGCAACATCTGAAATGAGAGAGGGAGGGGGAAAAGTGCTAAAAAAAAATATAATCTGAAAACCAATTTTATTCTTACATAGGATTTAAAATAAATCCTGAAATTACACATACATTTGGTCAGACGAAATCAATGTATTCAAATAAGGATCATTTTCTCATGGTACAAGTAAATTTTACCATTCATATAAAAGATAAGAACCTACTCAGGAAATTATCACAGTGTTACAGTAACTGGGAGGCAGAGTTTATGAATTCTGCTTGAGGTTTTGAAATCTCTGCATCAGGAATACCCCGTGTAAAGAAGCAGTTCTGCATTTGCTCTCTGAACTAGGTCTGACAACCTGAACACCCAATTGGATGGAAGGCTCCAAACCTTCAAGTGGAACCTCTAATAACAATAATGTAGCAGAAAATTAGGGAAAACTGCGAGGCCAAGTTTGTCCTAAGAGGCTGAGGTTTGGAGAACAGGAAATTCCTAAACAGTAGAGAAAGAAACTACTGTGAAAGTTGACTCTTCAAGATGGGGGGTGCAGGAATGAGGGGATTCAACCACAAGTAGCCAGAGCAAGACTTCCACTGCTCTTGGGTAGTATTCCAGTCAGAAATGGAAGTAAAAAAATTTACGTCAGTGGAAGATGACCTATACAGAGAGCTAAGACCATATTATGCAGAACAGCTGAGATACAGGCAAAAGATTCTGAGTTGACCATTTGGTTCTCATATAAGCCTAAAGGCCAGTACAGAGAGAAGAGGTAACTGGAGAAGAGGACACAACGCTGAGTTTTTTTCCTTGATCCTTATATCCTCTACGCTACCTAAGAAAATTTTGCTTTAAAGCTTTTTAAAGGTCTGTATCTATATGTCTGTCTGCTTTCACCGCTATGGGATAGATGGATGAACTTAAATCCAAAGTATTCATAAGACTAGAACCTTGGCATTGAAACCACAGGGGAGTCTGAGGTTAAAAACAGATTCCAGAGCTTCAGTGCAGCTGGGCAGTAAATCCTATATCTCTGAAGGGGCAACAGTGTCTGTACCGATGGGGAATGACAGAGAAGGGTGAGCTACTAGTAAACAAGAAATCTAAAAGCAGGTCTGATGTATAAGATCCAAACACAGCAGTAAGTTTACCTGGGCTTCACCAAGGTTACACATCACAAGAATCAATACCCCATACTTAGTATGCAAGTTCTAAGTTCTTGGAAAAGCCTGCAATGAATATACACTCCTGTACAATTCCATCAGGCTATGCTAACACACCACACTGGGGTCAGCCAGTCCTTCTGGTTACTAACAGACTCCCTGTTAAAGGACAAGGAACGTTTTGAGTCCAAAGACAATGACCTGCCTTAAGACCAAAACATCACCATTCAAGAGCAAAAAAAACCCCCAAACCCAACAAAACAAACAAGCAAACACAAACCACAAAAATCCAAACACGCAGCCCTCCCCCCCAGAAAAAACAAAACCCCAACAAAAAATCATGGCAACATGAGAAAAACGCCTTATTCCTGTGGGACCTCAAATCCCGCAACATCTACTGATGATCTTTCCAGTTCCTGTTTAGCCAGGTCTCTACAGCATGGACAAAATTCTTAGTATACTGCACACTGTAGGGTCACACAAATTGAGCTGGCTTGAAACAGTAAACCCCAGCTCCATAAACACAGCCAAATCTGGATTACCCCAATATTACAAAATAATTTTGGAAAACATAAATGATCTATAAAACAGAAGTTAAGACAAACTAACAAGCAGACCTAGAATCAAATACCATCTAGGAAAAAAAAATTAAGACCTTGGACTGTTTTTAGCACTTGTATAAATGGTTTTTGTGGAACCAGAGCACTGTGAAATCAAAATCACCATCCTGCTAAAGAGAATTTAGACAATGCGTTCATGTAGCACACAGATATTGCATTTTACAATACAATGTGAGCAATGATCTGTAACAGAATTTATTGAAACAAGGCTATACACAGTTCATTGCCACATGTAGTAGTCTACAACTGAAATTTGTCTTCTATTGACTGCTGCGAGGTAACAATGTAAGTAGTATCAGAAACACATTAAATGGACATACGAACAGAAGTAAGCATCTGCATTAAAAAGGGTAATTATTCATCACTTAGATATACATTCACACTGATAAAAAGATTTATGAGAATGAGTTTTTCTTGTTTATTCACACCTCATGAACACAAGTGTGAATAAGGTAAAATAAAATAAAAATAAAACAAATTGAAGACTAGCAGAGATGAAGATGGTATCACAAAAATATGCATGCAAGTGAAAAAAAGGCCCATGAAGGTAATTGAATGGATCCGGTCTGATCATGGGAATCAAGGGATGACACAGAAGCAAATGACAGCGGACAGAAGCAGAGTATCAGAAGTGCTAGTGGCTGTGGACTAGAGCAGTGATGAGAAGCTGCATTCCCAGGGAGCTCTCCAAGCCCCCCTCCAGCGGGAACAGCAGCAGGCTTGGAGCAGGGAGGAAGGAGATCTACTTACAGACCAGCTTTACTAATGTGCTCACGAAACATAGCTTGAGTCCAGTGGGCCCTGGAAATGAATGCAAATTTGGGTGGAGAACAGATGACCAACAATAAATGCTTATTAAAGAAGCAGATCCCTAAGAGGTATCCAATGCACAGGGTGCCGAGTATGGTGTTCAGCGTCACGGATCACTAAGCACGCTCCCCAGTACTACTGTTTTCAGGGTTACATCTCTCTTCTTGGTGTAGGCAGTTTTGTGAATCGCTCAATGAACAATGCTAATATGTGACACCACAAATATTTCTGTTTCAGTTGTCCTGTATTTTTCTTATGATTTATGCTAAAATCTTTCATCTACAGTTCTTTAAACACAGACATGGGGCTCTGTACTTCAACCATATATTTAGTATGGCTGATAAGAAAGAGATAAGAATTCCCTTAAACTTCCTGAGATACATAAAAAGAAATACTATAGCACTAATATCTGCTTCACAAAGCTTGATCTATGAATAGAAACATAAGTCAATCACACTTCATCCTCAACTCCCATCCTCCATATCAGGAGAGCCTGTTCAGCCAAACATACTTCTGGCCTTCCCCTTCCAAATTTAGGTTCAACCTCCTCCTTTATAGACAAGTGTGAAGCAAGAGCTAAATGCCAACTTTGATCAAATCTTTTAATGAATGAGGAATGTTATGCAATAATGAAACATTTCACATAGGTCTAAAAGACCAATGGATATGGTTTCCTATGTTCAGAAGGAAAGAGAGCAGGGGAAGGTACAGCCCCTCTGTAAAGACAGAAGGCTTCCACGTGAAGTACAAAGATCTTTACAATGCACCCACCAGAGGGTGTGGAGGGGTGGGGATGTGCTTAATGTTGCACATGACCAATTTTGCATGATTCTGGAACAGAACATTTAAACTCATTGCTTTGTTTCTGCAGCAGCAACTCACATTCAAAAGAACATACCCATAAAAATGTGTCCTTCCTCATTTCTTCTTAAGCATAAGAGCTCTTTTCAACTTTTTGTTCTCTCGTAGTTGCATATGAAACTATTGTCATCCTGAAAATACTTCTCTTTTGTCACGAACCCCAAAATTGATCTCACTTTATTAAGTATCTGATTGCAGTTCATTTGTCTAAGCTTTTGTTTCCATTGTAAAACAATTATGCTATGTGTACATATTTTAGTGCATTAAGGTAATTCATCAGTATTACTAGTACAGTCTTGATTAGGTCTCTGCATTGTTGCAGCAGATGGCACATAAATAATTTCTTATACTACAGTTTACATATTTTAACACTAGCGTGTCTTAAGAGACCAGACAGGGCAAGAGATAAATAACTATGACAACTGAAATAAAGATTAGAGATCATTACTTGTGGTAAAACAGGAGACTATGAAACTAATAAATAATTCAACAGGAAAAACATTATTACACAGGTTAAAACCAGAGGACTTATTTCTCTATCTAGAATGCACTTGAAGGCATCATATAATTTAATGATCTAAGCAAATCACAAGTCTTCATTTGACTTGTATGATTTATGGCATTGCTAGCAACAACAAAAGGAAACTTTTGGCACCAGGTTTTGGGATTTGTAAGTTAAAAGTAGTAAACGAGAAAATGAAGAAATAGCCTGAAATATGCTGAAAGTTAAATGGAATCTAGGAAGCCTAACAGAAGAAAAAGTCAGAAAAAGTCTGTACTGCTTTCAACTTCTAATCTAAGACTTGCCTCCATCCAGCCTTATCCGTGCGGAGAGCAAGAACCTTAGTCCATTATTATGGGTTCATTATTTTTCAGCACTTGGAACCTATCTATACATAATAGATTTAAAAAAACCCCAAACCTTAACATGATAATAGAAACCTTACTGGAGGAAAATGCAGAACTCTGCCCCTTGTTATTCACTAGCATCCTGGTAAATTATGAACCTTCAGATTACTATTGCTTCAGATTATCGGCTATTTGCATCAGTGTCCTTCATAGTTAGTAAATAAACAAATGTGTTATCCTTGAAATCCACTGGATGAAACTGTCAAAGTTATTTTTCAGAAGAACAACAATGCTCCTAAAGGAAGAAAAAAAAAATCATCGTAACTATCTTCAAGAATCTGTAACTTCAGGATGCACATTCAATTTTTTTTCTGCATGACTGCAAGGTCCTTTAAAGGAAAGAATACCAAAGTTTTTATAGGGAAACAATTATGGTAAAATTTGAAATGTATTTGAAAACTAGGAGCTCTCTGCAGCTTTCACTTAAGCTAAAACAAAAGGCACAACACTCTCAACTTTAATACACCCTGTACTCCCAGAAACTGGGAGACGGAATAGCTCAAGGCAATAAAGCATAGTAGTAACTACCAACAGAACTGTTAAGGTAGTTTTTCAGCACGGTTTGTTATACCAGCAAAGTGTCAGTGCCTTCCATTAGATCCTAAACACAAGCCAGTTTTAGTGTAAAACCACTGTCAACATCCATGATGCTATTATGGCACTCTCAATGCACTGGGTTTTATTAAAATCTCACTGCTCTAAAATCATGCTATTCTATAAGAATCTGCTTACTTTTCTTTAAAAAAAAAAAAAAATCAAGAATTTTTTCCAATCACAATCACATAGTAAAATACAAAAATATAACCAGAAGTTGCCTTAGAAGATAAAAGTCTCATGAGACATAAACTTGCAACTTTTTTCTAAATTTAGAAATTTCTGGTTGAAACCAAGAGTATTTCAATTCAACCTCTTCATGTTTGCAATATTATAGCATGAACTTTGCTAACTTCACTGGTTTGCTATAGGGACAGAATTGGTTACAAAAATAAAAACCAACTAGGCAGTAATGATTTATCCTGCAATATAGACTTGTATATATTAGAATGACATTAAACAGCATTTTAAAAACCATTTCATATTTTTCAGACTAAGCTTAACTTCTTGTAGATTAAAACCAAGTGCTGCACTTTTCTATAAATACTAGAAGTAAAATTAACTGTAATAGTTTAGAAATTGCTTACAAAGCACATTTAAGGAGGAAGGTTGTTCTTATGAGCTGCAATCAACTTTTGCACAAGAATTCAGTTGTGGCTGGAGTCTGACTACAAGTTTCAGCCTACTTTCTACTTCAGAAAAGGAAACACAAGCATGCACACTGGAGATCTGACACTTTTTGATATAGTGAGGGCATTTCCTTTGGAAACAGTGTTTAGTTCACAGGCCAAAGGAATTGAGAACTCAAAGGACAGGAAATCTGAGAATTAAATTAAGTATGAATCCTCATATTAATTTGGGAAAAAAGAAGATTTCTTTCTGTTCACATATAGTAAGCGCTGAAGAAAAAACAGTGAGATTTTTGGGTTTTATTAATTACACCAATCACAAATTGGAGAAAGAAGACAACTTTAATATTGGCCAAATAATTTTTAATTCACTTTTTTTAAAGGATTATTATCTTGGGTAGACGAGAGAAAATTAGATTCTGATTCTGGTGTATTATCCATCCACACCCACTCTGATTATAAAATGAAGCAAAATCTAAACTTAGATATATCTCACTTTTCACAGCTCTAATGGATTTGTGAAATGCTTTAGGAACGCTGAAAACCTGGGCATCAAATGGCAAAAAATCTGAAATGTGCTTGTCTATTGTTTGTCTGTTTGCTCAGGAAAACAAAAGGACTGTTGTAAAGTGGCAATTTCAGGCATGTGTTGTTTTATCAAAACCAGGGCAACACCTCTAATTTGTGTTCTCAGCCTGAGCTTGTCATTTGCCTTTTACTCAGTTGTGGCTTTAATCTTACCTTCATCTGCCACAGGTTTTATGTTACAAAATGATCTATTGGTGAGAAAGGCACACCGCACACCACAATGTATCAATTCTGCTCCTCTCACCTAGCAAAACGGAAGGCAAGGAAAAAAAGCCTAACAACTGGGGCTCTTATAAAAGCCAACGTTATCAGAACAGCAAACACAGGGGGGAAAGTCAGACCTTTCTTTCGCATTTCTTCCTTCCTGTGTGTCAAATCTTGCTCTGGAAAGCAGTTTCACATCCTTCCCCATGAAGTCATTCCGCTCTGTGAATATTGTGAGTGCTGAAGAGGTAATTTTAACTATGTATTAGCTGAGCGGAGGAAGCATTCTTGGCTAAGGAAAGTCGGCTGTTTAACTTTCCTGAAAGGACCAGGCAAATCCAGAGCCCTGCTGTCGCTAGGAAACTGCAAAACTTTAATTTTCAGATGAGCCTTTCCACTATACGGCAGCATTACTAACTGCAATAATTAGGACAATTGCTTTGCTCCACTTCACACACAAACACACTAAAACTGGCAGTGCCCCACCTCCAGAGACAAATCTGGGAACAGCTGTGTTAAGCGAAGTGGTCCAACTGGCACTTCACAGGCCGGATCCGGCTGGCCCACTGCTTTTGTTTGGAAAGCTGGCACATGCACATAGAGGAAGAGGAGGAAGAAGAGTTGACATCCAAGTCTGTTTCTAGCCACAGCATTTGGGTGCATGCTAGAGAGTCCTTTCATGTGGCCCAGCAAGGCATCTCCTCCTTCCTATGCACCTAAAGTTTGAAGCACTCAAACTCAAGCCTCTCGGTTCCCAAGACAAAAAGCTGGAATACAGCAGTTTTTAAAATTTTAAAAAAATTTAAAATTTTTAAATTTTTAATTTTTTTTCAATTTCAAATACTGGCCTTCGGCAACAACATTTGAAAATTTTAGTCTTAGGCTATCTTAGTAACATATGACATTATAACATTCACTGGCAATTCCCATCCAGCAAAATTGACCCTCAGGCTACAGTGAAAATCAGACAACCATTCAAAACAACAGCACGGACAAGATTGAGGGGCCGATGCTCATCTCTGGCTTTCATAATTCTATATGAGTATCCATTTCATACAATGAACTCCACAACAGAGTTATGTTCAGACCCAAACATTACAACCACTAGTCATGTTAGCAGCGTGGTGTTACTTTACAGTTGTACTCAGATACCACATCTTTCATCTGCCCTCTGGTACACAGAACACACATTAAAAATAGAACTAGAACATACTTTTCATGCTCCAGTGGCATTTATTGCATCTCAGGAGAAACTAGTATCTGAAACTATTCATTTTTCTAAACTACGACAAAGTATTTGTGCCATATTTATAATTGATAAATATTCCTTAATATCAAAACAACCATCTGTTCCAAAAATTAAATCACTCAAGAAACTGCACTTCAGTTAAAAGGAACAGAACAAATTACAGCAGGTGAGCAACACTGCCAGTTCCAGGGGTTGATCTGTAACCTGAGTTCTCATTTATTTTTATGTTTTGGGGTTTCCTTATTCATTAGATACATCACCTGAAGCTTTCAATTCTTTCCCCTGCAATTGCATATTAGCAACTTTTTTGTTAAATGGAAGCAAGGATTCTTCCAAAAACCTTGGATACCAAAAGCAAAAGCTTTAAGAAACTAAGTTTCAAACAAGGCAAGGCACTACATTAAAATAAGAATGCAGTTCTACTGATCCAGAAAAGCAAAAATTGTGTCAAGAGCATACCTGTGCTTATTATCTCTTTAACTGATCTTGAAAGAAGCGTCTCTCAGACTGCCAAAACAGAATACAACTGAGCACCCACAAGAACTGGTGGGAAGAAGAGTAATGCAGTTAATGTAATACATAGGGCATCCAAACTTAGAATGCATTTTTAATGCTTTTACACAAGTATGAAGAAGAAAATATTGTATGATTGGAATAGTGAAACATCTGGAAATAACCTGTCATTCAGAAGAGAGCAGAAAACTTTATTATTTTTTGTACAGTTGGCAGTTTAGGGAAAGAAGGAAACAGAACTAATCCTCAAAGAACTTTTCTTGCAATACTGAATTGCAGAAGTTAGGAAATATATAATTCACTGTAAATGGTATATGCCTAAGCTTAGAAGTTGCTTAATGTTTTCCATGATAAAGCTTTGCTTTCAGTCTTTTTTAACTTTGCCAGTCTTTGCTTCAGGTTGGTTTTTTTTTTCTTTATAAAAGATTTAATTAAAAACAACCCAGCCATTTCTGAGTCTGTGTTGGAGAACTTATTTTTCTGGCCAATGTTAAACATCCTCTCATGCCAAATTAAGAAGCCTTAGCGCTTCCAAGCACCAAAACAGAAATTTGTCAGATGAGTCAGGAAGTACTCGTTAGCCTCATGAAACGCTGCTTGCTCCAAAGCTAAGATTTCAGCAGTGAGTTAGTCAGAGTCACAAGGGAGATGTTTGGTCTCAGATGAGCCAGTCCTCTCTCACTTCATTGTCAATGCAGAGAGAGAAAAAGCACTTCTAGAGCATCATTCGTCTGATCTGTCAGAAGTCTACTTTAGGATGAGATGAATCGCAGCCCAGAAGTGCCCATTTCTCCCCATTAACTATGAAGGGAGTCAAAGCCAACTGCAGACACCCACTCTGAAGGTGTTCAGTGCTATGAACCCCCTCCACAGAGCCTCACAGCTCTGCTTTGAAGAATTTCATTAACTATTAAGGCACTTCAGTCAAGAATGATATCATCTCAGCAGGTATTTCCCTGCAGATGTTCCCACCAGCTGACCAATGAATTGGTGGCCAACAGAGAAGGACTACAGCTTTCTCATCAGTACTATACCCACACTCACTCTGCCTGTGAGAAAGAAAAGGAAGGATTGTCACAATTCAAACCCTCGGCTAAGATTTCCGAAGGACTCTCGGAAACGCCCAACTCTTGCTTGAGTTGTCCATAAACTGGGTGCTCATTCGTGAAACCCAGCTTATGACATTGTTTGTTTTGGCACTCAAGAAATATGATTATACAACTATGTGGATGACTGTTCTTTACGAGGTGTTTTTGAATGTACTATCTTAGCCCAGAGTCTTTTCTGCTACTCATATAATCTGATTGTTTAGTTACACTGAAGCATTGACTATAACCTCCCGGCCAATGGATGAAGTTTATACTCAAGTCAAATTCTCAGTAAAATTACCTTTAAGCCAAATACAAGCATTACATTTCTCTGTAAGGCAATGACATTCATACTAAAGCTAGAAACAGACTTTACTTTTTTTTTTTTCCTTTCATAGCATAGCTTGTGACATCCTGGGAACAACATAGCCTCAAGTCTGAGGGAGCTAATTCACAGTGATGTGAGAAATCACAGTAAAAAAAAAAAGAATGTCTGCACACACTGTCACTGCAAACTCACCCAGTACACACCCCTTTGCACAGCCACTCTACGTTGAGGAAGGATTGTAAAAATTTACCCGCTCTTGGACCACATTCAAAGTCACAGGCCTTTAGTTACCAACAACAATCATATCAGACAGGTCCTGCCAAGGTCTGCACGCTGCTAATAAATGGATTCTGAAAGTTGTGACATGCACAAGAGATCAATATTTATACCATTTCTTTGTAAAATTACAGTCCTCAAGCTCCTGGGTTAGAAACTGAGGCAGAGATCTCATCATTTGGACCTTAGCGATTTGAGCAGTTTCATGGCTCAAGCAGATGAATGCTTACGCCTGCCTGCAACTCCTACCGCTTTCCCATGACCCGTGGTCTCTGCTGCTCTCTCTTCCCATTCTATCCTCCCCTTACCCCTCAACCTACATTTAACTTGATAATTTCAGCCTAACTTAGTGCTACCACAGCAGCAGATAGAAACTCTGTCAACTGCAGCTTATCAGTCCTGTGAGTGGTATCAGCTACCAGCCTCCTGGAAAAACACTTTAAGAAACTGTTAGACTTTACAACAATTGAAAGAAATAAAGGTTAAAAACTTAATTTCATGAAAACTCACTTTTTACATATCATATAATAAAACACAGTTGCATCTGTAACTAAAAAGTCAGATTCTGTAAGTAGTAGAAAAGACTCGGGGCTGAAATAGTAGGCACACAAACACCTCTTAAATAAGTCATCCACACTGTTGTATAATCATATTTCTTGAGTGCCAAAACAAAGTACTTAAATTTACAGTGGCTGTTATTTAAACCTTGTAAGCGTGCACCCAACAGAAGTAAAGAGAGAGAAAAAAAAAGGCAAATTAAAGCAATTTGTTATTGCAGGTTGACATCCATCATTTGACCATGTATAATGTAAAAAGCAGCAACTATTAATCACTGCAAGTTTCAGGAAAAACAATCCTTCCTTTAAAAAGCCAGTATCTAGTATGAAATACTCTATACTTACTACTTAATTATTGTTTAAATATGCTGAAGAATCTTAATATTCTAAGAAACTTTTTTTAAACACCACAGCTCATAGCAGTCAAGTGACTGCAGGGTATGTGGTGAACAAAGCAGTTCCGCCCGCCCCAGTGGCTGCAGAAGATGAGCAGGCACACCATGACAAAGGCTGACAAGACTGCAGGAAGAGAAAGAGCAGTATCATGGCTTAAGCAGCTGAATGCTTGCCTGCAAAACTGAATTCCATCCCCACTTCGTTCTACCCCACAGCTGCTGCGTGATGCTAGCCTAGTCAGATAAACTGAGATTTCAGAGATGGACTCGGTGACCATACAGTTATTAAGACTCTGATGTTCAGATGGAAAAAAAAATAATCAAAATACCCCACTGGAACACAAGAAGCTGCTTTGAAAAACAGAGCCCTCATTTTAAAGGTAGTTTGTAACAAACCCAATGCCTTTAAAGAGAAGAAAATTCCTAATATTTTACCTAAGCTATTCCCTTCTATAATCTAATTGTACCTCGGCATGAGTTACAACTCAAACAGTCTCTGATGTAGCATCTGCAGTCTTCCATCTGCAAAATAGTTAAGCATCTACAGAGCAATCAATCTGCCTGAATCCTACCTCAAAAGAGAGAGACATTGGCACTTCCCATGTGCTCATTCAATCTTTATACCCAAATGAATACTAACGAAGTAGCATTCAAAACTTCTCAAAGAGTATTTAAATAAACTACATATGTTTCCCTTTTTATTATTCACAGACATTGGGCAAATGAAGATTCCAGAAGTCACTCACGTCTCACTTGTTCCCAAATTCATTATCACTGATTGAAAAAGGCTTCCAAACCTATGTATCCAGGACACTACAAAAATACTTACCCATCTCAGATGATCTGAGAAAGTTACCAGTTCAATAATTTTCCCTGTTTATACACTCTTAGTATATTAAAAATTTTGACAGATGCTAGACAGCCATAATGAGTAGATGTCTCACATCATACATACTTTTCACTATGCCAGGTCATTAAGGATAACATTTCCTAAAATTTCTCTGCAAGCCAAAGAGCCTACTACTTCTACAGAATCTGTCATTTCTCTGTCCTATTTAACAGTAGAGAAGAAAAGAAACAGTGGACTAAATTAAAAACAGGTGCTTCACACTTGCCTGCCGCACTAGCAGCGTGCCAAGCGTCACATGAGAATATTTCCACTGCAATGTTTACTAGAGCTGAGCTAGCCAGTTGAGAGAGCATACAGAAAAAACACCTCAACCCTGAACCTAATTTGAACCTTGCCTGTAGTTTGGGGGGAAAAATGAGAAAGGTGAACTTTATTTAACTTTTCCTACACCTCTGCACTTCCTACACTGGGTCATAAAAGGCAATGAAAGGGAATGAAGCATCAAAAAAAAAAAGATTGCTTATGGGATAATCTGGCCTAAGTGAAATTAAGAAGAGTATGAAATTCAACCAGAAAAGCTGTTCCTTCCTCCCTGACTGCAGGCAAATCAATTTCTAGGCCAAGGAGGTTTAGATAAGCTCCAAACTTTTAGACATTTATCCAAACTAAACCACTTGAGAGTCACCCATCATTTAATGTTGAATACCTTGGCTGGGGAGCAGAAAAAACCTGCCAAATCTGCACATCTCCAACAGGTCACACACTGGCCAAAAACATATATCAAAAACATCTGAAAAAATAAAATTATGCTGAGCTTTATCTTCTGCCCAAAGAAATGTAAGAGATAAGAAAAGTAATCGAAATAAAAGGCACTACAATGGAAAGAAAAAAGATTTCAGTACACTGAAGTTCATATGTCTGGGTTAAGCTAAGACCTTTACTCTTTTCCTTAAGAATTAAAAATATAGCATACGAAGATAAATGAGACCTTTCTCTGAATCTTTTATTTTTCCCAATTTTTTTTTAAAAACAAACATCAAGAGACATCCCCATCATTAGCACTGGGAACTTGTACATACCAAATTGAGGTATGCCACCTCATAACTAGATTACAGATTTCCTCTTTATGTTGATAGACTCCCAGACTGTCATTTAGGACCCACATAAAAGCACAATAAATTATGCACTGAGAAAATGTTAAGTGAGGAAAGGCAGTATTATTACAGTACAAATGAAAATAAAGTTTACATAAAGCCACAGCATCCTCTGTGAGCCAAGAGACTTGCGCTCACATATGGATACAGAGTTCTTGATTTAATATTCTGGATGTTGGGCAGATGTGGATTCAATCTGCTATTTTTAACTTTCCTGTAAACAGTACAAGCTTTATGTGCCAGCCTAAAAGACTGCATGCGCTACTGAAAAAAATCCTTATGTACCACCGAACATTGTAATTTCAAAATGGGCAACACTCATTAAAAAATGAGAAAAATCTATTTCAAGGCACTAAGTAATGATCAATAAAATCTAGAATTTCAGTAGAAGCTGGCCTTTCCAAAGCAAGTCACAACCATTATCTACTTAAACTATCCTATAAATACAGTATACATCATTACTTCCAGCATGTAGATAGGGAATATTAAGCATTAACACAGCTTGTTTGTTATCACAGCAGATCCACTCTAGATTTCCCTACTTTAACTAAGATTACAACTAAAAGTAAGATACCCAAAGCTAATCCTTATAGGAGGTCTCTGCAGTCAGAGGAATATTAGTTCTTCCAAATTGCGATTCATCAGACACAATGAATCACATGAAATTGTGATTTTACAACAAGCCTCTGAACATGGTCTCCAGCATGTATTAAATGTCATGTAGGATGGTTCACCTCAAAACATACACACATATAAAGTTGTCACAAGATTAATCCCAGCATGGATGGTGACAGTATCTCAGTTTAAATATTCGATGGTGTATTTTTTTCTCTTTTTAATAAATTCCAAGATAGATTAGCTTTTTCCTTGTAAATGTAACTCTGTAAGTATTGTTTTGAGGCTGATTTCTTGCAACATTCTATTTATCACAGAGCTGAACCAACAGCTGAAGTTTTTAGACTGCTGTTCAAATCAGCAGTCGATAAGTACTTTCATTGTCCAAAGTCCCAAACAGACTACATGAAATCTATGGCACTTCTTGATGGTGCATCCTTTTCTCCTTATTTTGGGGAAAGACCATAGTCAGATTTGTAGATGAACAATGATCAGCAAAGAAGAATAAAAACAAAACTTTTAAAAAAAAAAAAGGTTGCAGAAGCAGTGAGCACCTTTATTAAAGTGCAAGTTTTTCGACTAAGTAAATTTTCCCTTTTGAAGATTTCAGAATTCTGTGTATTGCACCTTCTGTAGAGAGGATGGGTGTCAAGCCATTAATACTAAGACAGACTGCTTTACCCCAGGTTCATGCATATTCACCCTAGGACCACTTTTCTGCATTGCCCCAGTGATCACAGCGTAGTGTATTATAGTTCACAGATCAGCATTCAGCAGTGAAAAAAACCCTAATGTTTGCCCTATTAGCCACTCTGAAAATTAGTTTACAACTTTAAACTGGCAGAAAAAGCCAATTGCAAATGATTGGAAGAATCACTTGACTAAACTAGCCTTCATTCAAAGATTAAGTTCTCATAATCACAGTGATGATATTAACTGTGACAGACTGTATGCAAAAAATCAGCATCACTGGGATGCTGCTTGGTAACTGAGTACATCTCACGATTATCTTATTACCAACCTCAAAGATACAAAACAAGACAGAACGTAGTTCCCTGCGTTATGCTGCTTCCAAAGAAAGGATGTTACTAGTCACATTCACTGAATTCTGCTGGAGGATACCCGGAGTCAGTGCTCTGACAGACTGCCGTGTAGTTATGGACCAAGCCAGAAAACTGGGTCTGTGCTTTTACAGCACAGTTCTTATTTGTGGCCAGGCCAGCCACAAAGCTGCCTCTGCACTGTCAGAACCATCTTTTTTACTGTGTTCTGGACTGCAGCATGACTATGGGACACCCAGGCTATCAGATGTCACATACTGTTGAAATTTACTGGTTTTCCCTTTGAACTAGAGTTTGGCTGCTGTTCACTAGCTGGAATTAAGTATTAGGCTTGCAAGACAAGACTAAATCAGCATATATTTCAAAGGAGTTGTTAAAAGTGTTCAGGGAGTGTGACAACAGGGAGTATTTTTATGAAGAGCAGCATATGCTCCAGAAGGAGGAAAGGATCTATTTGACACATTGCAGCATTCATTTTTCATGAATCCTTAAAGCTTTATCAGCTTTGATGAAACACAAGTCAAAGTTAAGGTTGAGCAACTACTACAGTCAGATCTGAGGCCCCACAGATTTACTAAACAGACAGGATAGAAGAGCAACTGCACCTCTTTCAGGGACTATAAGGTGGAAACTCAAATTTGAAGTCATATTGAAGGAAAAGGATCGACAGTACATTGCTAATCTGTACCTTGTGAATGTGTCATGGTGGGAGTACACAAGAAAGTTTAGATTTAAGATCCTAAATTCTGAATATCCATCTATAAAATTGTCCAAAATACCGAAAGTTAAGGAAACTAACTTGTTATTCTTCTCAGAAGTTGTATTATATCTTCTCAGAGGCAATCATTAGTGCAAAACAAGGAATCTGAAGAGGCATTAAAGGGTAAAAAAATAATAATTATTAAAAAAAAAAAAATTCAAGCATTCTTTTGTGCCTTGATTGCAAGCCAGACAGTCAAGGCAGTTTCTGGTTTTCCAAAAACAATATGAAGACTTACCTAGTTTTGTTCTGTAGTTATTATAATAAGCAAAAAGGTAAGTTTATCAACTCTGAAACTTAATTACCATGAAAACAAAAAAATCCATCTCAACCATTTTCAGACTTCCTTTCATTCTGATTCAGATACTTTCTCCCCCTGACAACAACCCATAATTTGTCAGTTATCTCAAGGACCATGAACAACAGTAGTAGCAACAGGCACAAAGTCTGGCTTTGAGCTTAGTAATCACGTCCTTTTCTCAAACTCCGTTTAAAAAGACTGAAGCAGGTCAAGCATCCGTTTACAAAGAAAATATCTGCAACAAATAACTCAGTTCCACAAAAGGCAGAGATGATGCTGATAAAAGCAGACAGTTACTCTGTTAAACAGGATTGTGTACACAGAATCTCTGCTAAGTAAGGAAGCCTAGTGCCAAGCAGTAACACCATTGTAAACATTAGCTTTTCTCCTGAAAATTTTTATTATTGACCAAGATTAGAGCAGCAGAGATGACTGGTCTAGCACTGTTGGAAAGAAACACACAGACATAATACAGCCTTGTACTGTTTTCATTTACCAATTCCCAACTCCAGTTTCATCTTGTCACTCTCAGAGCAAAGGCAAAAGGAAATCTCACCCCTCAACACACACACAAATAAGCAGAATTAAAAAAAAAATAAATTAAAAAAAAATCTTTTTTCTTTCTTCAACTGCTGCGAATGAAAGGCAGCAACGGGAGAGTTAATGCAGCTAGTCTCATCTGAGTGAAATTATTACGGTCAGATATTTTTCTGCATTAGACAAAACCTGCAGCCTTTCTGTGATTGCTAAGGCAAAGACACTTGATTCAATACAATTTCTTCTGGCTGAGCTAGCTACTAAATATTTGTAGCAAATTTAAAAGGGGGGAGGAGAGGGGAGAGCAATCAGGTGGCAAATAAATCACTATCCCAAGTGTAAACAAAGTAACTCCCCTGTTATTTTCCCCACAATGAGTTTCATGAATCTACAACTCTGTTTTTGACAGGCCTGGAGGCAATAGAATACCACAGTTTATGGAAAGCACTGCTGACACCAGTAGGAAACTGAAGAATTTTAGGGAAAGCTCATTATCATGCTGATTTACATAGGAGTTTGTTTGTTTGTTTCCCAGAACTAATGTGTTTTGGGCTTAGACTTCAAAAGCTTTAGATATTATATGAACAACATTTCTCAAATTGTTGAGAGGCCAACGACCATCAGTGGTTGAGCTACAGTTCTGTGCATGAAGGCATGTTTTCCTAAACGGGAGAAGAAAAACCATAAACAGCAGAGAGTCTAGACATTTCCTTCCATAAGGGGACACAAAATGAAACAAAAAAGATTATACTAAGTGCAGCAGGGTTAAAAAGCACTGCAAAATTTTTCTATTTAGAGCTACCCTTTGTTTCTTACTTTAAAGAGATACTGAAGAATTTTTAAACATAATTTAAGCATAAAAGCCGTATATACTACAGTAGACACAACTATATACACACAAGTTCACCTATGATAAACTAGAGTACTTCCCTTAATACTGGATTTAGCTATACCATCCCAGATCAGCAGAAAGCTGGGGACGTAGTCTTAACAGTGTCATTACTGTTTTGGATTTGTGCCTGTCATCAGAGCCCGCTTCAGTCAATGAAAGATCATGCTTACCAAGGCTGGGATCATGTATTTTCAATGTCATAAAAGCTGGGGTACATTTTTTAAAGTTGTGAATCCCATTTGGCTTTGAGCTCTAAGGCGTAACTGTTGTTGAACTACTGACTTAGACCAAAGTTTAAATGCTCAGAAGCTTTACCACAAAATATCTGAAAAGTTTCAGTTCTACCACCTTGAACACCACAGCAGAATCATTTACCTTGTCAGGCTGACTATTACAAAGGACAAAAAAAGCAAGCACAATTTATCATGACACAATGATCCAATACTTGTAAGTGTCAGAATTCATGTCCCAGCTTTGGGTCCCTCCTTGCAGACTACAGCGATGTAGCTTTTGGTCCTGGCATGCCTCTATAGCCACCCCAAACTCCCAGGAAAAGGTGAAGGTACTTGCAGCACTCCTGAGAGAAAGAAGACAGGCTAGATGAAATCATACTGTGGGACATGTTTGGCCCATCAGCTGCCAGCTGAATCACATTGACCTCAGCAGAGACCAGAGCTACGCTGTTTACAGCAAGCCTGTGCCAGGGAGCAGGATAAAGCAACAGCTGCACTCCGTCTCTTGGCTCAGCCTCAGGCACCCACATCGCTGTTCAACGGTAGCCTGGGGCTAAAGCAATTCACATCCGTGCTGAAGTGCAAGGCAAACAGAGCCCACCGTGTTCACAAATTTCACCTCCAATGGTGGTGGTGGCAAACCACGTTGAGGTCCTTCTAAGAAAGACCCTACACCTATCTTGACTGCCTAATTTCAGTCACATAACGGCACTGCAGTGTGAAAAGAGGCAGCTGCTAGGTGCGAGGCCAGGCAACCACCACTGGGGCTCCTCCTCCATGCGCGTTGAGGTAGCAGTATGCCCCGAGTATCAGTTGAACACAGGTTTGCAGCCAGCGTGGACAGCCAATGAGTTTGAACTTGAGGCCATCTTACAAGCAGAATACAGAGGAAGCCAAAAAGTCTGGAGCTCCCACCCGAGTTCTGCACCAACTCCTTACACATCAGAAGAGCTTTACCTCAAGCTTCTACATCTCCAAACCAGGAACATTAGTTACTTCTTAACTAGGGAGTAGTACATCAACATTTGTTAACATGCAAGGGTAATTTGAATGTATGATTACACTGATAAAAGCAGGGCATGACTGCAGAACATAAAATGGGCTACCGCATAGCTATCATAATTTGTCTATTTTATGGGAGGATGGAAATTAAAGCAATGTAATTAACCTACATAAGCAAATATTTCCTGGTGTGTTTTGTTGTTTTTTTTTTTTTTAAACTTAATTTTGTGACCTCAGGTCTTAGAGAAACAATTCTTAAACCTATGAATAATATGCTACACACAGCACAGGAAGACTGAACAAGCATGCAGTCGCTGCAAAGGAGATGGGTGCCTAGGAACCAGGCTCCCCCATAAGCAGCCTCATGTGCCCACCTGGTTGACTCAAGCCTGTCAGCTTCATGTACAGCTTCTTTTCAGGAGCTCTCCAATTTCACTGAGAGTCAAATTGAAATGCAACAAGGCAGAACCAGAGATCTGCTTGCCAACATCTCATGGTCAAATGGCACAGCAGATTCCTTCAGAGTGACTTAGGAACTATCTTGAAAAATATGTTTGTATATCAATCTTACACAAAAGAAAAAGAAAGTGACCTTTAGAATTTGCTGACTGGTATACATAGCCAGCACGGTTTTTTTCCTCCTATCAGAAATCAGAACATTTACTTATATGAAGAATTCCAGAAAACACTGCAGAAAAGTTTTGTTTCCCAAAAAACATTTAAGCAATATTTAAAAAGCAAAACAAACACACACCTTAACTGCACTGTTTTCAAGGGCTGTGTGACAATAATTGGTCTTCAGATCAAAGGCAGCTCAAGATAGATGCAGTCGTTCATTTCTTCATAATAAATCTAAATGTTCAAATTTTCTAAATCATTTGTAGTGGCCGTAACGGGCGTAAAAGCTTCTGTCTAACTAAGTCCATTTAGTGAGAAACAATAAGACTTTTAATCGTACAGTGAAAAATATTACTTGCAGAGTAAATTAAAACAAAACGGAAACACACAATTTGTATTATATTCAGGGAGAAGATTCCTTCTTAGCTGATTCAACACCTAGAAATCATCTGATGAGTTCCTGGCTACAAAACCCAGTGACACAGGGTTCACAGTCAGATTCCGGGAAGCCTTCTCAGATTTAATATTTAAGCTCAGGAGGAGAGAAAGACAAGCAGAGAAAATGGACAGTTGTAGGTTGGGTTGTTTTTTGGTTTTCTTACTGTTTTTTTTCATGCAAGTAAGTTTCATGCAGAGGAAAGAACAGGAAAAAAAAGAACTGCAGTCCGAATTTTTTTTTCCTTTATCCAAAAGTCATGGCACAGAAATGAGTCACTTCAAATAGACAGTGCATGCACATGTACATAATCTCACCGTGGAACAATGAAAGAAGTCCAAATTTGCATGGTTAGCACCAGACTTTTAGAGATGCAAACAACTTCATTCAAAGCTTCATTAAAAGGTAGGACTCATACTGGGTTTGGCTTGTCAGCGTTTCTTTCTATATGACCCATCACAACTAAAAAAAGATGTTAGTTCCAAAAGGAGAAGTAATAAAACAGAATCTCACTCCATCAGAGAATCAAGGTGTATTTCTTCTTTTTGTTTTTAACATCTTCAACATTTTCTGAATACAGCTCTGATCTTGCTTTTGGCCCATGGCAATATACCAAAGGAAAGTTAATGAATTCCACCTAACCTATTTATGGTTATTTATTTGCATGTTTCTAAGCTTGTTCAACTGACATTGAAGGAGCTATTTCATAGAATACATGCAAGTTGAACCAAAGTGAAGCCTTTCAGGTTACACACAGAAAAAGCAACAGGATTGATACAAAGCCATTTTCACAGGTGACAGGTAGAAAATAATGTTCTCCACTGTTGAGCGAAAGCATGCAAATCTCTGAATACAAATAAGCATTTCTGCAAGAAGACTTAATGTTGGAAATTGACCCCAAATAGTATCATTAAAGCAAAAGACACCTCTTGAATACAACACGTCACAGCACCTGAGATGTATCACAACATAGTAACATATAGACTTGATGGACTGCATCAGGCTTGTTACTGTCACTTAAAACTCACCTCATGCACTTGGATATGAAAGGATTACAATACTGGTATATTACAGGGTCTTGTTATCAGAATATTTAGTTCGATGGCACAATGCAGAGCTTTGCTGGAGACACCTGTAGTCACTCTAGATGTGCAGTACCGTGCAAAGATAAAAGATCAGGTCCCGATAGCTCTGCTGTTGTATTAAAGCAGCACAATATCCAACCTAGTCAGCCCTAGCCTCTCAGCCACCAGCTTCTGGTTCTGAAGGTGGTTGGTTTGCTTCTTTTCACTTTTTTGTATCCTGTGGTATATACACCCCCTGAGAAGTGTACACCCTATGATGGGGAGACTACATCAGTAGACATGGGAAGGGCTACAGATGTCGTCTCTCTGGACCTCTGTAAGGCCTTTGACACGATCCTCCACAACACCCTTCTCTCTAAACTGGAGAGGTATGGATTTGATGGGTGGACTGTCCGGTGGGTGAGGAATTGGTTAGATGGTCGCATCCAGAGGGTAGTGGTCAACAGCTCAATGTCCAGATGGAGACTGGTGACGAGTGGCGTCCCGCAGGGGTCTGTATTGGGACCGGTACTGTTCAATATCTTCATCAATGACATAGACAGTGGGATCGAGTGAACCCTCAGCAAGTTTGCAGATGACACCAAGCTGAGTGGTGCAGTTGACACGCCAGAGGGATGGGATGCCATCCAGAGGGTCCTGGACAAGCTCGAGAAGTGGGCCCCTGTGAAC
>NW_008824940.1:2610525-2616567 GCF_000699105.1 Pygoscelis adeliae
AAAATGATCAGGGGGATGGAACACCTCTCCTCTGAAGAAAGGCTGAGAGAGTTGGGGTTGTTCAGCCTGGAGAAGAGAAGGCTTCGGGGAGACCTTCTTGCAGCCTATATCAGTACTTAAAACGGGCTTTTAAAAAAGATGGCAGCAGGCTTTTTAGCAGGGCCTGTTGCGACAGGACAAGGGGGAATGGCTTTAAACTAAAGGGGGGTAGATTTAGACTAGATAGAAGGAAGATGTTTTTTACGCTGAGGGTGGTGAAACACTGGCACAGGTTGCCCAGAGAGGTGGTGGATGCCCCATCCCTGGAAACGTTCAAGGTCAGGTTGGACGGGGCTCTGAGCAACCTGATCTAGTTGAAGATGTCCCTGCCCATGGCAGGGGGGTTGGACTAGATGACCTTTAGAGGTCCTTTCCAACCCAAACTGTTCTATGATTCTGTGATTTAAAGCAAATACACCCCTAGCCATTGAACCAGTTGCAGGGGAAGAGAAAGGAAAGAAAAAATATGAAGTATTCCTCAGAAAAACAGCAAACCCTGCCTGCTGAGGTAAGCATCAGAGAGCTAACCCTTAACCCCTTCCCCATTGTTCACTGTCACACCAGGAGCAAAGATAAATTGCAGCAGGAAAGTTTGTCAAAATTTATTTAAGAAGTTACTGCCCTCAGCTGTCATTTTCAGCTTCCTTTCAGAGATTACAACCCCTGCAGCAGAGTCAGCAAGACAAGCATGTGCTTCCAGCTCAGCTACATTAGTTACCATGCCGTGTATTAGCTTAAACTAGTGACAAATGTTTACTGTACCCTGACATACTAGCCTTTAGGCTGAAGAAGTCAAAGCGTCCCTGCCAATTCTGAAGTGGGGACACTGGCGTTCAGAGGGCTTCAGGACAGGCAGCTGGGTACAGGAAACGATGATTTCTTCAGTGGCTGCCAGAGCCTGAAAACTACGATCCAGAACATATATTTCCTCCTTCCCCCTTTCATGGTGTAACGTGAAGAAAAAGAATTGCAGGGACAAGAAATTAGGGTTTTGTTAAGAGTGGTTCAACTACAGTACAGAAGTAAGGAGGACCCATGCTTCAGTCTCTGTCTGGGCCCCCTCCCAAGTCTAACACTGGCTCTGAGTGAAGATGGGGCTGCAGAGACAGATATCAGACAATGCATTTGGGGGCTGCATTATCATGCAGGATGTTGGTTAGAGAAGTTCATATGTAGCAAAACAACAGAAACAGACTTCAAAATATTCCACTACACTCACAAATGATCTGACATAGTTTCCTGGATTGTCAGAGGAATACTCATTTTTCTCAGGCAAACTTTTAGCTTTGTTCCTCAATACTCCAACCTCTCTCTAGGTGTCTTCCTTTCAGTTGACTTTCATCCTGCTGACTTCAGTGACTGCAGTCATCTCTAAATGCTGTGGTCAAATGGTCGAAGAAATATTCCAAGCCTCAAAACAGACTGCTGTACATCCCTCATGAGGTAAAAGGATAATCAGCTACAGAAACAGGATTGCACAGAACCAAAATGGAAACATCCAAAACTCATACAAGCGTAGAGGCCACTCCTTCACTTAATACTGTAGCACTTCAGGCAATAAGTTTCAGGTAGACAAGTGAAAGCTACATCTCTTTCTATATAGCATCACCCTTCCATAGGTACAGGTCAGACATTTAACTTTGACATCATGTTTGCTTTCTTAGTACATCCAGAACAGAAAGATCCTTTGCAGCTATAGTAAGAGCACAAAGAGGCTGAATCACTCTATCTGCAACATCACTAACCAAGCCACGCCCACCTTTTCACCATGTCCCTTAAGCTGTTTATGAATACCTGTAATTTGATTTTCTACATGGGATAATTCTGAAGAATTTTAAAAACCTTCAGTTAGCTCCTAGACTCACTGTTCCTGTGTAAAATTGCTTTTATTTTGTGCAAAAAAGCTTCACGCTAATGCCTGGTATCTGTGGCTTTCAGTCTATAAGTGTTGCCTCTCTCTTTCCTCCCAGAGATACAGTCAATGATGCAAGCACCCTTGTTTCTCTGTTAGGTAGATATCATCACCCACTTCTGCGTAACATAAATTACTTTGTTGACAGCTTGTTTCTAGCACAGACCAAGGAAAGAGACCTCATCTTTCTGTTATCAAGCCCTTATTTCAGAATTTGCTGTAAATTTGCTCTCGCAAGTGCTGTGGTTCCCCTTTAGCAAAGCATCTTGGAAAGCTTAGTGATTTCTTAAGATCAGGGTCATTCTGCATTACCTGCTGGTCTGCAATAACTAACTGAAGGTATAAGTCACACTTCCATTCATGGTAAGATTTCAAATGATGGGAAGTCAATAATGAGCACACTCAAGGAGAGAAGAGACATCATACTCTTATTATGGAATATAGGTGGTTTTACAGCACTCTTCTCAGTGGTTTACTGAAAAATCATCTACTAGAAAATCTGCCTGCAGACAGGAAAAAGAGTTGATCTTTTTCTTTGTACTCTGTCCTTAAAGTTTGCTAGTTTTGTCATCAAAGGTACCAATTCCAAGAATCATTATATTATAGATTCATAGTAAGAAAGATAGATAAGCTTACTTGGGGGGGAGGGGTGTCTTATGACTTTAAGTAAATGGCTACAATTTCAGGGAGAGTGGGGGAAAAGGGATAACAGCTAGCATTTTTATCAAAGACCCCATCGTTACTATTCACAGTAAGATGGACCTCACTGCTCGGTCTTTAAGCATTACTTACTGGTTAAGGTTCCAACTAGTAAACCAAGAGATGGCTATGGGCAAGCATCTTTTAGAGAACTCCCACTCTCAGAGCAAGAGGAACTGCTTCTCAAGGTTCTGCCCATGGTGTACAGAAGGTAAATATACATTATAATAGATATCTTCAGTATGGGAAGCATCTGCTCGATAACTTACACAGGCAGTAATAAAACTTCTTTAGATTTTTTTTTTTTTAAAGTAAACACACAGTAATTTCCTAACACAGAAAGTTCATCATAGGATTGCTCACAATAAAACTCATTCTTAATGTTGTTCTTCATTAAAAACTGAATAGATGCCAACAGTCCCGACCCAACACATGTTCTGGAAAAAAGAATATGGCAACAATGAACTGTATCTATAAAATATAGAAATTAAAAAGGACTGATTTTTCAAAGATTAAAGAAAATGCAAGGTAGCAGATTAAGAATATCGCGTGTAAATGAACAATTATCAGATTCAGCATTTTTGGATAATAGCTTGATATGTATTCAAAAACAACACAGAGCAGGAAAACAAGAAGGGCATAACAAAAGTTCTCAGGAAACAATGACAGATCACTGTATATAAAATGAGAACTGAAAAAAAATAAAGGCAGCACTTCAAAATCCATAGTAATGAAAATCCGATATGAAATGTGGGTCCACTGCTAGCTGATACCAGAAAGATAAAAGAAAAAAAAAAGAAAAAAAAAGGAAAGCAAAACAATAAAGTGAGAAGTGTAATGGATACTTTTTGTTCCTTTGCAGAATGAAGCAAGAAGATGCAATTACTCCATGTGACACTGTTAAAGGAACCAAAAATTTCTCCATCTTTAGCATGTAGTAGGAGGAAACGAAGCAGCAAGTACTAAGATAAAGACACTTCATCTCAATATGCCAGCATAATTTTAGAAGTTTAAAGGTTCTGTCTGAGGATTTCTCTGAACATAAATTTTAGACATACCACAGGAATTGGGAAAACTCCAAAGGATGGGGCAAATGTCAGTACAGCCCGACTATTTTAAAAAAAGATAAAAGGGAACTACAGAGATGTTCAGCTAAAAAAGAGAGAGTAACTGCAGCAATGCAAGAACAAAAAAGCTATTAAAAATGTTGATGCTAGAAGAGCTACTTGTTAAAATATTAAAACAACAGAAGAGCAAAATAAATACTCTATTAAAATGATTGTTTATACTTAACAGCTTTTTTTTTTAATTAAGGATGCTTGCATTTTCCGGGTAACATTGCAGTTAATGGCAGTTAATTTGGGACCCCTGGCAATGAGTTAATGCTAAAATACTACCAACACATTCAACATGGTTTTCAAAAAAGTATATACAGAGAAATAAATCTCTCTGCTTTTTGACAGCTTGCAGGTCTAGTTGATAAAGGTGACTCATGCTAATACACTTGAGTTTCTCTTCATACAGGTAATTTATAATTAAAGGATGCTTTGACCAAAAAGTTTGCCAAATAAAGGCATACATTACATACATACAGATTAAAAAGTTGTCCCCCTGGCTGATCTCAAAATGTTGCTACCGGAAAGAAGTCCACACAAAGACTATTTTGGACAGTCTCCTTTGGAACAATTCCTGGTTCAGGACTATTCAACTAGTTTTTAATGGACACTAAAAATGATATAAAGTATTTGCTGACTAAACCTGGACATAAGAGTGTTGCAGGAGTATCCAGTAACAAGGCACTTTACAAAGTGATAGTAATCACTGATAAAATGATCTTGGTCCTATAAGATGACTTGAATGCAAAAGTCTGCGAAGGTAGGCCACATCCCCAGACAAGAGACACCCACTTCAGAATGCAGCAACTTAAGAAAACATTTTAAATAACTGTCTCAAGCTCTCAGTACAAGGCAGAGCAGGTGTGTGCATAATACATTAATAGGACTATTGGTAGAAACAGAGAAATAATTTTGCATTGATGAGACCATCAGTACACTACTATGTGTACCTTCAGAAGGGCTACAAAAATACTGGAGATACACAAAGAAATTGCTAGTTTATGGTTGTGTACTAAGACACACAAAGAATCTATTTATGATTCTTGTGAATCCTGTTCATAACTTGTGAACCTTGCTAGCAGAGACATAACAAAATCCCCTGACTGGGAAGTTAAAAAACAACAACAATAACAAAGGATGTGAGGTTCCTCAGTATTTGGCATACTTATCAGGATGAAATGGACTTATCATCATATGAGAATTTAAAGTAAGACTGAAGTTTTAAGAAGTATTCTTTAACACATCTCATGAGCAAAACAAAGTTGTTCTTGTGAAAGATGTTAAGTCAACATGGACTTAACAGTACTCCCCCTCTTTGGAGTCTGTGAATCACCCAGTTTCCTAATGCCTCTTATAAGGAGATGAGAAAAATTATGTCTGTGTGTCTGCAACATGTCCACATACTCACCTTGATGAGTTTTAATAATACCTGTTGACTCAAGGGCTTCCTCTGCTTGCTCAAAAAGCTCACAATTCTCTGCCACACTGCCCAACCAGCCAGATGTTTTCTGAGTGGAGAAGGGACAGCAGCTTTCTTTTGAACCATCAGACACCAGTCACCAGCTGGAGCCTGGACAGGGTGGGCAATACTCACAAGTCTTCTTCCTCAGGACACGCTTCTACACTCCCTTGTTCAGAGCAATGCTGGATTGCTCTGTTCCTGTCCGCATGCAAGCCAATTTCACTGTCCAGGTCTGGAGTTAGAGTGGTGAACATGAAGCATCTGGCCAAGCCAGATCAGAGGCTTCTGGCTGGCCTGTCTTCATGCTACGTCTCGCTCTAAGCTCCCCACCAGGCTGGAAGAGGGTTCTTAGCAAAACACACTAGCACGAGTTTTGCTACTCCTTAGGGCTCGGTTGGGTACCATAGAATCCACAGTCCTGCTGGGGCAACACATCGTGGTGACTGAAAGAGCTCGTGTAAGGGCCTGAATTTTTTCTCACACCTCCTCCTCATCCTTGTGCAGGACACTCCTGAAGACTGGGCTCTTGCTCCCTTCACCCAAGGTTCCCCTTGCAGCTATTTTCCTGTCTCCGCACCTCTGCTCGAGACCCCCCTCACAGTCTCACATTTGCCCCGTTCCCCCTCTTCTCTGGCCTCTCTGACGCCACCTTTACCGAGCCTTCCCCAGGTCGGCCGGCCGTGACCCCACACAACCCAGGAAGGTCGCACCGGGCACGGGCAAGCCTGAGCCCGCCGCCCCGCCTCAGCCCAGCCTGCTCACCCGCGTCGTAGAAGGCGTCCAGCACCGCTGTCTCCCCGAAGTCCAGCTCCCCG
>NW_008824940.1:2617824-2634462 GCF_000699105.1 Pygoscelis adeliae
CCGTGAGGAGCCGGCTCAGCCCCGGCTGGGCTTCCCGCCGCCGCCCCGAAAGGGCTGCCTCCTCCCGAGCCGCGCGAGCAGGGGCGCTCCTCACAGCCCGGGGGTCTGTCCGCTGTTGGCATCTTGGATCCGCCCTGTTTCTTAAGGAGCAGAGGCAACTGCTACTGCTTTTTCTTCCCTCGACTCGCTCTGTCGTAGCTTTTCCCCCAGTGGTTCTTCTTTCTGTTACTGTTTAAATGACTTTGACCACAGACAAACCATATCAGAAGTTTGGATAATAGTTCATCCTTTAATTCCTTCTCTTTTCCTTAAAATCTCCCACGATCATGGTAAAATCAGCTCCTAGAAACTCCGTGGCAGCTTCTGGCTTCTTTATATGAACAAAATTAATTTTGAGCATTCCATTTACTAACACATTTTTCTTATTAGCTAAACTGACAATGGCAGCCTCTGCTTTGGCACTGCTGTTGGGCGAGTTGTTGATTTATGCAGCATGAGAAAGTGAAAGGCAGGCTGCACGTGGACAACTTTGTATCTCAGTCTTGTACTGCAGCTGTCAAAAGGGCAGCGGTACACCCTACGAAGACCATGGCCTACCAGCCATTGAAAGAACAGAGGAAAACTGCAGCCCTCAAGCAAGTTTGTATTTGAAGTAGTAAACGTGCCTGGAAAGCTTTTTCATCTCATTTTTCACTCACTGTGGCAGAAGAGGTTTTAAACAGACAGCATCTTCACCTTCTGCTGCAGCGGGGCTCCTTACGGCTATCAGAGGTTAATATTCTTACCATGTGCTGTAATAGAACAAGGGCAACAACCGAAGACTTACAGCACAGTATTTTCCTCTGTAGGTGTCTGGCACCATGGTTTGGTGACCGTAATAGGAACTGCAGTAGACATTCTTTCTGAGAAACGCTCCAACGTGAGGACAGCATAGCACTGTGCAATGTTCATGTTTGCTTAGTGGCTTGTGAAAATTTTAGAAAGAATGTGGAGAAATAATTGAAGAGGCAAACCTGTTTCTCATTTTGGAGAGTTTGGGGCAAATAAACGGTTGGATTCGGTCCACAGGTTGGGGTGTGTGTGCTTTTTTGACAAAAGCACAGGTACATGAGACTTTTTGGAGAAATATACCACGGCCACCAGAGATCCCCCTCATTCCTGGCAGCTTTCCTCTTTAGGCAAGAGCAAGCCTTTTTATATGACAACACTCACTGTATTAGGCTTGATCCAGTAATGCACCAATTAGCTGATATAACAGGAGAAAAATCTACATCTGCATTTAGAAGATACTCAGTGTGCACACTGAAGCCTTTGACCAACAAAAAGCACTAGCGCATACGTTATTGATCCTCCCCAATACAAATCCTACTTTCTATTTTTTGCATTATAAGAAAGTTTGGGTTCAACAGCTGGTATTAAAACTTGAAACGAAAAATACAGTACTGGCAAAGTTAAGGGATTATTTGCACAGGAAAGCATTTATCTTACTCAAGAATATTCTTAGGCTTTCAGCAACTAACATACAAAACCAAGTTGCAATTTAATGGGTTCAGAACAACTGATGCATGGTGTGGTGGTTTCTGTAATCTTGAAAATTGTTGAAGTGTTAATTCAGAACAAATACATAGGCTGGAATTGCTTAGCAGGATGCCACTGAGATGCAATAAATAAGCCTTTTCTGCCTTCTAGAGATTATCAAAGTCTAGTTTGTTGTAGATCCAAGACGTGACTTTGGGTTTTGTTTTGCAGTTTTTAACATTTGGTGCCGTTTGCTTGCTGAGAAGTCTGTCTCTTGGTCTTGAAACAGAGTGACAGTCTCTCTTAGTAGATACTTTATGTGAATATAATTAAGAAAAGGATATTTTCCCCTTTTCTTAATTATATCCACTTGCCTTCCAAACAGTATCCTCACTATTCCTTGGGCATTTTCCCTAACAAGCTGCCACGTTCTGAATATCCATTTTCAGTAGTTTAACCTGGTGCAATTTGTTCAGAGTTCCCAGGCTTTTTTTTCTTTTTTTTTTTTAAATCTAGAAACAAGGAGTATTTTTAAAGGAAGAAGGTTTATTTTATATACTACAATTGAGTCTTCATAAACTGTGGTTCAGTGCTGGTATGCCAGACATTTCCACTGAGCAACAGTATCTTCAGATCTTGCAAGTCACCTGTGTGAGAATAAATGGGAGATTCAGGGTTTGGGATATTTGAACTGTTTCTGTGCAAACCAAAAAATGTTAAATCTAGAAGAAAAAAGGTAAGTCAGTCATGCAACACTTTTTCCTCTCCCGGAAACGTGGTCCAGTAACGAGGCTATAAAAAGAGCCACTCTGCCCCCAGAGTTGCCTATTCAAAGGTCCAGGCCAGAAGTGAACATTCAGCTTTCATAGGCCTTTCCAAGACCTTTTGCCCTTGTGCAGAACCCAGCCTAACAAAACCGAGCGTGAGCCCGAGAAGTCAACATTTGCTCTTACACAGTAACGTAAAGACGATGCCACGATTTTCTCAGGCAGCGCTTTGCACCTATCAAATCCACTTAGTGCCGAATAGTAATTGCCACTTAGACACCAGGAGCAATATGTTCGCTGCAATTCACAAAGACAGCGAGTGCTCCAAAGAAAATAGGTGTCCTTGAAACAACCTTTTTTTTTTTTTCCCCTCCATTTTGCAAATCCCCGAGCAGCAGTTGTTTCTCTAGACATAACTGGGCTAATGGTGAGCGAGTCCTTCCTTTTTTTGTCAGGGCTACAAACTTACAGTTCAAACTGTAAAGCTGAGCTGTGAATTCATGTAAAGTTTGACTCCACAGGCAGACGTGCCACCTTTTCTCCTGATGCATCTATGGCTACAGCATACCTTAGCTTCCCTGTTTTTTAAAGGAAACACAGGCTAGAACTGGTGGCGTAAATGTCGGGTTGCAATTGCATCACACTCCAACATTTTCAGCTATAGAGAGGGCTCCTCCCATTTTACCCAGGGTCCGGGAAAGCCAAGATCTCTTGGTTCAGGTAAGTACCAAGTAAACCAGAAGACACCCAGGTCCGTGGGGAACCTGCAGATCTGAGCTGTTCTTCCAAAGTGCAAATCCACCCACCCGTGCCCTGGCAGTATTTCCTGAAGACTCCCTGCCAGCGCAGTCTCCCGGCCATCCATCACACCTGGTGCGGAGGTGCCCAGGAGTCTGTCCACGGGCGCTTGGCACTGACCAGCCTCACACACAGGCACATCCTTAGCCACGACCACATCTCCCTCCTGCCCTTGCGTCCCAGGCGGAGAGCCCGCAGCTGGGGCCAGGTGGCAGCGTCCTGTACAGACTCCCCCAAGAAGCACTGTCAGGGTATCAGCCGCCTCACACGGACACGCATCCAGAAAGCCTGAACTCTGTAACCTAGATGTGAGATTTTTTTCTGTTTTGCAAAGATCAGGCATTAGGGAAAATATTTTTATGTCCAAATTCTTTCCTGGCAAGCCACTGTACCAATCGTCCCCAAGACAATGCAATTTGTGGTGTTTAAACTATTCCGAGCAAACATGTTGTTAAAGGACTTTTTGGTATTACTGTTGCTAGTGTGCTACCCCACTTATTTTCATTCACAGTGAGCAGGTCTCCAGGTAGCCATACAGATACTGCTGCAATGTGGATGAGGAGGAAAACAGTTAAGTTCTTTACTGAACAGGAAGATAAGATTTATTTTTTTTCAGGGCATGGATCCAGACAAAAGGTATTTTCTTTTTCAAGGTCATTATGTGGAAGCTTTACTAGAGTTTAAATAAAATGCTGTGAATTCTCCCTAAGAAGTCTAATAAACTGCTTGGTTTTGTTCAAAAGTCAGATTCAAAATACTAACTCTGTACAATGGAAGCTAAGCAACATGGGTAATTCTTGAAGAAAGGCTTCGTGAAGAGGCCTAAAAATGCTACAAGCTTTAAAAGTTGACTTGCAGCAAAGCACACCTGTTTTGCACGAGGAAACTTGGGTGCCTCAGAGTGGTGTGAAGTCAAAACACCTTGGCCACCAAATCAATGCTGGGACTGGGTTCAGAGATCTCAGGGATTCCTCTTGCTTTTGTTTCACTGGAGAGCGTGAGGCCTCACAAGCTCATTTGACCTACTGACGAAGAATGAAGGCAAAGCAAATGACTGCTGGGTCAAAGAATATAATCCCTAGCACAGCTTTCTATTCAGATCCGCTGTTTTGCACGGGGAAGCATGTTGCACACAGCATCTGCTCGTCACCGCCCCTTGCAAATGAAGGGCAGAGTGACATCTTGTATGAAACACAAGGTTAGTCAAAGGGTGACCTTCCTCTTCCCTTCCTCTCCGCCTGCCTTGGAGAATGAAAATTTTATACACATGCTCTGTCTGCTCACAAGTACACAGGGCAAAATGGAATCAATTTCAAAATTGGCTTTGATTCCAAATTCCTCATCTCCTTGAGTTTTCCAGCACATCCGGCACTCTAATCAAAAGTTCCTGCCTTTGGATTTTGGGTAGCTATAGGGCAAGTCTTTGGGAGCATGAATGGTTAAGGAGCGCAGGCTAGCAGTGAAGAAATTATGCAGGTCTTCTCAATAGCTTCCGCAAAGCCAGAGTTTCACTTACAGATGACTGTGTGCATTTGTAATAAATAAACCCCGAAACAAACCAACAACCCACCAGTAAATACAGTAGCAAAAAGAAGGATAAAAAACCCCGCAGCCTTTCCTGAATCTCTATCGATGCAGAGAGCTCACCCTTTCTATGTGGCTGATAGAGAGAAATAATGTAAATAACGCCAACTATCAGACAGCTAGATGGGGTCAGTTACGCAAGACTCAGGCACGTGCATTTATAAAGTCGGTTAAAACCTTTGGTCTGATTTAAGTACCTGTGGCTCTCCGGCCTTCCTCACTCAGTCCAGGAATTAAGGAGCAAACAGCCAGCTTAGAGCCAGAAGTTAACTCAAGTTCTCCAAAATATAATCTTTAATCAATTAGTCAAAGAGAAAATCACTTATCTCCAGTTTTCAACACATTTCAAATAACTTCTGGTTTATACTTCAGATGGGAGAAAACCAAACCGGGCCCCCATCCAGAAAGACCTCCCTTAGACCCTGAAATTTCTGAACCCCCACTAAGATGACTAATGCTAGAGAAAACCTCAGGAAAACCTGGGGAAAGAGAAAACTTTCAACTTAGGAGGATGGAGTCCTCAGCTGACTGCCTATATCATTCTGATTTTTAGTATTCGAGTACTAGATATTAATACCTTAACAATAACAGCCCTAGATTTCTTGACTCATCCAGCATCTTGACATGATGAATATTTTCTCTTTTGCAGTCCTAAACCCAACAGTTTGCTCCTCGTGTTAGGTCTCTCTCCAATGCAGCAGGTCCTGGGGGTGAGAAATACACATTTCCTTGAGGAACAAGAAGCAACTTCAAGAGGTCTGGTTTAAAATGTTTGCACGGGCAGAAGATTAAATATTCTTACTGGGCCTGATTAATTTTCCTGTTTTCAGCTTGATCAAAGTATCTTTGACTTCTTTACATGTCGTGGCTCAGTGCTTTCATTGCAGTTGTTCTTATGTACCGTTTTAAGACAAGACAAGGTTCTTGCTTTTAGCCTTTCTCAAGTTATTTCTCACTGAGGAAATATTCATGATAAAGGCCACCTGCGTATTCACTTTTATTCCAGTTAAACTGGCTTGTTCTGTCTACTGATTAACGAAAGCGCAGCAAAATTGTGACTGTGGCAGGGAACACAACATGGTTATGCACACATACTGTACAACCAATGGAAAGGACTAGAATACGTGGTTCATTTTTGTTCACATTTAGGTGATTTTTATATTGCTGTAGGTGCCAGATACGTGAGGATACACGTGGCTTAGAAGCTTAGCAAAAGCAAAGCTGTCAATGCTGCTCAAAAGCATTTTAAACATCTGTAATCACAATGGTTTTGGTATTACCAGTTGGGACTGTGAAAAGTAAAGGAATCCTGAAGAGGCAAGAATTGCTTTGAAGTGACAAATAAAAACTCCTCGTCTGTTATATCGATACTCGCTTTTATAATAGGTACTAATGAAAACATAATATATTTAAGCAAATATGGGAATTTAGTACAACGTCAGTAAGAATCCTTAAATTGCACCCACATTTTCTTCTTGTTAAGGCAGTAAAGAAATTGCAATATCTATTGAATACAGGCTTGATAGATGAAGAAAGAAGTCTACCAATGTCCAAAATAGGGGCTTTTTTTAAAAAAAAAAAAAAAAAATCAATAAGTAATTCACATTCATGAACTAGCAGTGTGAAAAGTCGTGGGAGAAGCAGGCAATAGTTGGTAGGAGCGCAGCTAAGGCACCTAGTGAGACAGAAAACAACATTAGCCTTTCTCAAAACCTCTGGCAACTATTTTCTCTGCTTGCACGATGCCCTTGTTTTGTAAGCGTGAGCTTATTAGCAACTGGGTCTGATTTTAATATTTGGGTTTGGTTAGGTGCAGTTGTCAGTACTTTTACTGATAGGATCTGAATGTGCATAATACTTACCGTGCACCAGTCTACAGCTGGTCCTGAAGCTCTCCTGGTTGCACAGTGAGACAAGGTGCGATGCCAGACACTTCATCTTCTCTGCTTTGTCAACTGGTATTACATTTATTCTTTGCTAGAGCAGTGTCACATGCTCGAGGCTATTAAAGCCACTGCTAAATAACACGTCACTCTTGTACAGTTAGAAAATTTTACGGCCAGATACGTTGTCACTCAAATGCAGTCCCTATTCCTATCTGCCAGCGTGATAGGAATCGTTCCAGAGAAGTTTTGTGATGCTATAAGCGAGACCTTCAGCCCATCATTGTGTCAAATCACATTTCTGTCAAAGTCCTGAAGAGTTTCTTCCTGCACTTCGCAGTGAAAAGCAAGTTAAATAATAAGTCACTTCCTGTTCAAATCCAAGACACCTAGAAAGCACAGAGCATTCCTGACCTTTTCATAGGAATCAATACATGCTTTGCTAATAGCCTTGTAAGAGAAACATCTACCTCTTCTTTTGATTTGGGAAATTCCAAAAAACAGCTATTTGAAGAAAAGAGTTGAGCTGATGATTAGCGGTAAGATTTCCAGAAGCAGTAGTAAAAGATAATCCTTTCTGTTACCCGACAACCTTGTTTTCTCTGGAAGTTTAAATCCAGTTGGAAAACTGTGAACAATTTCAGTATTGCTCCGGAGTGTTCTTAGCTATTCACACAGCAACAAAGAAGTAAAATATAAGGTTATTACTTTGGCGCACACATGCATGTAGGACAAACGTCAGATACTTTCTTACATCCCCAAATGAGAAGATCAACGAGCTGCAGATTTCCATATGGCATGCACACACCACTGCAGCACGAAACCAACTTGTGGAGCATCCATCCCATTTGCTTTCTGTTTAACAGAGGCACAGCAACATCTCAGTCCAGCCTGCAAAGAGACACCAGGCAGAGCCTGCAGAAGGCAGCTAGCTTACCTGAGCCGCAGCATCAGCACCTTCACATGGGCAGAGGTGGTGGGCTGCATCCTTAGGTGGGCATCTCCCCTCCTGTGTGTCACAGGGGTGCTAGGACATACATGCCTAGAGCGGGAAGGTGTCAGATTCAAGACAAGAGGAGGTTTAGAGTCTGAGGTTGCTGCCATTTATAATCATGCAGGAGAAGGCTGAGGAAGCATGAGGCGTGAGTCAGGGGACCTGGAGGGTGGGTGAGTGAAAATGTGAGTGGGAGAACTCAGGCTTACCCCAGACTTGCACCCAGCTGGAGAGAGAGGTGCTGCTCCAGCTAGTGCATTGGTGACAGCTACCTGCTGCACTGGTGACATTTGAGAGCTCTGAATCGGCACTTGGACTGAATCAGCCTCATTGACTTTAACATACCTCAGCTAGCCCAAGCCCAATGTTGAAGCTCGTAGCCATTGCAGTAACGTGGCATCCTTGTGTTAGAGCTCCCCAAGCACAGGTTACTGACCTGCATTTCTGAGGTAAACAGGTGCTTCAGGTCAGAGCATCAGAAATTTTCTCTTCCCCTGAGATCAGTGACACACACCAGGCACGACTATGTAATCACAGCGCAAACATCCTGAACCTCCGGTGAGAGACTTGTCATCCATTAATGAACTAGCTGTCTCCAGCCAACACCGCTTTTGCTAGGGTCTCAAAATTTATGTCCTGCTTCCCCCTGTCTTGTGCTTTCATTTGCTAAACGGCTGCATCTGTGCTTCCAGCGGGGCTCAGTAAATTTGGCTCTTTGAATCCAGAGTAGCCAAATTATCTAGCAGCAGCAATTTCCATGCAGGTGCACCTACTTTTCTACGTGTCCTTCCGTAGCTCTTGTTCTGCTTTTTGGTGCTTTGTGCTAGGAGAAAGAGCACGGTGCACAGATTGTGTGAACTGTGCTTTCTCCTGCACTTGATGTGCCCTTCACAACGAAAACCATCCCCAGGAGGGGGTAACCCAGGTGACGGGTCATCCTGTAGCAGGGACAGCTGCCCAGTTTAATTTTCACTACCTCTAAGAGCAGCCCCAAAAGTGCTCTCACAAAATCCCAACCTCTTTGCTGCTGTTATCCAAGGAGGTGAAGATGCTGTTATCCAAGGAGGCCTGATGGGTCCCTTTGAGGAAGCACGTTTGCTGTTCACTAGCTGGGAGGAAGCACGCAGGGAAGAGCTCGTCGTACTGAGGAAACTGATCTCCCACAGCAAATGAAAACGCCAGGTCTGGGTGCAGTGAAGTGAAGGGGTTTTACCAGAGGAAGTTTTGAAAACAGATACTTCTTTAACATTCTGATATTCAAAATTGCTTGTGAAACCTGGTCATTCTTATCTAATTTGCTTTGTTGTTCTAATTTTCAAGTTTTCTCCTCCAAGAGAAACAACCTATTACAACTTTTAAGGTCATACTGATAAAAGGCAATTATGTTTTCTTGTGACTATCATCATCTACATTCTCCAGTTGCTTTTCCTACATAAACAAAGGAAGAAAAGAGAGTTTGAAACCTACTTATCTGAGGGGCTGAGAGAGAGATTGCTAGGCCCTGCCTCCCTACTGTAACCTTTACACTGTGTCAGAACAATTATTCTCATGGTTCTAGAGATTTGTCTAGAATTATAGTTAATTAACTTGCTAAAATACACTAAGAGAGCACTCCAGTTTGTAGGGTAACAATTTCAACAAAATTAATTTACATCTGAAATTTTTCATCCTACAGTACTAACACATTTAAAAATATGATTAAATTTCTAATACTTAAAAAAAAAATGCACAGGAGCATTAAGCCATTTTGTTAGTTTAGCTGTTTGCACTCCAGACCCCCACACTGTCTAATCGTGGAACTGTGAGCACTGAAAGGGGAAACTCAACTGCGCTGCTGGTTCAAGAAAAGCCTGACTGTGGCAGCACAAAGAAAATCTCTCAAGCATCTGTTCCTGAGGCTGCCAGCGATTTATATGAGCTACCTGTAAAAGTTTGTGCCTGCGTGGGATTGGAAATCATCTTAATTAAAAGAGCTAACACCAAACAACAGCGTGTTGAGTGGCTCCGATGATAACCTTCGTTATCTGAGTAGAAAGCGGAGGGGAGGGCGGCCCAGAGCTCTGGCCTGCCTGACACCAGGCTGGTGGGCGCCGAGGCTGCTCGTCCCCCAGCAGCGCACACAGCACCGCAGCTTCCTGCGGACATTTAAAAAGTGTCTTTTGCTTCCTCAGCTGCTCTATTCCAGGCTGGGAAGCACTGGCACCCCCTCACCTTCAGGGCTGATGACCTAAGGAGGTTGGTTATTTTCCAAAGGCAGGGAATGGCTGGGGTGGGGGGGCCAGGGTGGGAGGGCAGGAGGAGGGAAGCAGCTGCGGGAAGCGGGGAGTGAATGGGCCTGGGGTGCACGCAACCAGCTGCTAATCCCTAGGCCAGCTCAAGAGTCAGCTGAGGCCAAAGGTGCCAAGCAAAATCTAATTTCTGGCTGAAGGGTATTAATAGCCATGGATACAAGTAGCCGGTGTTTAGTGTGGGGAGTTCAGCTCCACCCTCTCTGGCTCTTTTTAACCTAAGGATTGCCCTGAACAGACGTCAATGCTTGGAGGACCCTCTCCTCACCAAAGCCTACGGGAACCACAGTTGCCCAGCAGCGCTGCCACCCCGACAAGGTCAAAAAGCCTCCTCAATGCAGAATTTGCAGAGTGGTTGGTGGTTTCTACTTCTAAGCGGTATTCCTGCCTGCCTTTCGAACCACAGCCCGCCTGTGTGAAAGTTATCTTCTCTCTAACAAGCCTTCACACTTTCCTCATCAACGTGCCGCTGTCCTGTTTCCAGCCCCAGGGTCCTTTCGTCAGAGGAGAAGCAGACACCAGAGACCTCACACCTCTTCCCAGCCTTGCACTGCAGCAGAGACTGCTGACCGGCCGTTCCCGCAGGCAGGAGCGCTGCACGTCACCCCCACCCCAGCTGTACTCTCTCTTTGGCTTCCAGCGCTTGGGTATTTGTGGGACCCACGAACTGCCGCGCCGCCGACCACAGCCTCCCCCTGCTCCCAAGGCAGGCCCACGGGAGCATAAAAGCCCCAAACCGAGGCTAAAAGTGTGAGAGCTGTCAGCACAGTTACGACCGCAATGTGGCATGGCCGAGGAATTCACAGGAACACCAGACATCTTCACACCACACCAGCTCTGCAGCAGCAAACATATTTTTGTGCTGGCACAGACTCCACGCGCGGGGCGCTGCGCAGAGGAGCTGGTAACACCGCAGCCCGCGGGCAGCCACCCCTGCAGGGGGGCAGCCTGGTGCGGAGGTGAGCAGGGGGAGAGTGGGGCCTGCTCACACGTGAGTCAACTCCACAAGAAGATGAGTGAAACGGTTCTGTAACTTCAGCAGAACATGAATTTCTGAGGGTGTTTTACAGCGCTCTCTCCCCTTGCTTGCACGGGTGCAAATTTCGGTCCTGGCTGTCACGGAGTACGGCACTCCTATGGACATTTCATACACAAGGTAGCTCACAAAACTTACTGGGCAGCTGCCTATCATACACCTAGAAACAAAAATTCACTGCATATAGTTGTGTTCAGTCCTTTGATCTGTTAGCATAACAACAGGTTCATCTAACCCTTTTGCTCATTTACAAATGGATCGTTAATAAGAAAAACACAGAAGATGAAATTTAAGTAACAGAACTTAATAAACACTTTGAATATTTACCATCTTATTTCCATGTAGAATTTTTTTAAGTGCAAAGTGCTATGATCTCACGTTAAGAAATACTTGCTCCTTTTAGAGTTGAAAAAAGAACATAAAGAGAACATGAAACTGTTTTCTTAATAACCCCAAAATTTTCCAAATCAAGAACTCGAATATTATCATCCAAAGGCAAGAGCCTGATGTTTCACACCTGACTTCTACACGTAAACAGAAGTCTGCCACCAGACTGGTGTGTGCGTATTAATGAAAAGTCATTTTACACAACTCTTCAAACAACAATATTTAATCATTTTCACGTCAAAATCACTTTGTAGCTCACCAGCACTTTCTGTTTTTCTTTAAATATAAACCCAAACATTTTTAAAAGCAGCAGTTTATATCCACAGGTTTAATGCATAAGTGACCCTCTTTAAAAAGGGAAAATCCATGTGTTATGTGAAATACTTTCTATTATCATAATGAAATGCAGCAAGAAGAGCTTGTATTTCTACAAACTCTCTTCTCCCAGAATAATCAACTTTGAAAACAAAGCATTTTCACAAAATCTGATTTAACCTTCTTTTACAAAGCATGGTATGTTGGACTTCTAACTTGGATTTATAAAATGACAAGTCAACCTCTCAACAGGAGGAAAAAAAAAAAAAGGATGTAATCTGATATAAGGAAACTCCGTGCAAATTTCATTTGCAAAAAATGCAATATTTCTGAGATGTCTCTTATATTTCTGAGGTACAACTCAGGAATCAATACTTTATTCACCACCCATACAATAGTTTGTCTCTTTCCAGGGATGCAGTTAGGAAGCCAGAGCTGTTCCTTTCTGGATCCATGTTGCACATGTATGGCTACAAACCCAAACAGAATTCTTACTCCTTATCCCTCATTTCCTAACCCTCCTAACTCTGCTACTAACTTCACAAAAAAACACAGAAGTAATCCAGAAATCTTTATTGCTGGAAAGCTATGGTGGGACTATCATTCTTTGTACAAAAATATTTTAATGCAGTTATTTATAAATGTTAAATAAGAGCATTTCAGTGATAAAATATTTTATTAGTGCTTCCGTTCGAGTACATTGAGCAAGGTATTGGGACTTTTTAAAAAATTCTCAAGTTTCACTACCCGATCTTTCACTCTCAGACACCACTGTTACAATAGAGGCAGACGCTATGGTAGAGGAAATCATCCCAACAGTGAGGTTCCGTATTGCCAGTTGAGACTCGTAAAGCAAGATTTGGGTATGGTGGAGTGTGTATTTTATATATCTATGCATATCAAAAAGATCATGGGAACTCTGCCAACCATGTGTGAACGTGACCAGCCAACTGAACACGTCTCATCCAGCTCCTGGCAGGCAGGGTGGTTAGCTGTGATGCAGGATATGCCGGCTGGAGCCAGCTCTAGCATTTTATGAGATGACAAATAGATCCTTTGTGTGGGTTTTTTTTGGTCGCTCTGAAGCATCACCAATACCACTCACCCGCTCACTCCACGCTATGCAAAAATATCCGTTATTTAAATGCTTTGCATAAACTCAACAGAGATTGCTGACAAGGTATGAGATACTCCGCGGCTAGTAAAGAACACACGAAACCACAAACAGAAGAACGTGAGACCTTATTTTGAAAGGACGAAAGCTAACAGAGAAACTGGAAGAAATGAAGTAAGGTTCAATAAAACGATAACGAGAAAGTCCTCCTGCAAAAACAGGACTATAAAGTGTATCAGTCGATAAGTGTACAACATAATGTAGCAAACAATACCACATAAACAGCAAATGAAACAATGTCACACGACAGAGAACCTTGTGCATGAAACAATACAACTTTTTATTCATGTTTTATAGATTACTTTTATTTATTTTTGCTTTAATAATGCATATTCTGTTCACTCTGTGCAAAATTGGGGACAGAGGCGGGCATTTAAATCATCTAATGAAAATCAAGCGGAGATGAACATTCAAGTTGAGGGAGAGGCCTATCAAAACCAGGAAAGCTAAAAAGCCACAGCTGCTCACGACAAAGCTGCTCTCAGCGGCGCCCTTTTGTCCTGCCACCTCGCACAAACCTGGCTCTACTGACTGAGCAGCTGTACGCTGAGAAGGTGACCTCCGCCGGACACTGGGGACAGGAGTCATCATGGTAGCTACATTAGGGAGACCTGGCTTGCAACCGGCTCCGGTCAGTGTGTGGCAAAGAAAGGCACAAATCATTGCAAAGACCAGATTTCTGTTGGTTTGTTTCCTTCTTGTAAATACGTTACTGTATACAACGTAAGTTTAAATTGTAGGGGATTTGGGGACATAAAATTGTGTATTTAACAGAACTGAAAACCATAACAAAACGTAGGCTGTTCTATCTTGAAGCAAAAATTATCCCTCCAGCCCCAACATTAACATTCATTCCTGGCTATATGCAGTACAAACATTTTAAAATCTGTGACAAAAGACAATTAAAAACCAAAAGTCAAAATCATAAAGCTTGTAAACAGATAATCTGAAATACACTTTATTTATGGAAAAATATCATCAAAATAGTACCACTATGGACTAAACTGCCTGAGTTTTCATTTCACCTAGGATCTTGAAGTAGAGAGCCTTTAGCACAAGAAGATCAATTTCAGTCACAACTAGTGCCGCACAGCACTGCTTCAGGTGGAAATTTTGTCCTCGTTGTTGGTATTTTTGTTGTGCTATCAAAAACTGTTGTGCTAATCCTTCAAATAAAGGGATGTTGAGGCAATTCTTAAATCATTTGGCACAAAGTTATTTTGGCTGGGGCATAAATTTGAGTCTCAGTCATGAAGAATAATGCAACATTCCACCTATCAAGTATCACTTTGATTGAAGAGCTTTCTTTATGTCGTTAACTTCCATCTGAAAATAAAAAAAAAAAAGATTTGTGATGAAATTAGATGCTTTAACAGAGGCACAGTTGATGCCGCTTGAAAAGCACATGTTCCATCTTGTCCACAGGTGTCGAGTACGGGTTTTATGCTACCCTTATTTCCACAGATTTCACAAACTGAGGTGACCTTTTCAGCTGCATAAGATGACCACTCACGGCTCCCTCCCCTCAGAGCTTGGCAAGTATAGTCATTGAATGTACCACAAGACTTTTCAAACTCTTTAAATTACAACTTTTACAAGCCAGGCAGCTCGCTGCCAGAAATTACTTGCAGAATGAGCACCGTGTCCGTGCACCAGCTGCTGCACTTGCACCCGGCACAAGTAAACTGAACTGCTGACAATGAGCACTGGTAGCTGACGAGCAAACCCCATCGTCCCTCTCCTATAGGGATGGCTCTTGCTGGAGGGATGGCGGTTGCCTTCTACACCCGTCAAGCCTGCGTCCAGGCACCTTAAGGCCTCTGGTGTATGTAGAGCCGTGTGGTAAAAGGATGTGGCTGAAACCATCATCAGCCCTACTTGTACACTTGGCCCCTCTGACAGACACTGGAAACCCTGAGGCAGGGGTATTAGGTTTATTCAAACACACCTGCAGCGCTCAACCGCGCCGTACCGTCAAGGCAGTCTTCTTTACTACATGCACTGAGAGCTGTGCTACTTTATGACTATCAGAGCACTCTTAAACTAACGCAACTTCTGTTTGTTAAACTCTCGTCTTCATGTAAAGCTACTTATGCCACTGGGGCTAGCATCTGAACATTTACCAGTATAAGCAACATTTGAACTGGAGTAAAAGCATTCAGCTATAAGATCATAACTTTAAAACCATCACTGCGGGTCTCTGTATAAAGATGTAAAGCTATCCTTGGAGGCAGAATCCAGACCTCTGAACAGTTTGGCCTGTTAGACTAAATCAATAACCACTATTAAAAATGTTCACTGATTTTATCTGAAAAAAAATCAATTTTAGCTGAACATTAATTGTGTGTTACTAGAAGCCGTACTCCTATGTGGTTGCATGCATAAAGTCCTTCAGGCAGCCCTGGAGCACAGACATTGATGGTCCCCAGTTCTGCCACCCTTTGTCATGTTCCCAAGCATTTTACTGAGCAGGAGCAGCCCAGTGAAATTACAATTCTATTTTCTATCCCTAGTACAAAGAAAAAGTACAGCTGACCTATACCATAAAAATATAAAATATAATCAATGCTAAAACCCTTATCAAGCACATCACTCCCCAAAACCCAGAAAAGCAGTTTCAACGCCATTCCATATCGAAGCAGCACAGTCAATGCTCCTAGCAAAGGCCCAGCTCCGCCACCCTCGCACAAGCAGGGCAGCGTGCTACCTGGAAAATGACTAAGCCGGCACGACAGCATCTAGAGCTAAGGTACCATTCAAACTATGGTAGCAGTAACTGGGCTCTTAAACAGAGCACCTTCTTTTATATTGTTTAGGATGCTTTAGTAAAGACAACCTGAGTACAGTCTGTAAAGCAGACATAAAAACCTTACTATATGAAATAACATTCCAAGCATATCAACACTAAGACAAGCCTACTACAAAATATAAAGTTTTGGGAGAGAGCAAATAATTTAAAAAGACATGATTTTCATCTGTGACAAAATCAAGCCATTAAAACTGAGACTAAAAAATATCATAGTTTGAATCCTATATTGTTTTGTTTTTTTTTTTAATTTGTCTACTTGTGCTGATAAATTTTTAGGTAATTATCAGGCTTTTCAGTAAGAACCCTGTATTGCAATACATATGACACAGACTGGCAACACTGTGAAGGGAACAGGTATATCCCTTTAAGAAATGTTAGTAGTTTTTGATTCACTGGAATCTAAGTATCTTAGCAGAATTTTATGTTCCATACCTGAGGCTAAATCAAACCTGCCAATACTTCCATAACATTAAAAATAATTTAAGTACCTGCAATCGTAGACGGATCTTCTTTTCTTCATCCAGCTCAGACAGCAACTGTTTAATCTCTTTTCTGTTAAAAGAATGCAAAAAAAAGCTTGTAATGGAAACAATTAAACTAGTAGAATACAAAAGATCACCTCCTGGAGACATAGTTTCCCTGCTTCACTAGTTACTGGTTTTCCTCTGAACAACTAATTAAAGTCAGTATACTCCTGTATGCTATATGCTATACTACAGAGAAGTAAGACTGTCTACAAAAGGACAGCACCCCCCCCCCATGAACAATACATTTCCTCCTAACAGCCCCGCATCCACAGGCTTTGCTCTGGACGAGCTGTATTAACACTGTATCAGCACCCAGTTGCCTTTTTTCCACACAAAATGTAGACGGATTGGCTGTTGGTGGGTTACAGGAACTGGTAACGCAAGTCCTGCCCATGATATCACACATTCTGAAGTCACTTAAAAGCTGTTTATGCCAGCAATACAATCATAGAATCATAGAATCATTAAGGTTGGAAGAGACCTCTAAGATCATCAAGTCCAACCGTCAACCCAACACCACCAGGCCCACTAAACCATGAAAAAATCATAGAATCATAG